>NC_092393.1:52651306-52968806 GCF_030028105.1 Mobula birostris | reverse complement strand
ATGTCATTGTAACTATTGAAATTGTATTGAATCATCTGTTACCTTTGACCTTAAAAGTTTAACATTGTGATGTACTTTGAGTTTGTGAGCTTTACCGAGAGTCTCTAGAAGAATGCCTGCATGTTGTGATAAATAAACATTTCTGTATTTCCAGCTTCAGAGTCTCTCTGGTGACTTTGATCACAGTCACATCAGGCTATATTAAAAAACTATTGCTAATCAGAAATGGCCATATTAGTATTTACTGTAAAATCATCAGTCACCTTGTGAGTTTTCTTTAAGACAGTAAAATAGTTGACAGTTTACAGCCATCAGGGAGTGACACCGGGGGCAGTATGATGCAGTGTCCAGGCTGGAGCTGATAATAATACTACCCCCCGCCACACCACCCCCCTCCCCCAGTGTTTGCTCGGCAGAAAACAAGCTCTGTTGTGGTTACCTGCAGATTTCAGCAGCTTTAGGTGGCTTGAGTTTGGTCTCTTTTACTGAGTGGCCGTATCTTTCTATCTTATACATGCCATGTGTGCTCTGTGCTGTGTGTGACTGCTGGTATTGTACTTTGCATCTTGACTCCAGAGTAATGCTGTCTCGTTTGGCTGTATTAATGAGTATTCATGTATGGTTGAATGACCATTAAACTTGAATTGAATAACAGTACAATTGGTTTGTAACATCACCACAGGGGTCTTTGAGAATCAAAAGAAAGTTGCCTTTTACTTTGAAAATTCTCACTCAAGTGATTTCACTGATTTACAACAGCAACACAAGTGACTACAGATACTGCTATTTGTAGCAACAAAATTCTGCTCAATCTCTTGAGTTTCTGCTGCAGAATGTTTGTTCTTCACTAATTTGTAATCTCAGATTCTCTTCAAAACGTATAGTTATAACTCCAGTTAACGCTGATTTAATGGAATTCATTGCCACAAATGGCTGTGGAAGCCAAGTTATTAGATATGTTTTAAACAGAGCTTGATAGGTTCTTCATTAGTAGGGGTGTCAAAAATTACAGGGAGAAGGTGGAAGAATAAGGTTCAGAGGGATGATAAATCAGCCAAGATGTAATGGCAGTGCAGACTCAATGGGCTGAATGGCCTAATTCTGCTCCTATGTTTTATAGTCTTATGGTCTAAAATTCCTGTACCAGGCATTACTATCGTTCTGTGGCATGGTTTGGTAGCAATTAGTGCCACGCTATTACAGCTCAGGGCGAAGGAGTTCTGAGCTCAATCCCGGTGTTCTCAGTAAGGAGTTCGTACGCCCTCCCTGTGAATTAAGTGGGTTTCCTCCGGGTGCTCCGGTTTCTTCCCACAGTCCAAAAACATACCAATTGATAGATTAACTGGTCATTGTAAATTGTCCCGTGACTAAGCTAGGGTTAAATCGGTGGCGATGAAAGGGCATATTCTGAGCTATATCTCTATACAAAATAAAGAATAATAAAATAATTTATTCAATTTAAGATTTTCCAGTTAATTGCTAAGTACATACAGCATGTCTGCTAACCATCATTAACTACAAATTAAATATTTACAATAGAATTAATTATTGCATGAGCTCTGGGTTCTTTGCTGATAATTTGACAGCAGTTAATTCACTTAATCAGATGTTGAACTGCAACCTTGATGAAAGTTGGTAAGTTAAGTTAATATGACTAGATGTTAGGCCAAGACATTGTCAAGACTCATTCATCACTCAATCACATTTGATTCCATTGCAAGGAGGGAATTCAAGGTTTTGATCACAAGAAGTGATCTCTCTTTCACTCAGAAGGCCAGTCCTTTTACAACTGGAGCCAGCGGACAAAGGTATCTTAGTTGAGGAACAATGTGAGTAAACTAGAGAAAAAAACTGTGAAAGGCACAAATTGGACATCTGAAATAAAACTGTGAGACCATAAGACCATAACACATGGCAGCAAAATTAGGCCACTTAGCCTATCGAGTCTGTTCCACCATTTGATCTTGGCTAACTCCAACCCCTTCTCCAGTTTTCCCCCTTTAATATTCGATGCCCTTACTAATAAACCTATCAACTTCCACTTTAATATACCCAATGGCTTTGCCTCCACAACTGTCTGTGGCAATAAGTTAAACAGATTCACTGGACTCTGGCTAAAGAATATCCTCATCTCTGTTCAAAGTGTATGTCCTTCCATCGTGAGATTGTGCCGTCTGATCTAGACTCTTCCCCTATTGGAAACATCCTCTCCACATCCAGTTTATTTAGGTCTTTCAATATACAGTAGGTTTCAATAAGAACCCTCCTCTAAACTCAGGCAAGGAGAGCCATCAAGGCCCAGAACCACTGAACACGCCTCATACATTAACCCTTTCATTTCCAGAATCATTCTCGTGAACCTCCTCTGGATACTCTCCAATGCCAGCACATCCTTCCTTAGATATTGAGGTGAAAACGATTCAAAATATTCTAAAACACAAGATACTGGAAATCTAAAGCAACATACACAAAATGTTGTTGGTACTCAACAAATCAGAAAGGCAACATCCTTGGAGCGGAGAGTTCTGATGAAAGGTCTCAGTCTGAAACACTGACTGTTTATTTCCCCTCCACAGATGCTGCTTGATATGCTGAGTTCCTCCAGCATTTTGTGCACAATATTCCAAACATGGTCTGACTGATGCTTTTTAAAGCTTCAACATTACATCTTTGTTTTTTATATTCTAGTCCTCTCAAAATGAATGCTAACACTGCAATTGCCTTCTTCTCAGAATCAGAATAGGTAGAAAAGACTCAGGAGGGCAGAATGCACTTGCAGGGAACGAAACAGATTAGGTAATATTTCAGCTTGATAACCTTTATGGATTATACCATGACTTCCTAAAGATATTGGACTAAGCTTCACATGACCAGCTTCTGCCTGAAATCAAATTTGCAGGCCATAGGAAAGCCTTATTGACAATGGCTAAAGGGGTCCAAAGCACATGGACGTTTTCAGATGGCAAGGATTATATTTCTTCAATGAATGAGCAGAGTTTAACATTTATATAATGGACACATTCAAACAAGAGAGAAAAAATGAAACAAAGATGACTTCTGTTGTCCAAGGCTGAGATAAAATGAAAGGTTTACAGATTGGAAAGTACTTATTGGAGAAACGTTCTTTGGAGAAAAAGTAGTGGGGGGGGGGTGGGGAGGGATCCAGAATACTACTTTAATTAAATTATGAGTAGTTTCTGGGAAGAAAACAGTAAACTTAGATGATAGATCTTATCTTCTTGCCAGGAGTTACTGATGTATAAGAAATCTTGGGAACTATTAAGGGTGATGAAGGACAACTAATGTGGAACTGAGGATCTTTTGGAGAATTTCAAAAGGATAAATCACTGACTGGAGTCATCATAATCAGAATCAGATGTATTATCACTGACATATGCGGTGAAATATGTTGATTTGCGGCAACAGTACAGTGCAATACATCAAAAATACTTCAAGTTACAGTAAGAAATCTACAATCTAAGTAATGCAAACACAGAAAGAAAGATAGTGGAAATGGTAACGAGAAGAGGGCATGTCCTGGATGGTGAAGGTCCTCAATGATGGATTGAGTTTTGAAGATGTCCTTGATGGTGGAGAGGCTAGTGCCCATGATGGAATTAGCTGGGTTTTTCCTTCTGGTCCCCTCCCCTCTCAGCTAATTGCTGGTGGATTAAATTTGATACCGTATGCCTCTTGAAGATGTCCTTGATGCCCAAAATGGATCTGGCATAAACATCCTGTGACCATGTCAGCCATACTGTGGGGATGGGATATTGCTTTCCTCCATCATGAAGAAAGAACCTCCTTGCAAAGTTACTTAACATAAACAATAAATAGTGGACCTTTCATAAATCTGATGGCAGAGGGGAAGAAGCTGTTCCTAAGATGTTCAGTGTGTGTCTTCAAGCTCCTGTACCTCCTCTGTGAAGGTATAATGAGAAGACAGCATGTTCTTCATCGCCTCCCCCCCCACCTTTGTACTCCTACTTCTCATCTCCTTTTCCAGTCCTGATGAAGGATTTCGGCCCGAAACATCCACTGATAACTCTTTTCCATACACGCTGCTTGGCCTGCTGAGTTCTTCCAGCATTTTGTGTGTACTACTTTGATTTCCAGCATCTGCAGATTTTCTCTTGTTTGAGATAGTGGCACGGACCATTCCCCACACACCAGCTGTCAATCTTCCAACGGAGAATGAGTTGCTTTGCTACTTCAGATATTTCTAGCATTAGCAACAGATGTCTTCATTACAATGTAAATTAGTTGGGTCCTGGATTTCCCCATATTACTTCATTCTCTATATTATACTGGTGAGAAGGACACAAACCACTTAGGGAAGTTTTCTAAAATTGTTTTCAAGATTTTATCCTGAGAACATATTTCACAGGAAAGAGAAAGAAGCCACCGCAGGAGTTCAGCAATATATCTAAGTAAATTTTGAGTTAATGTAATTGGAATCAATGCAATCAATGTAACTGATTACAAACCATTACTAGGTGTAAATTAAGCTGCAAGGTTTTCAAGGTTAAAAGAAGTCAAGTATCAGAAAGGAAGCTCTTCTGCGCTCGCTTGATGGTACTTTGTACCAGATGTTCACTTACTTCAGCATATTGATAGCCAGCTTGACTTGCTAATAAGTAAATCAGAAATCAACATTAATTAGTAAGTGGTTAAGTACCTTCATCACTGGCTGTGCAAAATATTTTGCACTCCAATCACAGAACCCCGTTTGCATAGTTGTAGATATAAAACTTTTGTGTCCAACTCCATCCTCTGAATCTTCAACAGTCTGAAACAAAAAACAAGTTTTAATACCATTTCACACTTGCGGTAGTATATTTGTCCTGCCGGGTTTTGCAACTTGACTTCCTCGTTTTGACAAATTATGTTTATCTTCAAACCGCTGACAAGGTTCTTGGTATGTTATAAAGGGCTAGTGAGGCACCAGCAATACTTCTGAATAGGATGGGAACTTGGAAGCACTCATCAAGCTCTGATATTCTCTAGTTTTAAGTGGGCCAAGTTTGAAGAGGCCTGTGAGTTAACTTACATCACTTAATTGCAAATATCTGTACTCCACTTAACTTACATTTCAAAAATATATTATATGAACATACTACATGGTATGAAGAATATGCCAAAGTTTGCTACGTTCTAACAGAAAGGTTGAGACTCTTCCCGAAACATCGGGTATTTATTCCTCCCCATAGATGTTACCTGACCTGCTGAGTTCCTCTAACACTTTGTGTGTGCTACTCTGGATTTCTGTCATCTGCACAATCTCTGGTGTCATTCTAACAGCATTTCCCAAACCCGTGACCTTTGCCTCTAAGTGAGCCAGGATTATAGAATTCAGAAGAATGAGGCGTGACCAAATTGAAACCCATCGAATGTTGAAAGGCCTTGATAGAGTGGATGTGGAGAGGATGTTTCCTATGGTGGGAGAGTCTAGGACGAGAGGACAGAGTCTCAGAATAGAGGGGTATCCTTTTAGAAAGGGCTGAGGAGGAATTTCTTTAGCCAGAGAGTGGTGAATCTGTGGAATTTGTTGCCACAGGCAGCTGTGGAGGACAAGTCTTCATGTATATTTAAGGCAGAGATTGATAGGTTCTATACTGGTCAGGGCATGAAGGGATACTGGGGGAATGCAGGAGACTGGGGCTGACAGGAAAAGTGGATCAGCCATGATGAAATGATGAAGCATACTTGATGGACCAAATGGCCTAATTCTGCTCCTATATCTTATGGTCTTATAACTGTGTGTGGAAACACAACCAGCTGTAGGCTCCCCTCCTAGTCTAAGACCCTCCTGTCTTGGCGGTATACTGCTATTCCTTCTCACTGGTTCTAAAAGCAGGTTTTCCAATCAAAACAGACCCTCACAAAATTCCCTTTTGGCTTAATTGAAACCACACACCAACGGCAGATAGCTGTGGAGTAATTTGATTCTCAAAATATTCTATAATGCTTAAGAAAATATTCACATGGATGACACAAAAATGAAAGGTTGTAAGAATGCCTGAGCTGAAGAAATATAAAGATTAGATCAGAGGTGCTGCTCGCTTATAACAGGAGCAGAGCTGAATCACTAAAGGATAAAATACACGGGAGCCACCTGCATTACTGATAATGATTTCAAGTCACACTTTTCATTTACATTGAAATTTCACAGAACTCAAGGTGCCGTACAAATTGATCTGGAATTTACTAATGATCCACCTACTTCAATTGCTATAACATTACCCAGCTTTTCCCCCTCGCTCAGCCCATCTGTTCTTGTCATGTGCAGGCTATTAACTATTCCAATGCTTCCTTGACTTGTTTCCAATCTTCTATAAACTTGAATTAGTCCATAATGCTGCTTTTCTTACCCAAATCTGCACCGTATCTATATCAACTGATACCTTGGTGCCAATGCCAGGGATTGAGGCCCGAATCAGAAGTACACAAGTTGAACCTCAGGTCTGCGAATCTCTGAGAGTCTGCTGGGGTAGTCGAAGGTCCATTGTCTGCATTTTTAAGTCTGAATGGGAGGCTGGAGAGTGAAGAAAAGTGGCCTGCCTTGGGTTTAGAGGACTGAGTATGTGTGTGGGCAGGAGGGATGAACAGGGCTTATTTTGCTGTAGTTTGATTGCTTGTTGTGTTTTGCGTTGTTCTGCCGGACAATGTGTGGCATGCTACATTGCCAATGGAATGTGCGGCAATGCTTGCAGGCTGCCACTAGCATATCCTCAGGTGTGTTGGCTGTTAACACAAACAGCACATTTCACTGTATCTTCTGATGTACACGTCAAATAGACTTGAACCTTGAATTTTATTCATTGCCCTGTGTTGGCTCTACCACCGAGAACTTTATGTTCCTCTGATGCTGCCTTCCATAAGTCAACAGCACTTCAAAACGGATTTTCCTCATTAATCCTCTGCCATTTCAGCTCTTTCATCCTCTAAAAACATATGTCTTCAACTAAGCCTTCATTGCTCCCAATAATATTTCTCTCTTTGTTGGTGTCATTTCATTCAGTAAAATAACGGTGGCAAGGTAGCATAGAGGTTAGTGCACGCTTTGTAGTGCCAGCTACAAAATCCATCAGGATTCAATTCCCACTGCTACCTGTAAGGAGTTTGTACGTTCTCCCCGTGATAGTGTGAGTTTCCTCCCACATTCTAAAAAGGCATACAGGTTAGGGTTAGTAAATTGTGGGCATGCTATGGTGACAGCAGAAGCATAGCGACTCTTGGGGGCTGGCCCCAGCACATCCCCAGACTGTGTTGGCCATTGACACATTTCACTGTATGTTTCAATATTTCACTGTACATGTGACAAATAAAGCTAATTTTACCTCATAAATTATTTCAACATGTTAAATAATTTCTCTGTAACCTGTTCCTGCCCCACAAGTCCTCTAGATTGCTTCTCCTCAAGTACTTCTCATTTTAACTACTTCACCACTGACCTGCCTGAGTCTTTGTAAATCCCTTTCTAAAATTCACATTTACATTTTGAGATGCTCCTTAAAACCACTCTCCGATCAAAACTTTGATCACCTACCACAGCCTATTTATCACACATTGTCAATATTTTTTTGATTGGTAATAACCTGATTAAGTGTTCTGGAACATTTCATCTGAAACAACAAAATGAGAAAAAGAGCAAGCAGCAGAATTTGTGTTATTTTCTATTTGATAGATTTCTTACCTGATCTGGCCCCTTATCAAACATTTTTCGTGTTCTGGAAAACTGGTGAGAATGAGGAGTATATGGTACACCGATGGTGGGAATAATTCCTTGTCGTGATGTTGATGAGATATCCCTGGGTCCAGCCTGTTTGCTCACATCATTGGTTAGGCTCGAACTGCTTGTGCTGGGTATAGGAGGTGAACCCCTGGGACAGAAAATCAAATGTAAAATTCAGACAGAGTTTTCCACAAAGTGGTAATAATAATACACTTACTACTTGGAATAGGTGGCGAGGTGGAGTTACATCCACTCACGTGGAAGGCTTTGGTAGTAAACCCCGAGGAAAAATCCGAGGCTGGAGTCCCCAATGCAGTCCATGTTGAGTTCAACGCTGACTGGTAACTTCTGCGATGCTACTGGGGCCAAACTGTATCAGTCTCTGCCACTCCTCTGGATTCCTCAGCTGCATGGAGAGGGGGAACCTGGGCATGGGCAACAGCGTGCTCTCCGTAGCAAACTGGCCTGGGCTTGAGTACTGACTTGCTTATCACATAGACAGCAAGGATGCAATATCCATGGTCGTCCCTGACCAATGGAGGGGCTCAAACTTTGACAATCTTCTTCTCTCTCCACAACTCTAATTTTTCTATCATTCACAAACTTACCAATCAGGCTATCTACATTTTTGACCAAGTGATTCATTCATTTATTCATTTAAGTGTGGTGGGGTGGAGATATGTTTCTACCAAAGGAGGTGCAAGGCGCTCCTTCCCTCCGCTAGCCTGCAGGTCACCCTCGGGCAAGGTGCAGCACCTGCTTAGCACAACACCCCCCACCCACCCCGCCCAATCAGGGTCACTTGAAGCCACGGGAGCAGGTGGTAGAAGGTCAATAAACAGTTGGGCTGCATATCACAAGTTCAGGTTATGCGACCACTGATGCCAGGCAGACAATCTCTGAAGCGATTGTCTGGCTTGGGGGTCACCCATCTTGTAAAGACACTGCCTAGAAGATGAATATGGCAATCCACTTCTGTAGAAAAATTTTGCCAAGAACAATCATGGTCATGAGGCCACATCATACAACATGACACATAATGATGATGACTACTTAGAAACAAATGAAAGAACTTTATAAAAGGGTTTAAAAATGAAGAGAAAACTGCATAATTAACTAGCCAATTAATTACAGTCAGAAGGGGTAAATTATTGGAATTAATTTTGCAGAATAAAACTTCACTTAGGAAGTCACAGATTAATTGGAGATAATCAGCATAAGAGAAGGTCATACCTGTTTAACAAATGAATCCTTTTGTGCAAAGATGGGTCAAGGAATCTTAATGAGAGCAGTGTAATTGATGGTACCCACCTGAATTCTAGCAAGACTTTTCAGGTAAGCTAGCCATAAAGGTAAAAACCAGTTAGTCCACGGGAGAATATTGAATTGCAAAGGGTACGTGTTCTGTGACTGGCAGATGCCATTGCACACTTTCTCTTGCCCCAGTGGTACATACCGATAAATGAAAAGTAAATGTAGAGGCATGATATAAAAAAAAAGGTTGCAGATGATTCAAAAGTGCTGATTATGAACAGCCAAGATTTAGATTATGATATAGATGCCCTCCTTATTCGGACAGAGAAAATAGGAAACAATGTAATCCAGAGAAGTATGAGGTAAAAATCCAGAGTAGAATGGAGACCAAAAGCTGTGGAGAAACAAGAGACTTTTGAGTATATATCCACTGATTCTTAAAGAAACCAGGATAGTTTAATAAAGTGGTTAGAGACATATAGGATGTCTTTCTGTGAGCTGACAGGCAGAACATAACAGGAAAGATAAAACGATCGAATTGTCAGGATGACTTAGACTACAGCTACACTACTGTAGAAAGTTCTGGTCATATTACACAGAAGTGGCATTTGTACTGGAGAGGTCGCAGAAGAGATTTACGAGGATTTTGCCAGGATTAGAAAAAAATGCCTATGACAGATTAACTGGATAGGGTGATGTTGTCTGTTAAATCGGAGAAGACTGAGAGAAGAATTAATTGTGTTGCAGAAAGTTATGAGTAGGCTAGATGGAGTAAAGAGGCTCAGTAGACTTAGTAAATTTCAAAGTGCTTATAGAAAAAGCAGGGAAAGACCAGGAATAGAGGTCCAAATTACAGGAAAACCAATTTCATTAAAATTAGAACCTGGCATTGGTAGAGTATATCTTCCAGGTAAGTCTACATCCACAAAAGTCAAATTGTGAATGTTCAGCGCAACATGACCCTACAGGAGTGAAAGCTAAGGGTGACAAGTACAGGGGATCCTAGATATCCAGGAATATCGAGCGCTGAACAGGAGAAAAGCGAAAATTTTGCAGGCCTTCCCCCATCTTCATTTCTCCATGTCTGCGAAATGTTTCCCATTTTTCTTATTCAATCTAACCTTTCCCTTCCATTGAGCCCTCCATTTTTCTATCATCCATGTGCCTATCTAAAAGTTTCTTAAATGCCCCTAATGTAGCTACCTCTACCACCACCACGGGTAGGGTGCTCCATGCACCCTCCACTCTGTGTAAAAAAACTACTTCAGACATACCCCTTGAATTTCCTTTAATCACCTTAAGATTATACCCCTCTCAAATGCCCCTCGTGTATCTGCTCTTACCACCATCCCCTGCAGTGCATTCCATGCACTTACCACTCTGTTTAAAAACCTACCTATACTTTGCTCCAATCACCTTAAAATTTGTCCTTTCAGATTAGCCACGGAAAATGTCTGTGCCCATCCACTCTATCTACACCTCTATGAAGTCACCTCACATCCTCCTTCATTCTAAAGAGAAAAGCCCTAACTTGTTCAACCTGTCCTCAAAAGACATGCTTTCTAATCCAGGCAGCACCTTGGTAAATCTCCTCTGCACCCTCTCTAAAGATTCCTCATCCTTTCCATAATAAGGTAGCTGGAAGCGAAAACAAAGGTGGAAGTTTCGTGAATAAAGAGGCGGTCAATGCCTTAGTATATAAATATCCATGGTCATATAAACTTAAACTCTTGCTGCTGTGGGAGGGAAGGGGAGAGACTCCTTGACTCTGACTGAGATTTTTACATCACTAATTAAGGACTGGATGACTGGAGGCTGGTAAATGTGGTTGTCCTTTTCCATAAAGACAACAGGAGAAAGTTTGGCCTGTGAGATGTATGAGACGAACATCAGTAGTAGTGGAGGTTAATGTAGATTCAGAGAATTGAAACAATGCTTTTCCGTATTGGGTTGAGACAATGAGCTCATTACACACAGGGGTCCTATAGCAAGTGACCAAAGAATGTGCTTACCCTACTTATGTGAGCTGGATGTGATGCTGGGTGCTCCCACTGAAGGGTAATGTGTGAGCAAACAGCATGGATTGGAGTTCCATGAAGATTATTGTATAAGAAGTTTGGTTAGTTTTGCTGTCAGTTCTGAATATTTTTTCTATTTTAACAATCATTTCATGTAAGTAAAACTTGTGAAGACATGAAATAGACTTTAGAAGTTACATTCAAGTCAGGGAACAAAGGAGCTATTTATATTTGTGGCACAAATAATTCTTGGCAACTAATACAGCACTGCTTGGATAAAAGGTGGTGGAAGAATTACGCCAACAAACAATCTGATGCAGTTTATAGCTCCTCAATCGTGTGTTTATGTCAGAGACTTACATGCATTATAGATACTGAAGTGGAACGGTTGCTTTGTCGGCAACGGAAGCACTCTATGAAAATCAAAAAGCTGCAGATGCTGAAAATCTGAAACAAAAGCAAAGTACTGGCTTCTGATGAAGAATCTTTGATAAGTAATGCTAACTCTTGTTTTTCTCTCCACAGATGCAGCCTGATCAGCTGAGTGTTTCCAACATACACTGTTTTTGAAACTTTATTTGGTTCAAGAATGGCAAACTTCCAATTTATCCCAATGGTGCAAGATTAGGGGGGCGCTTTAGAGACTTATTTTTCATTCAATTGTACAGGAGAAGTATACAAAAGATTCAGCACTGCCTGCCAAATTCCTGCAGATTTTAATGTGATGGACACATGCTTAATAAAATACATTGAAATGAAATTTGGGCTTCCAGGGTAGCGTAGTAGTTAGCACGATGCTGTTACAGCTCGGGGTGTTGGAATTCAGAATTTAATTCCACCATCCCAGTTTGTCTGTCCTCTCCGTGGATTGTGTGGGTTTCCTCCCACAGTTCAAAGACGTACCAGTTAGTAAATTATCCTGAGATAAGGCTAGGGATTGCCGGTGGCACACTCAAAGTTCTGGAAGGGCCTAATCTGTAGTGTATCTATAAATTAGTAAATAAAATTGCCAGAGGTCGCACACGAGGGGACTCTCTCCAGAATGGAGTCCGGTACATGTCAAATAACAGCCTTAAAGTAATGATCAACAGTTATTATGTTCTCCAGGGATCCAGCACATCAAAATTAATTTCACAAACTCATGCTTTCATAATTTTCATATATTTTATGGCTGAACTGTCTGGGCTCGAACATAAACCTGACCCTAATTCATTCAATTTGTGGCTCTATACCCAGTTTTACTGATCATGTTTTTCCTTGACGTCTGGGCTTAAATGAGCTAAACTGGTTCGGCATTTATGGGACCAGCAGTCTTCACTTTTACTCTAAACATAAAAAACTGATGCCATGTTGAAGGCTCATTGACAGCGTAAAACATGGGAAGACAGACAATTTTTCCAGCTGGTCTTTGGTAAGGAGCCTTTGCGGGAGGATTAGTGGAAAAAGGCATGTACCCCAGACGAGAGGAAGGTAGTGGATTTGTAAAGGGCATTAAGCTGTGGCAGATGGAGTGTGCTGCAGAGTTCAGCTCTGGTCTATAAAATGATGTGAACTTGGAAACAATGCAATCTTGATAAATCTTCATTCTTTGTGGAAATAGTGAGTGCAGTTACCACAGTGAAACACACCTGCACTAGTCTTTTATTCCATCTTAATTGATGTTCAGTATTACAGATTATGATGCGAGCTCTTCCTTTTGTTAAACCTCATGAAATAGTTCAAACGCAAAATACTGGAGGAACTCAACAGGTCAGGAAGTATGAATGGAGATGAATAAAGTGTCGATGTTTCGGGCCAAAACTTGGCCCAAAACATTGATTCTTTATTCTTTTCCATACATGCTGCTTGGCTTGCTGAGTTCCTCCAGCATTTTGCGTGTGTTGTTCTGGATTTCCAGCGTCTGAAGAATAGTTTGTACCTATTTGAACCCACCCATCTGTTCTTACAAACTGCACAATATAATGAAAATAATCTGTCCTAATTGCACAATTTTCACCTGAAGTAAGGACTTTATAAAGAAACGATTTCAGCACTTATTAATAATGGGGCACCCCGACTATAGGATAGGGACTGCCATATTTGCTCTTAAAATGAAATATGCCCTATGGCTGCAATTAAATTAAATTAATAAAGCATTCATTTACTTTATTTTACTATCAGTCATTCTGCCCACATGGTGCCAGATTAATAAAACTATTTGGCTTAGCCAACTAATTTTTCATATGCTTAGAATCAGACCAGAATTAATGTAAAAGGAAAACAGTACTCCTTAGAAAAGTTTTAGTTCATCAGATACTGAACAGCTACTGAATTTAGACAGAAGTAGGAAGTTCTCATTTTTGCTCTCAACACAGATTCTCGATTCAAAGTTCAAAGTAAATTTATTATCAAAGTACATATATGTCACGATATTCAACCCTGAGATTCATTTTTCTTGCGGGCATATCCAGTAAATCAAGGAAACAATACAATCAGTGAACGATCACGCCCAATAGGACGGACAGCAAACTGTGCAATTTGAAAAGAAAGAAAAAGAAACAATAATAATAAATAAATAAGTAATAAAAACCAAGAGCATGAGATAAAGAGTACTTGAAAATGAGTCCATATGTTGTGGGTACAGCTCAGTGATGGGGAGAGTGAAATTACGTAGAGTTATCCCCACTGGTTCAAGAGGCTGACGGTTGAGGGTTAATAACAGTTCCTGAACCAGGTGATGTGGGTCCTGAGACTCCTGTACCTTCTTCCTGTGGCTGCAGAGAAAAGAGAGCATGACCTGGCTGGCGGGGGACCGGCTTTCCTGCGTCAGCGCTCTGTGTAGATATGCTCAATGACCAGCATTGCCAAGTACAACAATCCACACTGTACAGAAGTGGATCTGCTGGTGTGTGGTCCATGGAAAATAGAAAGCCTCAGTCAATCAAGTGCTTACTGACTGAGCTTCAAAGTTTCTCTTACAACTATCCTTTCTCCATCCATTTTGTTTCCTATTTTCCAGGTCGGATTTGACATAGTGTGGAGCGGTGAAGTGAAAAGGCTTGACATATCCCTGTTTCTGTGCTGCCCACACAAAGCTCAAAGAATTTTATCGAAGCATGTATGTTACCATATATAATCCTGAGATTCATTTCCTTGCAAGCATTCACAGAACAAAGATACAACACAGAATCAATGAAAGTTTACGCTCAAAGACTGACATACAACCAATGTGCAAATGAAGACAAACTGTGCAAATACAAAAAGAAAAACAAATAGTATTAATAATAATAATAAATAATAAAATACTGAGAACATGTGTTATAGAGTCCTTGTGAGTCTGTAGACTGCAGAATCAGTTCAGTGATGAGGCAAGTGAAGTTACTGATGTTGTTTCGAGAGCTTGATGGTAGTAACTGTTCCTGAACTTGGTGTGATGGCAGCAATGAGAGGAGAGTACGGGTTGGATGCTGGGGGCCCTGATGATGATGTTGCTTTCTTGTGGCAGCACTCCTTGTAGATGGGCTCAGATGGGAGCTCAGTGTTGGGGTGAGCAAAGTTATTGATACAGGTTCAGGAGCCTGATAGTTGAAAGCTGATAGTTCCTGAACCTGGTGATGTGGGACCCAAGGCTCCTGTACCTCCATCCTGATGGCAGCAGTGTGAAGAGGACACTGCCTGGATGGTGAGGGTTTTGATGAAGGATGCTGCTTTGCTATGACAATGCTCCTGTGCCTCTGTGCCATCTTCCTTGCACCAATGAAAATAACAGAGGGACAAGAGGCCAAATGAAAGACATTAGGCTGTGGTTTAAATATGGTAGGAGCAGGGAATGGGTATGCTGCGGTATGAGGAACAGCTTAGGATGCAAGATGGAGGAGAAATATGAAGATGCAGTGGCTGGCACTCCACACTGTGCAAAAAGATAGGAAGAAACCAACAGATATGGTAAAGTCCCCTTAGAACAGCAATGTGGTATTTCTGTAACAAGAGGGTGGAGAATTGACCAGAGAGTATATTTAAAACGGTGGCTGACAGGTTCTTGATTAGCAAGGGCATCAAAGGTGATGGGAAGAAGGCAGATGAATGGGGTTGAGGGGGATAATAAATCAGCCACGATGGAACGGTGGAGCAGGCTCGATGGGCCGAATGGCACACCTCTGCTCCCCTGTCTTATGGTCTAAGTGAGAAAGCATGGACAAAACCTTATCAGCCTCACAGAACAGGTAGCAATGATGGGACGAGGCAGAATTGGGGTGGGGTAAATGGCATTGACCTGGAAGAGAGAGAAACTGAAATATCTATAAACAGATGTAACTTAGACTGACAGACATTTCAGGCAACAGCAACCAAACTGGAAAGTTAGAAACTCATTTTTGCAAAATGTTACTACTGCTACTTTAATTGCGACTCATAACATTTGTATATACCTGGAAACAGACATGCCACTGGAAATATGTGAATGGGACTGGATACCAAGACTTAAAACACACTACAAACCTCTGAAAAATCAGACCTTTCTTAGACTATAGGAAGGGACAAAATTTTCGGTGTATCTCAATATGAATACTCATCTACCCATGGGCAAAATTACTTTGGTTGCAAACTCTGGAATAAACTAAATACAAAATGCCCTGGCATATACAAACCGTTGTGAGAATGTATTATCTCAAAGAGTTACTCACCCCAACTCGATAACTTACCCAACTTGATGAATGAGTGCTCCCTTACTGGTAGGGCTGGCTGGTGCTGACTGGGTAAGGTTTGTGGAGTCCAGGATGCGCTGTGGTCGGGCATTAACTGTAGCCTGCATGGAAATAGTCAGAAAAGGAGTCACATTTTAATACGGTGACAAATTCACGCAGCAAAGATCAAAATATTAGCTGGCACTAACTGTAAACACGAGAGATTGTGCAGATGCTGGAATTTCAGAATAACACACATAAAATGCTGGAGGAACTCAGCAGGTCAGGAGGGTCTATGGAGAAGAGTAAACAGTCAATGTTTTAGGCTGAGACCCTTCACCAGTCCTGTTTACACTTTTCCACAGATGCTGCTGCCCGGCTGCTGAGTTCCTCCATCATTTTGTGTGTGTTGTCTTAGTTATATTATTAGCTATTCTATTTTATTGGAAAAGTGCTGAGCAGTCCAAAATTCCAGTTAATTTGTTATAATAGGCCAGCTACGAAAACTGAAATGAACAAAGTGAACTAAGAAATTGTATCTGTTCTGAAAAATGTTCTTGCAAGGCAAAATTCAAGACATTAAGTAAAAAGGCTTCACTTCCACGCTTGATGGAGTTAATGGGGAGCGGACATTTCCTATGGTGAGAGAGTTTAACAGCAGAGGATACAGCCCCAGAATAGAGGGGTGTCCTTTTAGAGCGGCGACGAGGAGGAATTTTTTTCAGCCAGAGTGGTGAATCTGCGCAATCCTTTGCCACAGGCAGCTGTGGAGGCCAAGCCTTTAAATAAATTTAAGGCAGAGATTGATAGATTCTTGATTGGTCAGAGCATGAAGTAGAATGATGGGCTCAGCACACATCCCTAAGTGATGATATCAGCGAGGTGCAGGTCTTATTTCTGATCCACACAGATCGAGGTCTTCTGGTTAGGAAGTCGAGGGTCTAGTTGCAGAGGGATAGAGAGAGGCTCACGTTTTGGAGGTTTTAAAATCAGAACTGTAGGAATAATTGTGTTAAACACTGAGCTATAGTCAATAAACAGCACACGGACATACATGTCCAGGTGACCAAAGCTATGGGAAGAGCCACTGAGATCACATCCATCATAGACCTATCGTGGCGATATGCAAACTAGAGTGGGTCTTGGTACCTGCTGAGACAGGAGTTAATTCCAGCCATAACCAATCTCTCAAAGCACCTTATCATTGTAGATTTGAGTGCTACTGGACGATAGGCATTAATGCAGCTCACCCTGCTCTTCTAGGCAACTGGTATAATTGTTGCTCTTCTGAAGCAGGTGGGAACTTCTGACTGTAGCAATGAGAGATTAAAAATGTCTTTGAACGCCCCTGCCAGTTGGTTGGCACAGGTTTTCAGAGCCCTACTGGGTACTTCATCGGGGCCTGTCTCCTTACGATAGTTCACCCTCTTGAAAACAGCCTGATATCGGCCTCCAAGACAGCTATCACTGGGTCACCAGGTGCTGCAGGGAGTTTTATTCTCCCTTTCAAAGCATGGATTAAAGGCATTGAGCTTATCTGGGAATGAAGCATCACCGCCATTCATGACGTTCAGTTTCGCTTTGTAGGAAGTATCTTTTGTGTCCTTTTTTTGAGCTGCATCGGATCTGGAGTAAGAATTATTCTGTTCCTTTTACACTTGTGTACAGGAAATGATAATAAACAATCTTGCATCTTGAATAGTTGCCTTGATTGATATGAAATGAAGATAGTTGGTAAAGAAAGTGAGTCCAACTGAGGGACAATGACCAGGGTGCTCTCATCTGCACTTTCTCCTCTAATTAACAATGCAAATCAGTCTTTGACATACTGAACCTTTGAGATACTTAAAACTAATTTAAAAAAGAATTGCTGGCATATCTACATTCATTTCACTCCTGACTCATTTGATGTAAATAGCTAATTTTTGAATTTAACTTTGCTTCTATAAATCTAGCTTGTAACACTAAATTTAAATGTACAGTAAATGCAATTTCTGACATAGTAAGAATTAGTCCATTTTTTCTGTATCACGAATCGCAATATTTATACATTAGAGATGACTAGAATAAGCTACTATTAAAACTTGCATTAGCAAGCACATAACTACAATAATGGCAGCATGAAGCTCAATTGAAACATGTGATAAAATGAGAAAAAAAACACAAATTGCCCCTGTACTTAAAACATCCCATGTTCTGCCCATCAGTAAACATTATCTAGTTGATAAGAACACGATTCCACAGAAACAATATTGATTTCTCTTGTAAGAGGAAAAAGATTGCCTCTACACTGATTTTAAAATCTATTGTATGTACACTGCAATTATGGTCAATAGAGTTGTCAGAATTAGAATCACATTTAATATCACTGACTTATGTCATGAAATTTGTAGTTTTGTGTCAGCAGTAAATGCAATACATAATAACTATAAAGTACAATAAGAAATATAGATAAACAATAAATTAAAAATGCAAGAAGAGTTAAAATAGGGAGGTAGTGTTCAGGTGTTGGTTCACTGTCAATTCAGAAATCTGATGGCGGAGGGGAAGAAGTTGCTCCTAAAATACTGAGGGGCTTCAATAAAGGAAGCCAGCATCTGCACTGCCATATTTCCTTTTCTTAATGCACAGCAATGTTCTGCTGTACTTTGCTCTTTCATTCTGTTTTTTTTTCCTCCCTGTTAGATATGTGGAAAAGGAATATACAGGCATCTGGTCAGCACTACCTGCCAAGTTTGTCAACATATGAGATTCTGCAGATGCTGGAAATCCAGATCAACACACACACACACAAATGGCTGGAGGAACTAAGCAGGTCAGGCAGCATTGATGAAGAGGAATAAATAGTGAATGCTTGTCCATCACCTCCCTCTGGTGCCCATTCTCTTTCCCTTTCTCCCAAGGTCCACTTTCCTCTCCTAATAGGCTCATTCTTCTTCAGCCCTTTAACTTTTCCACCTATCACCTCCCAACTTCTTACTTTATCCCTCCCTTCCCCCATCTACTAAACTTCTACCTCACCTTGCTTCACCTTTCACATCTTTCATAGTAAATTGAGGTTAGTTATTTCCTTAGCTATGATAAAGTTTCTCTTTAAATGGTCCAAGATGAAAATATTGAAGATTAGCTTTATTTGTCACATCTACATCAAAACTTACAGTAAATGCGCTGTTGACATCAAATCAAATCAGCAAGGACTGGGCTGGGCAGCCTGCAGGTATTACCATGTTTCTGGAGCTAACACAGCATGCCCACACTCACTCAGCCTAATGATACTGTATGTCATTGGAATGTGGGGGGAACCCACAAAGTCAAGGTGAGAACATACAAACTCCTTACAGAGAGCAGTGGGAATTGAACCCCAGTCTTACAACTAATGCGCTGTAAACCACACTGCCATGCCAGCTCAGCTATCTTCATTCATTGTTCTAGCACTCAATCTTACCAGCGACAGGAATCAACGGTTTGAGTACTATTTCCCGTGTTTAAGCTTACTAGTTACAGCCAATTATTTTTATCTATTAAGCAGTCAGATATAGGGATTCAGCAGTTAATCCCAACAAGTGCACGGTGCAGGATGTGACTGGGGTAACGATAGGCGTAGAGGGAAATGGGAGGCCACTGATTTTCATCATGTTCCACAGAAATCACTAGACAGGCAGACGGTACAGGAGAGAAATAGCATCCAGGACCACATTCTGGGCATTAGGAGCAAGACGTGAAATTCAATGATCCAACGGGATTATTCTGTTGTTAATGGCAGTGCCACCACTTTTTCTTAAATGGTATATTGTGATGTAGTTTCTGACTACATGTCTAATATTTGGTTCATTTCACAATAACGGAGAACGTGATTTTACCAAATGAGTTTGGTCCTAAAGCAAAACTTACACGTGAGCAGGTGGGATTTATGCCAAGTTACAACAAAATATTACTGCACTGACAATAGTAACAATCAGATTTACAACTTGCAGTAGGTATGAAGATAGTGAGAGTTAGTTGTCAATATCTTCTTTGATAATCATCACCTTGTCGTGGTGGAGAGGCTTGTGAGTCCCTAAGATCCCGTGAGTGATACCTGCTGGAGCCTAGCTCCTGGTAGGGTCACCCATGGTGGTAAGTTCAAGGGGAAGGTTCGAGATAGAGAGTGATCCAACCAAGACCTCAGTGGGGGAGCTGGCGGAAGATGATGACACATCACAATGACTCTGAAGGTGGAGGAAGGCTGCAGCAGAGAAGGGTCCTCAGTCATTTCACATTTCATACCACTGGATCCTGACCGTGATCAAGGACCATGTGGTGGTTGCTCGTGCACCTCGCCTCCCCACGTCAAACAAAGTCATGCACAGGTGTTCTCCAGTCAGCAACATGGATAGATGAGCCCAGAGGGGAGGAGGCTGGTATAAGTGTTGCAGTTTGGGGACTTGGGGACTTGTGAGAGAGTGGAATGAGGGACTGAGGGCCTAATACTTAGAGTGAAGGGGTCTGGTAACATGGAGAACTGGAGTGTGAAGATTCAAGGGGAGGTAGGGTAACAGAAGGAGAAAACGTACTTAGCCCATATACATTTGAATTAAGACCCATGCAACAAATTATAGTCTCTACCCATCTAAGTCCCTTTGTTACTGAGTTAAGATCTCAAAGTGTTATGGTGTGCAATTGCATACAAGGAATTCCCACTCAATGGGACTCTGCCTAGCACTTGGCTAACACCATGAACATGCCACAAACAGGGCCCTTAACTTTTAACTAGGACCTGCAAAAAAAATGTAATTTCTCATGGCAGCTAAAGCAATTTTGCTCAGAAGCCCTGAACAATAAACAGATTAAGGAAATGTGTAAAAATAATATGATTGTTGTCTCTGAGGATTTCAACTTCCCTAATATAAGCTGGGACCTTAGATGGGGCAGAATTTAAGGGTATCCATGAAGGTTTATTAAATCAATATGCGGATGGTCCGGCTAGAGGAGGGGCTGTACTGAACCTGGTATTGGGTAATGAGCCTGGCCAGGTGACTGACCTTTCAACGGGTGAGCAGTTAGGGAACAGTGACCACAACACCTAAACTTTCAAGATAGCTATAGATAGATAGGTATGGTCCTTGTGGGAGAGTTTTAAATTGGAGGAGGGCAAATTACATTAGGCAGGAACTAAGAAGCATTAATTGGGTAACAAGTCCATACCAGGTATGTGCAGGGTGTTTAAAGGTCAAGTGCACAGAGTACAAGAAAGGTAAGTTCCTGTTAGAAAGAAGGACAAAGATGGAAAGACAAGAGATCCTTGGATGGCCAGAGAGGTGATGAACTTAGTCATGAAGAAAAAGGAAATGTAAAGTTTCAGAAGTTAGGATCAAACAAAGCACGTATGGATTATAAAGAAGCTAGAAAAGAACAAAAGAAGGGAATTAGGAAAGCCAGGAGGAGACATGAAAAGTCTTTGGCAGATAGGATTAAGGTGAACTCCCAAGGCATTCTATACGTTGGTCAAGAGCAAGAGGATAACTAAGAAGAGGGTAGGACCACTCAAGGATAAAGAGAGGAACATTTGCTTGGATGCAGAGAACGTGAGCGAGGTATTTAATAAGTACTTTGCTTTAGTACTTACCAAAGAAAAGGACATGGAGGACGAGGAGATCAGTGCTGAGTGTATAAATATAACTAGGAGGAGGAAATGCTGGGGATCCTGATGATATTAAGATGGATAAGTCCCCAGGGCAAGATGGGATTTAACCCAGGTTATTGAAGGAGGCAAGAGACAAGATTGCTGGGTCCTTGACCAGTATCTTCATGTCTTTTCTAGCCACAGGCAAAGTCCTGGAGGACTGGTGAGTGTCTAATGTTGTACCTCTATATATAAAGGGAAGAAGGGAAAATCCTGGAAACTATAGACTGGTGAGTCTCATGTCAGTCGTAGGGAAATCGGTGGAGAAAATTCTTAGGGATTGGATATATGAGCGTTGAAAAACCCATGGCCTAATTAGGGAGAGCCAGAAAGGCTTTGTGTGGGGCAGGTCACGTCTTATCAACTTGATTAAGTTTTTTGACAAGGTGATGACAGAGGTTGATGGCGGTAGGGCAGTGGATGTTGTCTACCTGGATTTAATAAGATGTTTGATAGTTCCTTATGGGAAGCTAATCCATAAGATTAAGATGCATGGGATCTGCAGTGAACTGACCGTTTGGATTCAGAACCGGCCTGCAAATGGAAAATGGGGTAATGGTTGAAGGAACTCATTTGAGCTGGAGGTCTGCAATTAGCGGTCTTCTGCAGAGATCTGCTCAGGGACCTCTGCTGTTAGTGATGTATGTAAATGATCTGGATGAAAATATAGTTGGTGGGTTAGTAAATTTGCAGATGATACCAAGATCGGTGGAGCTGTGAATAGTGTAGAAGACTGGCAAAGAATACAACTTGATTATAGATCAATCTCATATATGGGCAGAGAATTGGCAGATGGAGTTTAACCCAGATAAATGTGAGGTGTTGCACCTTGATGGGGCAAATGCAAGGAGACCGTACACCGTTGACAAGATCCTTAACAGTGTTGCTGAGCAGAGAGATCTTGGGATCCAAGTTCATAGCTCCTTGAAAGTGGCTACGCAGATTGATAAGGTGGTTAAGAAGGCTTATGGACTGCTTGCTTTTATTAGTTGAGGCATAGAGTTCAAAAGTCAAGAAATTATGTTGCAACTCTATAAAAGTCTGGTTAAGCCACATCTGAAGGATTGCATATGGTTCTGGTTGCCCCACTAAAGGATGTTGAGGCTTTGGAGAGGGTGCAGAAGAGACTTATCAGAATGCTGCCTGGTTTAGAGGGCAGGTGCTGTCATGACAGGCTGGACTAACTTGCGTTGCTTTCTTTGGAGCGGCGGAAGCTGAGGGGAGATCTGATAGAGGTTTACAAGATTATGAGAGGCACAGACAGGGAATATCCTTCTCCCAGGTTAGGAATGTCTAATACCAGAGGGCATGCATCGAAGGTGTGAGGGGTAGGTTCTAAGGGAATGTGAGGGTAAGTTTTTTTTACTCAGAGTGATGGATGCCTGGAATGCACTGCATGGTATGGTGGCAGAGGCAAATGCATCAGAGGCTTTTAGATCAACACATGATTGAAAGGAAGATGAAGGGATGTGGACATTGTGTGGGTGGGAGGGATTAGTTCTTCCCAGAGGGGGTTTTGGTATACTTTGTAGTTGGTTCAGCACAACATTGGGAGCTGAAGAACGTGTTCCCATGCTGTATTGTTCCAGGTTCGAAATGCCAAGACGCTGAACAAAGTAAGTGTGCACTTCAAGTGTTTCAGTTTCTTTTCGTAAAGCAAAATACAGATAATGATTACATTAATTTGAGGGAAGCTGCAGATCAAAGGAAAGAGATAATTGGTATTGTCTGTGGTGCTCACATTGTTCATTAAGTATCTACAAACAGTAGCTGACTGTCTTCCGCTCAGAATACTTGAGTGCTTATGTAGCACTGAGAGACACACTGAAAGCCAGTTAGTGAGCCTTGAGCTTTCTATATTGCTCGAATAGGAATACATGGCTTGTATCTCACGGAACAATTCTGGACATAATTTTAATTGAGTTTTGAGGCACAAAGTACATTGCTTATTGCACAGAAACAATAGAAATACAACTTTAATGACAGTAGCTTGCATTCACTGTAAATAAATGGCCATCATTCATACAGTGGTTGAGGCTTGGAGAGCAAAATGAATCACTAGTGACTACACTACAGTCCCATGTTCTTCAAGAAAATCGAACAGAGATGCTTAGAGAAATGCTTGTCACATTATACATAAATACAATCTAACATTGCTTGGTTTACAAACTATTATATTTTCCCATATTTTCATGTAACTCAGGAGGCCATTATTCGATCCATTCTCAATGCCAGGTCTCAGAGCAATCTTAGCATTTCACTTCACACATTTCTCATGGCAGTTAAGGCAATATTGCTCCCAACTCTCAAACAACCCCACAACCTATTCTTTCTCACAAGCCCATCAACACCCTTCTGATTCTTGCTTCACCTAACTACAAAAGGAGACATTTAAAGTGGCCAATGAACTTCCTAGCCAGCCTGTTTCTGGAGTTTATTTTACATTTTATATTTATTTAGAGATACAGCACAGTAACAGACCCTTCTGGCTGAACAAGCCTGCACCACCCAAATGACCAATTAACCTACTAGCCCATACATCTTGGGAAGTGGGAGGACACTGGAGCAACTGGAGGAAACCTATGTGGTTACAGGGAGGAGGAGATAGCAGCGCACGCAGCCCTCCGGTGAAAATGATATCGTATCTGTTAAATAGGGGCCGTGGACAATTCTGATTTGATGGAGACAGATGTGAAAGCACAGAGGAACATCTGGAGAAATTTCTGAAACACAGGTTCGCTGTCGCTGTTACTGGGTGATCAAGAATCTTCTGAGGTAAGGCCCCAAAATCCCCGGCTTTGCCTGCTGTTGGCGACCGAGACTGAGGTCAAATCATTCGTATAGAGATGGTGCTTGGTACTTGGTGTGGGAGGGGTGATCAGAGGCTCGAAGTTTTCGGACAACTCAGAGTCGGACTGTGGTCGGGCATGGCAGGGAGAGTTTTCTTCCTTCTCCCGTCTGCGTGAGATGTGGGACATTTGAGAGACTTTGAACTTTTTACTGTGCTCATGGACTGTTCTTCATCAAATTATGGTATTGTTGCACTGTTGTAACTATATGTTATAATTATGTGGTTTTGTTAGTTTTTTCAGTCTTGGTCTGTCCTGTGTTTTGTGATATCACACTGAAGGAAATATTGTATTATTTCTTAATGCATGCATTACCAAATGACAATAAAAGAGGACTGCGTGTCTTCATAATCTAACATATGAACTCCTTACGGATAGTCGGGAATTGAGCCTAGTTTGCTGACACTGTAAAGTGTGATTCTGACCGATACGCTAATGTTTTCTTGGGAGGAAACTCAGAATCATATGGAGAATGTACAAATTCAAATTAACACCAGAGGTCAGGATTCAATTTGGATCAATGGAGCTGTGAGATAACATCACTACCCACTGTGACACCCATGGTCAAGGAAGGGTGATTTAGTGAAGGAGGATTCTATAATGCAGTTGACAACTTTTCCTCCTTAGCAGAGAGTTATTCACCAACAGGGCTGCATGGGGATGTAGTGGTCAGCACCACAACACAGAATGCTGGAGGAACTCAGCAAGCCGGGCAGCATCTATGGGAAAGAGTAAACAGTCAATGTTTCGGGCCGACCCCGTCATCGGGACTAGAAAGAAAGGGAGAAGAATTCAGATTAAGAATTTAGGGGGAAGTCCTGATGAAGGGTTTTGGCCCAAAACATCAACTGTTTACTTTTTTCCACGGATACTGCCTGGCTGCAGAGTTCCTCCAGCACTGTGTGTGTGTGTGTGTGTGTGTGTGGCTTTGGATTTCCAGCATCCGCAGATTTTCTCGTGATAGTAGTTAGCACAACGCTTTGCTGTAAGATTAGGTTCAATTCTCACTGCTGCCTCTCAGGGATCTGCACATTTGAATTTGAATTTACTTAAATCTTACATCCATCCCACGAGAGGGAGTAAAAATCTTTGCGTTACGACTGTTGCAATGTACAGACTTGAATTTATAAGTCTAATGGCTTGTAGAAAGAAGCTGTCCTGTAGCCTGTTGGTCCTGGCTTTAATGCTACGGTACCATTTGCCAGATGGAAGCAGCTGAAACAGTTTATGGTTGGGGTGACTGGTGTCCCTGATGATCTTCCAGCCCTTATTTCTGTACCTGCTGCTGTACATGTCCTCATTTGAGGGAAGTTCTCATCCACAGATGCGCTGAGCTGTCTGTACCACTCTCTGCAGTGTCCAGTGATCAACGTTGGTGATCTAAGTATGTTTCCTCCAGGTGATCCAGTTTCCTCTAAAGATGATGCATGCAGGGGCTAGTGGGTTGTGGCTATGTGGAGAGAGAGAGAGAGAGAGAGAGAGAGAGGGGGAGAGAGACAGAGAAAGAGAGGTAGAGAGTGAGAGGGGGGAGAGGTGAGACAGACACGGGGGGAGGGAGGGAGAGGGAGAGGGAGAGGGAGAGGGAGAGGGAGAGGGAGAGGGAGAGGGAGAGGGAGAGGGAGAGGGAGAGGGAGAGGGAGAGGGAGAGGGAGAGGGAGAGGGAGAGGGAGAGGGAGAGGGAGACAGACAGGCTATGCTGGAAACCAGAGGCGTGGTGCCAATTGCAGGTGGCCAGTGCAATCTTGCTGCTTTGGTTTGACGCAAATGACGCATTTCACCATGTGCTTCGATGTACAAGTGACAAACAAAGCTAACCTTTATCTTTACCCGACCTTTACCTTACCAGCAGGAGTTGAATAAAATGTAAAGCAGCCGTGGGTCCTGCTGGCCTATGATTAATAGCTGAGAACTGTCTTTTTGATAAATGGGTAAATGTAAACCCAATAAACTATCAAGCTGATGCCTGACCGGACTGCATAGAAGGTACCAGTTTCTAAAAGATTGTGTGATGTTTTTCAGGGAGCTTATGAAGATATGGTGGCAAAGATAACTGAGTGCATATTGGCAGTACATCTTCTGCTCATTGAGAGTCCTTTTCACAGCGAACACATTGTGGTCACCTGAAAAGTCTCATTTGAGTGTTTCAACAATGAAAGTTAATTTGTTCATGGAGGTAACTTTGACCATGACTACATGGCCTTCTATGATAAACAGCACACAGACCTGATAAAAGAGTTCTACAGTAGCGAAAAATATCACCATGCATAGAGCATGTTTAAAATCATAAACACAAGAGATTCTACGGATGAGGAAAATCCAAAATGCCCCTCCTCCTTTCCTTTCTGCCATGATTCACTCTCATAACAGATTCAATCTTCAGCCCTTTACCTTTTCCATCTATCACCTGCCACCTTCTCACTTCATTCCACCCTCCTCCACCCACACCTGGCTTCACTGATCACCTTCCAGCATGTACTCCTTCCCCCCACCCCCACTTGCTTATTCGGGCTTCTTCCCCTTTCCTGGCACTGCCTGACCTGCCGAGTTTCTCCAGCGTTTTGCGTCTGTAACATGGTTAAAATCAATAGCTGCTTAGGTTTAATATTAGCAGAGTTTTTTTTTTAATTTCATGTTTTGATACTAAATAGAAGGCTTGGGTTTCACCTGCATTTTTTTCAATAATTATTACAATGCAGACGTGCACAGTGGGACTAATCCTTTTCATTTTTCAAATATTGGTGCCCTGTGTCAAGATAGTGGAAAAACAGTCATCCTGAAGATAGAACAAAGCGCAAGATTGATAGGCCTAGAAAGATTGGACGTGGGGAGGAGGTTTTGAATAGCAGGAGTGTCTTGGACCAGAGAGCTTATCCTAATAAATGAAGGATGTGCCTTAGAACAGAGATGAGAAGGAATGTTTTCAGCCAGAGGGTGGTGAATTTGTGGAAATCATTGCCACAGTTGGCTGTGCAGGCCACATCATTGAGTATATTTAAAGTGGAAGTTGATAGGTTCTTCATCTGTAAAGGGGTTAAAGGTTACAGGGAGAAGGCAACAGAATGGTGTTGAGAGGGATAATAAATCAGTCATGATTGAAAGGTGGAGCGAATTTGATGGGCCAAATTGTGCTCCCGTGTCTTGAGGTCTAAGATGGTATGAGGAAGTTGGAGATGGCGTAGAAAGCAACTAAGCCACAGAAGATCAGACAGCAATGATTGTGATGTTGAAGAAACTGGAAAGCCAGGGGCAAAAAGTAAAATTATCTCCTTATACTATCAAGAGATGAGCTCCAGGTAAATCCTTACTGACATTGGGCTTCAGAACATATTATTTCAAAATTTACAAGGGTGACAGAGTTAGCATTATCAGATAAAATTTGTGTTTCCTGATAATGATAAAGTAAATTTATATTTCAAAAGCAGACCAAGTGCGACTTTCAAATGACTTTATATAGGGTGTAACTGGAACACAAATCCCAAAAGGCCATCTTACCTGGAACAAAGATTACAACAAAACAACACCTGAACTATCAGCATATGATTTTTGGCAAATCTGCACTGTCATTAACCACTCATTTTCTGCAGAATTATTTGGTGGAGTTGTGTCCTTTTGCCTATCACTGCAACACTGTGCTAAATATAGGATTTCTATCTTTAGTTTTATGATTGAGCATTGAGGATTAAATGAATTAACTGCAAAATGGAAGAGTATAGTAAGCACTCACTTCAGCTGATGAGAAATGTTCAGAAATAAATGTTCCCCACTTAGGCTGCAACTGAACTTGATGCTCCAAAGGCCACAAAACTAATGTATAATTTTGACCACATCATCACAATCTACCGGTAACTTTGATCATAACACTGACCCTGCTGTTCAAAGGACGGACGGAAAGGGAAACTGAAGCCCAGCTACTGACTATAGACTTCAGGAGAGAGAAACCAGAGGTCCATGAGCCAGTAATCATCAGAGGATTGGAGTTGGAGAGGGTCAGTAATTTTAAATTCCTGGGTGCCACTATCTCAGAGGACCTGTCCTGGACCCATCATATAAATATTATTGCGAAGAAAGCACAACAGTGCCTCTACTTTCTCAGGAGTTTGTGGAGGTTAGGCATGTCATTGAAAACCTTAGCAAACTTCTATAGATGTGTGGTGAAAGTGTGCTGACTGGCTGCATTTTGGCCTGGTATGGCAACACCAAAGCTTTTGAGCAGAAAATCCGGTAAAAGGTAGTGGATTCAGCCCTATACATCACAGGTGAAGCCCTCCCAACCACTGAGCACATCT
Source organism: Mobula birostris (assembly GCF_030028105.1). Lineage (NCBI taxonomy): Eukaryota > Metazoa > Chordata > Chondrichthyes > Myliobatiformes > Myliobatidae > Mobula > Mobula birostris. The sequence continues at coordinate 52,940,341 of NC_092393.1, read as the reverse complement.
ACATAAAATGCTGCCATAGAAAAGCAGCATCCATCTTCAGAGATCCTCACCACCCAGGCCATGCTCTTTCCTTGCTGCTGCCATCAGGTAGAAGGTACAGGTGCCTCAGGACTCACACTACCAAATTCAAGAATAGTTACCAGTCCTCAACCATCAGGCTCTTGAACAAAATGGGATAACTACTCTCATTTAAGGACTCTGTTATATTGTTATTTCATGCTCGTTCCTGATGTTTACGGTTACTGTTTGCTAACTATTTCAGGGTTGTACGTAGTGACATGTATGTACTCTGATAACAAATTTTACTTCAACTTTGAATGCTGCAAGAAAATAAATCTCAGGGTTGTAACACAACTTGATAATAAACTTACTTTAAACTTTGAACTGCAGCAAATGACCAACATGTTGCTATTTTACTATTTTACAAGATAAGCATGTTTACCATTTTTATGCCGTGGAACCTTACCATTTACCATGAGGTCCGTGAACCCCAGGTTGGGAACCCCTGCTTTAGAGCATGGCCTTAATAAAGATTTTAAGTTGCAGCCACTTTAGTATTGCAGGTATTATTTTACTAGTCAGCTTCCATATATATGGCCTTGGTTGAATTCAGCTTTCTGTGAGTCATCATTCATTGCAATAAAATGGCTGCTCCAAACTTCTTCCTCAATATTCACAGAAGGTTTGATCGTGTCATCTTGTCTTCTGTAGTTCACAATATGACATAGGAACTCGAAAAAGTAGCAGCAGTCAGGGCTATAACGTAGACCTTACGAAGTTGGATCAAAGTCTCAGATTGCTTAGGGGAAGCTTTTCCTAGAAAGTAAACAAGCTTCCCTCAAATAGAAGGGGGGAAAACACCCTTTCAATGGATGAAAGGTGAAAATAAAACTTCAGAAAACAACTTGGAGACATCAATGATCTTTAAAGTTTAGTCCCAACTCTTAATAAATGAGTAGAGAAGTCAGCTGGGATACGGTCAATGACAACAGAAGCAGTGACTTGGAATTAAGGATGGTCTGGTTTCCACTTCAGTTCTGTAGTTTCACAGGTGGCTGATGAGGCTAATGTGGGACTTGATGATTCTGTTATAGGTGGTGGAGAAAGGAGCTTGACGGATGAGCAGGTAGATAGCTTGGGTGCTGGTAATCTAATGCCATTTACACAGGGCTTCTGTGTGTTCACAATCAGTGGCCAAGAATCTCAATGCCATCCTGAATGTCTCTACACTTTGGACCAAGGCTTCACACAAAGCTGCAGAGAATGGTATATTTTTTTCACAGAGGCTTTGAGAACATCTACAAAACTTTCCCTCTGCCCACCCTCTAATAGTGCTCAGAATAGACCGATTTAGCAGCTGACGTAATGCAAACAGGCCCTCACTGTAATACCACATGGTTAACAATAAATATGAGTGATGGTGAAGACCTGCAGTCAACATCTGTGGACAGACAGATCAGTGATCATTTGTGAAGGTAACCAAGACTTGCCGATTTGGAGTTGGCTCAGAAAGGTTAAATTCAAATCATTCCCTAAGTGTGAGAAAATGGAGTGACATGTGAGTGGAAGGAGATGAACAGTGACAACAATCCATTAAAAAAAATTCACATCAACCCATGAGAAGCAAGTGAGTTATACACTGTGGTGCCTTTACACTTTGTGACTCCTGGTTGCTGTCTGGTTGCATCACTGTTTGGTATGGAGGGGCAACTGCACAGGACCAGGAAAAGCTGCAGAGGGTTATAAACTCAGCCAGTCCCATCATGGGCACTATCCTCCCCAGCATTGAGAACATCTTCAAAAGGCAATGCCTCAAAATGGTGGCATCCATCATTAACGACCCTCATCACCCAGGACATGCCCTCTTCTCATTGCTAACATCAAGGAGGTGGTACAGGAGTTTAAAGACACACACACACAAAGCTTTAGGAACATCTTCGTCCCCTCCACCATCAGATTTCTGAACACACAATGAACCCTTGAATACTACCTCACTGTTTTTTCTCTCTCTTTTTGCACTACTTAATTTCATGTTTTTATTATATTTTCATATATTTCTCTTATATATTGACTTACAGTATTCCTTATATTTCTTATTCCATTTATAGTTTTTTATGCATTGCACTGCACTGCTGCAGCAAAACAACAGATTTCACAACATGTGCCAGTGATATTAAACTTGATTCTGAATTGACCATTCAGTTCAAGGACAATGTGAGATGGGCTTTAAATTCTGGCATTGCCAACAAAGCAAACACTCCATGAATGAATAAATAAAAACAATTAACAGTCAGAACTTGACCTTTTAAAGTAGAACTTGACCTTTAGAAATAGAAAATGCATTATCAAGTTTTTTTTTGCCTACAAAGGCCATTAACAGCCAAGTTTAATCTAATTATGTTCAGCTATTTACATGAGGGAACACTGCTGCGTTTGTGTCTGGACTGCAAATGTGGCACCACTGGCCAATTCTTCCCAGGCTGTGCAAAAGATCATAGCCAGTACAGCCCCTGCTACCAGAGGGCACCGATAACAAGAGCGCAGAGTAGCAATTCAATCCGGATGTTGTCCGTTCAGCCCTGAACCATTTCATTTATACACTCAGTGGCCACTTTAATAGGAACCGGCTCTACCTAATAAAGCGCCTACTCAGTGGATTTTCATGCTCTTTTGCAACTGTTCAAGATTCGACATGTTGAGCATTCAGAGATGGTCTTCTGCACACCACTGTGGAATACATGGTTATTTCAGTTCCTGTCACCTTCCTGGCAGCTTGGACCTGGCTAGCCATTCCCCACTGACCTCCTTTATTAACAAAGCATTTTCACCCACAGAATTGCAGCTCACTGGATTTTTTTTTTTTGTTTCTCGCACTATTTTCTGTAAACTCTGGAGACTACTGTCCTTGAATATCTCAAGAGGTCAGCAGTTTCTGAGATACTCAAACCATCCCATCTGTCACCAATAATCATTCCACGGTAAAAGTCACTTAGATTATCTTTCTTCCCCATTCTAACGTCTGTCCTGAAGAACCTCTTGACATGCTTTTCTGCATTGAGTAAATGCCCCATGATGACTGGCTTTGTGGCTGTGTACTCATTTTGTAAACTTCAATTGTTTGCTTGCTTTTGTTATTTGCACAATTTGTTTTTTTAATAGAAACACAGAAAATCTACAGCACAATGCAGGCCCTTTGGCCCACAATGCTGGGCCGAACATGTACTTGCTTTAGGGTTACCCAATAACCCTCTATTTTTCTAAGCTCCATGTACCTATCCAGGAGTCTCTTAAATGACCCTATTGTATCCGCCTCCACCACCGTCGCCGGCAGCCCATTCCACGCACTCACCACTCTCTGTGTAAAAAAACTTACCCCTGACATCTCCTTTGTACCTACTTCCAGGCACCTTAAAACTGTGCCCTCTCGTGTTAGCCATTTCAATCAATGCCTCTCATCATCTTATACACCTCTATCAGCTCACCTCTCATCCTCCGCCACTCCAAGGCAAAAAGGCCAAGTTCACTCAACCTATTCTCATAAGGCATGCTCCCCGATCCAGGCAACATCCTTGTAAATCTCCTCTGCACCCTATGACTTCCACATCCTTCCTGTAGTGAGGTGACCAGAACTGAGCGCAGTACTGCACACTGGGTGTTTGACAGCCTATTTAAAAAATGGGCTCTATAGGATTTCTTTGTTTTGTGGCTGCCTCTAAGGAGATGAATCTCAATGTTGTAGATAGTATACATGCTTTAGATAACAAATGTATTTTAAACTTGAACCTTGAACACAATTGGCTGAGTAGATATATGTGTTAACGAGCAGGTGTACAAGTGTACCTAATAAAGTGGCCACTGAGTATGTGTGAAGCTAATAGGCAATTTCAGATTGTATTCTTGAGCAGGAGTAAAGAAAGTGAATACTTGCTAGTTCTTCCCTGTTTGCAAACGGTGCACAGCTTGGGAAAATGGTAGGATTTAATACTCTTAGGAAAAAAATTAAAAGAGTACCAGGTGAGAAATGTCAAAGGCCTGTGTTCTGGCTATCAAAATAAATTTACAATACTCTCCAACACAGTTGTAAAATGAAAAACTTCTTTGAGAGCGGCAGGATTACAATTGAGTGTTCAAAGTTCAAAACTGGATGCCAGACAAGCTTTTCACTGTACCTCAGTACATATGACATGAAATCAATTCCAATTCTCAACCATACCTCCTCACCCAATCCACAAATCCTCTCTACCACACAAAAACTGTCTCCCCCCCCCTTGAATGGCTGGCTATTCATATTCCTATGAATTACGGAGCGCCAATGCCCTCTGAGTCAAGAACTGTCTCCTTGCCTATCAAAGCTCGAAGTAAATTCATTATTAATGCACATACGTGAACATAAACTACTTTGAGATTCATTTTCTGGCAGGCATTCACAATAGAACAAAGAAATACAATAGGATCAATGAAAAACTACAAACAAAGACTGACAAACAACTAATGCGCAAAAGACGACAAACTGTGCAAATACAAAAAAAAACTAAATGCATAATACTGAGAACATGAGTTGTAGAGTCCTTGAAAGTGAGTCCAAAGGTTGTGGAATCAGATCAAAGTTGAGGTGAGTGAAGTTATCCAGGTTGGTTCAGGAGTCTGATGGTTGAAGAGTAATAACTGTTCTTGAACCTGGTAGTGTGGGACCACTTTCACAATGGCAGCAGCAGGACAAGAGCATGGCCTGGGTGGCGGTTGGGGGGGGGGGGGGGTCCTTGATGACGGATGCTTTTTGCTCGTGGCAGCGCTCCTTGTAGATTTGCTCAATGGTGGAGAGGGTTTGCCTATGATGGAATGGGTTGTGTCCACCAGGTTTTGTAGGCTTAAAAATGGTTGAATATGTTGTTGGAAATGAATTTTGGGTGTTGCTGTACTGTTATCAAGCTAGATGCTGAAACCCAGCAGTAAAGAATAAGAAAAAAATACACCAAAATAACCACATGGCACAAATACATTTAGGGATGGGTGCAAAAATGCTTTCAGCATGATTTTCAATCTTGCAAAACTTGCTTTCCCAAGGTTTCATAGATAAATTTCCAGGTCTTCATTCTATTATATTACTTGCCAGTCTACTGAAAATATGGATAAACTATGTTCAATATTATACAAACTTTGTAGTTGAAATGTATAAATTACACAAAAAACAGTCAAATGTGAAATATTTCTCTGACAAAAACTTCCATTTTAATGATTCATTAGCTTCAGAATTTCAATTTTACTCATACAGGCAAAGACAGACAAGATGAGTAAAACCACTTGCAACTTCCCACACCTCTGAATTCTGAAAATAGCTCTGATCTTCTCCTCAGTACCACAGGAGACAACCTCTTCACTTTCAAAGAGGTAGCAGAGAGCTTCAGGTATATATTCAAAATGTTTGTGCACATTCATTGATTGATCACTGATCCATGTCTTGTTCAAAATAGACAGGCATATTCATCCAATACAAGATAATTCTTAAAGGCCAGAATTCAATGAATCAACAGCCCCCACTCTAGCCATGGGTGAGGTTCCAGAAGACTGCAGAGTAGATGTTCAAAGTAAAATTAATTATCAGATACATATACGTCACCACATGACTCTGAGATTCTGTTTTTGTGGGCCAAACTTAGCAATTCTATAGAACAGTAAATGTAAAATGTAAACAACAGGAACTGTTAACTGTAAACAAATTGTGTAAATGCAGATAAAAATGAAGAGAATTAAATAACAAGAATGAAACAAGGAAGTCCTTAGATGAGTGCAGTATCCCTTTTGTTCAAGAGCCTGATGGTTGAGGGGTAGTAACTGTTCTTGAACCTGGTGGTGCAAGTCCAGAGGCACTTGTACCTTCTATCTGATGGCAGCAGCAGAAAAGAGCATGGCCTGGGTGGTGAGGATCTTTGATGATTGATGCTGCTTTTCTATGGCGACATTTCATGTAGATGCACTCAATGGTTGGGAGGGTTTTACCCATGATGTACTGAGCTGAATCCACTACCTTTGGTAGGATTTTCCGCTCAAAGGCACTGGTGTACCCATACCAGGCTGCAATGCAGCCAGTCAGATCACTTTCCACCACGCATCGACAGAGGTTTGCCAAGGTTTTCGGTGACTTGTCAAATCTCCCCAGACTCCTCAGGAAGTAGAGGTGCTGTTGTGCTTTCTTCACAATAATATTTACACGATGGGTCCAGGACAGGTCCTCTGAAATAGTGACACCCAGGAATTTCAAGTTACTGCCTCTCTCCATCTCTGATCCTCTGGTGATTACTGGCACATGGACCTTTGGTTTCCCTCTCCAGAAGTCTACAATCAGTTCCTTGGTCTTATTCACAATGAGTGTGAAGTTTGACCATTCAGCCAGGTTTTCATTCTCCCTCCTGTGTGCTGATTCATCACTACCTTTGATACAGCCCACAACAGTGGTGTCATCAGCAAACATATAGATTGTGTTAGAGCTGTACTTAGCCACACAGTCACAGGTGTAAAGGGAGTAGACCAGGAGGTGAAGTACACAACCCTGCAGTGCTCCCGTGCTGATGGAGATTGTGCAGGAGATGTTTTTGCCAATCCAAACTGACTGGAATATAGTGAGGAAATCCAGGATCCAATTGCACACGGTGTTAAATGCCGAGCTGTAATTGATGTAGAGCATCCTGATGTATGCTCCTTTGCTGTCCAGATGTTCCAGGGTTGTGTGAAGAGCCAACAAGATAGCATCTGCTCCAGACCTGTCGCTTTGGTATGTGAATTGGAGCAGATACATGTCACCATTCAGGCAAGAGCTGAAATGCTTCAACACCAGCTTCTCAGAGCACCATCACTGTGGATGTAAGTGCCACTGGGCAATAGTCATTTAGACAGGTTACCACGCTCTTTTTGGGCATCGGTATGACAGAAGCCTGCTTGAAGCAGATGGGTATCACACACTGCCAGAGCAAGAGTTTGAAGAAATCCATGAATACACTAACTAGCCAGTTGGCACAGGGGGCCTTCAGTACTCAGCCAGCTACTCTTTCTAGAGTGGATGCTTTCCTTGGATACACTCTCTTGAAGGCAGTCTGCATGTCATGTTCAGATACTGAGACATGGGGATGCACGACGGTTCCTACCTGGTCTGGTGATCAAAGCGAGCACAGAAGGCATTCAGCTCATCTGGAAGTGAAGGTCTGCTGCCCCTATGTCGCAAGATTTAGCTTTGTAGGTAGTTTCGGCATTCAAACCCTGCCACAGCTGTCAAATATCCCCTGTTGATTCCAGTCTAGTCAGGGATCTCCACTTTGCCCAAGAGATGGCTTTCCAGAGATCATACCTACACCTCCTGTAGTATTCTTGATCTCCAGACTTGAATGCCTCTGATCTGGCTCTCAGCAGGTTCTAGATTTCATTGTTCAAAAAGGGCTTTTGACTGGGGAAAACCCTGAACGATTTTATGGGGACATACTCATCCACACAGGTCTAGATGAAGTCTGTAATGACTCTGGTGTAGTTATTCAGGTCCTCAGATGAGTTCTTGAACTCGGCCCAGTCCGCTGACTCAAGGCAATCCTGTAACCTCCCATGACCACCTCTTAGTTGTCTTGATCTCTGGAGCCGCCTTCTTTAGGCTCTGTCTGCATGTAGGTAACAGGAACACAGCCAAATGATCCAATTTGCCAACACGTGGTCGTAGAGTAGCAGTGATCCAGGGTGCTGGAACTTCTGGTGCAACAGGTTGCATACTGGTGATAAATGGGCAGGGTTTCTGTAAACAGGCCTAGTTAAAGATGTTCCTTTGTTTAATTAACAGTTGTTAGGAATAATCCAGAAATTTATAGGTGGATAAACCTTACATTTATGGCAGGGAAGATATTGGAGATGATTCTTGTGGATTGGATCTACTTGCATTTGGACTTTTTTCAGGTAGATCATATCTTATAAGGTTTTTTAAAGGTACGATGAAGATGATTGATGAGGGTAAGCAGTGGATAGATAGATAAATATATACTTTATTGATCCCAGAGGAAATTACAGTGTCACAATAGCATTACACATGTACAGATATACAAATATCTGTATATTTGTACAGTCGGCCCTCCTTATCCGTGGGTTCCACATGTGCGGATTCAACTAACCGTGGATCAGGAAAACCTGGAAGTTCTCTCTCCAGCACGTTTGAGCACTACAGACTTTTTTTTCTTGTCATTTTCCCCTAAACAATGCAGTATAACAACTACTTACATAGCATTAACATTGTATTAGGTATTATAAGTAATCTAGAGATGATTTAAAGTATACAGAAGGATGTGTGTAGGTTACCGTGGATCGGGATTGGGGGAAAAAAACTGGAAGTTCTCTTACTAAGTAAGTCCTAACAGGTACATCTGGTATTATTTAGCATCAGTTAGTCAAATGTTTACCACTGCGTTGCTTAGTAATAATTGTAGCTTTCATCAGGGCAGGGCCTTTCTCACTTTATCCTTCAAAGTTGTTCCGATCGTTGACCGACTGTAGCCTAACGCTTTTCCAATGACCGATGGCCTTTCACCTCTTTCCAATGGCTTTATTATTTCCACTTTATTTTCAACCGTGATCGTGTTTATTTTTGTGAACAGAAACACTATGGATTTAGAGCTTCACCGGGTCCTAAAGTCCACCGCACTGAGACAGGTTAAATAAGGTCCGGGGCTCTGCTGGGTCCTAAAGTCCACCACACTGAGACAGGTTAAATAAGGGACTTGAACATCCGCGTTTTTTGGTATCCGCGGGGGGGGGGGGGCGGGGGTCGTCCCGGAACCAATCCCCCGCGGATAAGGAGGGCCAACTGTATACTGCTTTATGTTGGGGGAGCAGCATCAGTGCTGGTGATGCAAAAAGACTAAATAAACCCATCAAAAAGACTGGATCTGTTCTTGGCAATACAATGCTTTATGTGGTGGTGTGCTAGGGCAATGGCATCAACAAACTGATTAGAAAGGCTGGCTCTGTTATAGGAGTCAAACTGGACACACTGGATTGTCTACAACAGACTGGTAGGGACTGGTAGACATGTGAAGGAGAGACCTGGATACTGCAAAGGACCTCAGTCTCCTCAGGATGTGGAGGTGACTCTGACCCTTCTTCTACACAGCCTCTGTGTTGGTGCTCCACTCAAGTCTGTCATCCAGGTGCACCCCCAGGTACTTGTAGGTTCTCACCATATCCATGCCCTCACCATCAACAGTAACAGGGAGCAATGCAGGCTTAGTCTTTCCAAAGTCCATCACCATCTCCTTTGTCTTACTGACGTTGAGCTGCAGATGATTCAGCTTGCACCATTTGACAAAGTCCTCCACCAGGGCCCAATATTTATTCTCCTGTCCTCCCTTTATATACCCAACTATTGCTGAGTCATTAGAGAGTTTCTGCAGATGATATGACTCAGTGTTGTACCTAAAGTTCAAGGTATACAGGGTAAACAGGAAGGAAGCCAATTAAGTCCTTTTGAGGCCCTAGTGCTGCTCATAGCCATGTCTGACACACAGCGCTGAACCACACAAACTGTGGTCTGCCAGTCAGTTAGTCCATTATCCAGGATACAATGGGAGTACCAACCTGCATTGAACGGAACTTTTTCCTCAGCAATGAGGGCTTTATGTTATTGAAGGCACTGGAAAAGTCAAAAAACTTGATCTTCACAGTTCTACCCTGCTTATCCAAATGGGAGTAGGCTTGGTTCAGCAGGTAGATGACAGCATCATTGATTCCTATGTACTCCTGGTATGCAAACTACAAGGGATCGAGGACTGATCTGACCAGGGGTCGGAGATGAGCCAGGACCAGCCTCTCTAGGGTCTTCATGATGTGTGAGGTCAGCACCACTGGATGGTAATCATTCAGCACTTTCAGTTGGCCCTTCTTGGGTATTGGGTCCACACATGATGTTTTTCACACAGTTGGGGCCCCTTCCAGGCTGAAACTCAGATTGAAAATGTGCTAGAGAACTCCACACAGCTGTTCAGCACACTCCTTCAAGGTCTTGGGGTTCACACCATCTGGTCCCAATACTTTGCCGTGTCTGAGCTTCCCCAGAGCCCTCCTTACCTGCTCAGTAGTGAACACAAGTCCATGATGACTGGGGAGCTGGTGGAAGGTGGGGGCTAGGGAGGTGAAGATCGAGACAACAGCAGTCAGTAGGTGCAGGGGAAGGATGAGGCGGAGACAGTGGTAGCCTGTGTTGTTAATCCATATGTTCAACTGGGGGGGGGGGGCGAGGAAGGGAGACTTTGGTACTGAGAGAGCATTGGGTTCCTTGGGCTAGTGTGCTGAGGGGGGAGTGAACAGGAGGGCATTGGCAAACCTATTGAACAACTGGTTTAACTCATTAGCCCATTCACAGTTGCATTCTGAGGCACTACAGCTAGGCTGATTGAAGCCAGTGATGTTCTTCATGCCTCTCCACACCTCCCGCTGTCAACATGAACTATAGTAAGACATGTGACCAGGTACTATGTGGTAGGCCAATCCAGAACTTCAAGGCAAATGCGGTCCATTGAGATGTGACAGATCAATTAGAGTTAGAGCTAATTGGTGGAGAAATGGCAGACAGAGTTTAATCCAGACAAGTAAGGTGTTACTCTTTGAGAAGTCAAATGTACAAGGCAGGATTCTTAGGAGCATTGATCTTGGGGTCCAAATATACAAGTGGCAACACAAGTAGATAGGGTGGTAAAGAAGGCATATGGCATGCTTGCCTTCATTGGTTGGACAGTGAGTACTGCAACTGAGAAATTACACTGCAGCTGTGTAAAACTTTGCTAGCTACATTTGGAAATTTTTTGTGCAGTTCTGGTTTCTGCAATGTAGGAAAGATGAGGAGGTTTTGGCAAGAGTGCACAAGAGGATTACTGAGATGCCACCTGGATTAGAGAGTATTAGCTGTAAGAAGAGGTCGGACAAACTAAGATTGTTCTCTCTCATGGGAGGCTGACCACAAGGCCTGATATAGGTTTGTAAAATTATAAGAGGCGCATAATTTTGATAGATTATGGGTAGATGTCAACGCCTTTTGCCCATGGTGGTAATGTCAAATAGGAGTTGACACAGCTTTTAATGTTAGAGGGAGGAATGTTTAAAGACGTCTCAGGCAAGTTTTTATATACAGAGAGTGGTTGGTGCCAGGAATACTCTGCCAAGTGGAAGCAGATGTAACAGTGACATTTAAGAGGCATTTGTACAGAAACATGAACATATAAGGATATTGATCATGGGCAGACTGCTGGGAGCAGTTTAATTTTGCATCATGATTGGCAAAGACATTGTGGGAGGGACGTGTGGTGACCCTCTGGAGTGTTGGCTGTTAATGCAAATGATTCATTTCACTGTTTGTTTTGATTTACACGTTACAAACAAACTTGAGTCTTGGGATGAAAAGCCTGTTCATATATGGTACTGTTCTATGTTCTAAGAGATCAGTTTAGTCCTGTCACACTGTCAAATTTCTCAAAATGCTTCCAGAACGGTGGCTTTACTGATGGCTGGGGAGATGGTGTTGGGTAAGGACATTATCATCAGACAACAAAAGACAATAAGACATAGGATCAGATTTAGGCCACTCGGCCCATGGAGCCGATTCCGCCTTTTAAACACAGCTAATTGACTTTTCCCTTTCCATCCCATTCTCCTGCCTTCTCCCCAGAACCTTTGACACCACTAGAACTGGTCAAGATCTTGCAAATGACAAGCAACACACATAAAAGTTGCTGCTGAACGCAGCAGGCCAGGCAGCATCTCTAGGAAGACGTACAGTTGACATTTCGGGCTGAGACCCTTCGTCAGGACTAACTGAAGGAAGAGCTAGTAAGAGATTTGAAAGTGGGAGGGGGAGGGGGAGATCCAAAATGATAGGAGAAGACAGGAGGGGGAGGGATGAAACCAAGAGCTGGACAGTTGATTGGCAAAAGGGATATGAGGGGATCATGGGATAGAGATCGTTTCGCTGAACACCTATGCTCTGTCCGCCAGAGAAAGCAAGATCTCCCAGTAGCCACACACTTCAATTCCACATCCTATTCCAATATGTCTATCTACGGCCTCCTCTACTGTAAAGATGAAGCCACACTCAGGTTGGAGGAACAACACCTTATATTCCGTCTGGGTAGCCTCCAACCTGATGGCATGAACATTCACTTCTCAAACTTCCGCTAATGCCCCACCTCCCCCTCGTACCCCATCCGTTATTTACTTATATACACACAGTCTTTTTCTCTCTCTCCTTTTTCTCCCTCTGTCCCTCTCACTATACCCCTTGCCCATCCTCTGGGATCCCCCCCCTTTCTTTCTCCCTGGGCCTCCTGTCCCATGATCCTCTCATATCCCTTTTGCCAATCACCTGTCCAGCTCTTGGCTCCATCCCTCCCCCTCCTGTCTTCTCCTATCATTTTGGATCTCCCCCTCCCACTTTCAAATCTCTTACTAGCTCTTCTTTCAGTTAGTCCTGGCGAAGGGTCTCGGACTGAAACGTCGACTGTACCTTCTCCTAGAGATGCTGCCTGGCCTGCTGCGTTCACCAGCAACCTTTGTGTGTGTTGCTTGAAATTCCAGCATCTGCAGATTTCCTCGTGTTTGCGTCTTGCAAATGACATCATGTCAATCAGTTCAATTAAAAACTAGTTAACTTGGTCAATAGATTATCTGGCCATTACCACATTGCTGTCTAAGAAAAAGGATAATTCCGCATAGAATCAGGTTGTTTGAATCACCCAGGTTGACCATCTAACAATTACACTAATCCTGCATTAATTCAGTTTCATCCTCCCTACAGACCATAAGGCGTTGGAGCAGAATTGGGCTATTAGGCCCATTGAGATTGCTCTGCTATTCCGATATGGCTATTCTCTCTCTCTCTCCCTATCGACCTCCTTCTCCTGCATTCTTCCCGTAACCTTCAACACCCTTACTAATCAAGGGTTACAGCATCAAGGCGTTACCATAGAACTAGGCTCTTGCCCTCAAATGGGCTGACAAATTTAAATTAGGATTAGTGGAGACAATGAAAGAAAATTTAACATTTTAGTGATCCTTCAACACTTCTGCTTCTATGACAAATCCGTCAGTAGAACTCAGCAGGACTTCTTTTTGGTTGGATCTTTTGGCTGATTTAGCTCTCAGATGGGATAATCAGTTGGCCTGTAAGCAAATACTGCAGGCAGTTGGAATGCAGAATGCATGAGCTTAAGGCCAGCAATCTGATCCTGTCTGCTAATGGTTGAATTCAAAAAATAGAAATACAAAGTCAAATTCATTATTTCCCTAAAATATGGGAAGCTAAGTAAAGCTGAGTGGGATAAGGAATTTTGATTGTGACCAGCACTCTGTACATCCACATGCTGTGAAATAAAGCAGTCATTTGATTCAGATCTTGTCTCACTTCACCACACATTTAGTCCATTAGCCTTAGGAAATATTATGGAAGCATTCGTGCAGGAGACACATTTACCCAGCAGCAATCACAAAGGGAGATAATTGTTACAACCGTGAGTTATGCTCTGGTATAAAGTGACACAATCCATTTGGACACAATTCACATAAAGATAATACTCTTTTACATAAGTGACTGACACCACTGAAGACACGGAGGTATTTACAGAACACCTCAATTATTCCAGTAATTTACAGTCATACAACATGCAAAGTAGCCCTTCGACCTATCACCAAGTACCCATAAAACATAGGAGCAAAATTAGGCTGTTCAGACCATTGAGTCTGCTCTGCCATTCCATCATGGTTGATTCATTATCACCCTCAACAGCATTTTCCTGCTTTCTCCCCATAACTTTTGACACCCTTACTGATTAAAAGTTATCAACCTCTGCTTTAAATATATAGATGCAAGAAAAAGTTTGTGATCCCTTTGCGATTTTGACACCCTTACTGATTAAAAGTTATCAACCTCTGCTTTAAGAATATAGATGCAAGAAAAAGTTTGTGATCCCTTTGTGATTATCTGCATTAATTACTCATAAAATGTGGTCTGATCTTCATCTAAGTCACAACAATAGACAAACCCAATCCGCCTAAACTAATAACAAACAATTGTACTTTTCTTGTCTTTTTGAGCACATTGTTTAATCAATCACAGTCTGGGTTGGAAAACGTATATAAACCCTTGTATTTAATAGCTTGCAGAACCTCCTTTAGCAGCAATAACCTCCACCAAACATTTTCTGTAGTCGCTGATCAGACTTGCACAACAGTGAGGAGGAATTTTAGACCATTCCTCCATACAAAACTGTTTCCATTCATCAATATTTTTGGGATACCTTGCATGAACAGACTTCTTCAGGTCATGCCACAACATCTTATGTGGGTTAAAGTCTGGATTCTGATTTGATCATTCCAAAACATGAATTTTCTTTTTTAAAAACCAGTCTGTTGTTAATTTACTCATGTTTTTGATCCTTGTCCTGTTGTCAACTTCTATTAAGTTTTCAGGTGATGGACCACTACCCTGGCATTCTCCTATAAAATATCTTGATACAATTCTGAATTTATTGTTCCCTCAACAATTGCAAGCTGTCCAGGCCCTGAGGCAGCAAAGCAGCCCCAAACCATGATGCTCTTCCACCATGCTTCACAGTTGGTATGAGGTTTTGGTGTTGGTGTGCAGTGCCCTTTTCCTTCCAAACATAGCGGTGTGCATTTCTACCAAAATATTCAACTTTTGAATCAACTGTCCACAGAATATTGTCCAGAAGCATTGTGAAACATCCAGGTGGTCTTTTGCAAACTTGAGATGTGCAGCAATGTTTTTTTTTGGAGAGCAGTGGGTTCCTCCATGGAGTCCTTCCATGAACACCATTCTTGTTCAGCGTTTTTTATAGTGGACACATGAACAAGTTCTAGAGATTTCTGCAGGTCTTTTGCTGTTCCCCTTGGGTACTTTTTCAATTCCTTCAGCATTGTACATTGTGCTTTTGGTGTGATCTTTGCAGGACTCCCGCTCCTAGGGAGAGTAGCAATAGTACTGAATTTCCTCCGTTTCTGGACAATTTCTTACTGTGGACTGATGAACACTCAGGTCTTTAGAAATGATTTTGTAACCTTTTCCAGCTTCATGCATCTCTACAATTCTTCTTCTAAGGTCCTCTGAAAGCTGTTTTGATCAAGGTATGGTGCACATACATCTTTCTTGAGAAGAGTAGGTTCTGGTAGTAACCTGATGTTATGTGTCTTTTTTTATAGGGTAGGGCACCTCAACAACCCACACATCCAATCTCATTGCATTGATTAGAACACCTGACTTCAAACAGCTTTTGTAAAATGCATTACCCCAGAGGTTCACATACTTTGTTAGACATAGACTGTGATTGTTTAAATGGTGTACTCAGTGTTGATGAGGAGTAGTACAAATGTTTGTGTGTTATTAGTTCACTTTGTGCATTTGTCTATTACTTGACTTAGATGAAGATCAGACCATATTTTATGAGTAATTAATGTAGAAAACCAGCTAATTGCAAAGGGTTCACAAACATTTTCTTGCAACTGTACCTAATGACCTGGCCTCCATAGCCATTGTGGCAATGAATTCCACAGATTCACCACCTTCTGTCTGAAGAAAATCCTCATCTCTGTTCTAAAGGGACATTCTTCTATTCTGAGACTATGTCCTCTTGTCCCCGACCCCCTCAATATAGGAAACATCCTCTCTACATCCATTCTATCTTGTCCTTTCAATATTTGATAGGTTTCCGTGAGTTCCCCTGCTCCTTCTCCCAAACACACTAGTAGGGATCCTAGAGGCATCAAACACTCTTGATACAGATTCCAATTTCTTATTCTCCCTATCTTGCACCATTTATCTACACACCAGGGGAAATTTACTGTGCTTAATTAACCCAGCAGCACTCACAGCTTTGGGATGTGAGAGGAAAATGGAGCACCCAGAGGAAACCCATGTGGTCACTGAAAGATCATGCGAACTCCACAGACAGCACTGGAGGTCAGGCTCACTAGAATTGTGAAACCCATATTCTACTTGTGTGTGACTCTAGCATCTTTGCTGCCATTCATTACAACTTCCCACTTATTTTTTTTAAAATAAAAGTTGAATGGCTTCTATTTTGTACTCAAAATTCATTTTATCGGAAGAAGTCATAACAACAGTTACTGGAAAATTCTAGTGAACAGATTGTGGGAGGATATTGAGCTTTAAGAACAGTTGTGTGTTTTAGTGTAACTTTCTCTTGCAAGACAGAATTAGTACTATAACTGATGAGTCATAAAAATTAACTGCCTCTTGCAAGCATTTAAAATTGTAAGGGGTACACATACATAAACATATGAGATATGAATTATTGAGCAGATGCATTATTTGGCATACCTCAGAAGCCAGACCTGAGATATGGAGTGGACAGTCTGCCTTATGAGGAATGGCTGGACAAGCCAGGATAGCACTGCCGAAGTTTAAAACCGGAGGCAGTGGACTGAAACATACAAGATCCTGAGGCATCTTGGCAGGGTGCAACTAGAACCAGAGCACAGCGGCTGAATAGAGGGATGTCAATTTGGAAGGAGATGAGGAGGAATTTCTTTAGCTAGAGTGTGGTGAATCTGTGGAATTCGATGCCGCAGATGGCCGTGGAGGCCAGGACACTGGGTGTATTTAAGCTGGAGGTTGATAAGTTCTTGATTAGTTGGTCATGAAGGCAGGGAGGGCAGGGGAATGGAGTTGAGAGGGAAATTGATCAGCATGACTAAATGGCCGAGCAGCCAGCCAAATGGCCTAATTCTGCTTCTATGTCTTATGGTCTTAACTGGAGAGGATGTTTCCCTTGTGGGAAAATCTAGAACCAGAGGTCACTGCTTAAAATAAAGGGTCACCAAAATCTAATAGGTGAGGCATTTTTGTTTTCTTTTGGAGGGCCATGAGCCTTTGGAATTCTCTATTTTAAAGCTCTGTGACAGCAGATTCTCTGAATGGCTTTAAGTTGGAAATAGGTACTGTACATACTTTCTAAGAGGGTGAAAATGTACTGTGTGTAGATGGGACTGCAGAATTAAGATCAGAAGCCGCTCAGCCGTCATCTTCTTAAATGGCGGAGGAGGCTTGAGCAACTGATTAACTACTCTTGCTGCTAATTCATATGCACTTAAGGAACATGCTTCCTAATCATAAATCATTGCTATGAAAGAGGAACCTTGCATTGTGAACTGCAGACAATTCTGTAGATAAAACTAGCTGCACAAATTTTACATAACGTTGTGACATCTTTGCACATTCAACTGAACCAAAAGATGATGTCGATCATCATCTACAGCTCATCCAAAAGATAATATAGCACTTCTTCAGATTTACTTCTTTAAATGTTCCATCTTAAAGGTTATGTACTTGGGAACCAGACTGACACATAATTTCTGGTTGAGATGGAAACACAAAATCTGGCGCTTGACAGGAATCCAGTATGACGCTTTATAGCATTTGGTTTCAATGCCATTATAGTCCACCGTACCTTATAAGCAGTGTTGTTGAGCACCTTCATAGCAAGGTCAGAGACCTCTGGGAAAGGATCTGCTGCCAGGTGAAGCAGAACACGCCAAATCTGAGTGTAGACACTGTTAAATGACACCCCTGTGAAAAAGAAAATGGTAAATGTTTAACCCATTAGTGATAACAAATCCGCAAGTCGTTCACCTATCAACAGATCAGAACAAGACTGAATTCTGGTAGAAGTCCATCCCCTATGTTACAAGGTTACACTAATATGCTTTTGAACTGCTTAAGTCAACTTCAGTAAAGTTTCTGAAGCAGACTTTACGGCATGGTAGTGCTGGAGTCAAGTAAGATGTTATTCCTGTTAACAGGAAATGTCAGCCCTTGACTTTGTTAAATGTGTGGACACTGATGTACAGGCAGCCATCACAGTGTTCCTGACAGATCGGTGTCAGGGTCCAGTGGCATGGAGTGCAAGATGACTGCGGACACTTCACTGCTGCGGCCTTCCTCTGCTTTCACTGCCGTTGTGATGTGTTATCACCGTCCACCAGCTTCACCACTGAAGTCTTGGTTGGATTGCTCTTTGGCTGGAACCTCCCCTTGACCTTACCGCCATGGTAAGCTCCAGACAGCATCTATTTTAGGATCTCAGGAACCCACAAGCCTCTCCATCTCGTCAAGGAGCGTAGTAGTTATTGTATGGCATGTTTAGCAAAAGACATTCTAAGAAATGCTGTGATCTGGAAGTGTTGTTACTGAGACAAAGTGAGGGCTTCACTGAATGTCAGGCTTCAGTAAGGAGGTGAGCAGAGAGTAGATAAGGTCTTTTTTTCCTTCTCTCTCTTAGTCAAAAGGACGGGGGATACAAGACAGTAGTTGGGTACAAGGGGTAGTATTGGAAGGATTTTTTTAAGATTGTTAGAATGAAACTAGTGAGTTACCACAGAGACTAGTGCTGGGACCTTTGCTTGTTACATAAACTAATGACTGTATATGAACGCACAAGGTATGATGAGTAAGTCTGCAGATGACTCTGAAGTGGGTGTTGTGGAAAACAGGGAAGATTACAGAAGGCTACAGCAGGATATAGATCAGATGGGAATCCGGAAGGAGCATTGGCAGATGGAATTCAACCTTGACAAATGCAGTAATGCATTTTGGGAAGTCAAAAGGGAGTAGGACATACAGTATACAGTAAATATTTAGGCACCAAGGAGTATTGATAGCTGAGGACCTTTGGGGTTCAAGTCCATAGTTCCCTGAAAGTGGCAACACAGGTAGACAGAGACCTGTGTTGGCTGGAGTCAGGGCCTTGTGCATTGGCTCTTGGTAGGGTCACCCATGCAGGTAGAGGCCAGACTAAGAGTGGTCCACCAGTCCTCCAGATTTGAGGGTTCAGCTCAGGGCTAACAACTTTGACTGGTCAAAAAGAAAATTGTTATGGAAACCTTGTATATCCGAGTGTAACGGTACAGAGATGGAGAGCTTTCATTGCTGCCCTCAACGCCAGTGGCGTAGCAGGCAGTAAGAAAGTAATAGAAGGATTTGGACTTAAGGCAGGCAAATGGAATTAGTGTGGAGAGGTATACAAGTAGTGGGCTAAAGGCCCTGTTCTTGCATTGTACAACTCTATGACGTTAAACAAGTGGAGAATGAATTGAGTACCTCTCAAATAAGTCTCCTTAATTGGCAATTACATTTGTCATAATTTAGTAGTTAATACCTGATTTGCCAACTCATCACTTCACTCTACTCTCAAAAACACATCTCAGCAGGACCTCTACAGCTGTAAAATGCAGTATACAAGAAATGTCACCAATTTCCCCCCCCTCCCAAATTTCTGTCAGACCTTACCAGAGAAGTAATTAAAGACATTTTGGGCCGAGCTCGTTCATCAGGACTTGATGAAGTTTCTCAGCCTGAAACGTCGACTGTTTATTCCTTTCTATACATCGTCGATACCTTTATTTTACACTTTTATGGAACTCATTAGTTGAGTGCTTAGAGCCAATTCTTTCCTAACCCAGTAATGACACAGATTCTGACCTAATACATCACTCGCAGCACTAAGAACACATAATTATTTTGATGCTGTAGGATATATATTAATTATTCAGCAGGCAAACAATTGATAATGAAGCTGCAACAATTCCTGTGCTGTGAAGGATTTAATGGCTGTGGGTGCTGCAGCTCAATGTATTAAAATTACACACTAACAAACAACCATTTAGGAATAGATATTAAGATTCAATTATAAATAGGTTTGCTAGCATTTTACAGTAAGATGACCAAAACAAATACTCATCTGAGATACACACGAAAAATGCTGGAGGAACTCAGCAGCTCAAGCAGTATGTATAGAAAGGAATAAACAGTCGACGTTTCAGGCTGAGAAACTTCATCAAGTCCTGATGAACGAGCTCGGCCCAAAATGTCGACCATTTATTCCCTTCCAGAGATGCTGCCTGACCTGCTAAGTTTCTCCAGCATTTTATGTGTGTTGCTCTGGATTTTCCAGCATCTGCAGAATCTCCTGCATTTACTCATCTGAGATATTGCACCATTTATAGGGAAAATAAATTTGGTGCACATCACCAAGGGATTGCTTGTGAGGTAAGTGAAAGCGTTTCAATGGCAGCAGCCATGAGTTGAAGGTGGAGAAAGGGGTGAGATTCACAGCAGTCTGTTACAAAGTCAATTTACTTCAAAAAGAGTGAGTTTATTTACATAGGCAAAAAAAACTCAGATTCACTGCACTGTAACATACAGTGAAATGTGTCCTTCACACTGGAAAGTTGTTCCAGCATTGTGTGTGTGTGTGTGTGTGTGTGTGTGTCTTGTTCTAGATTTCCAGCATCTGCAGAACCTTGCGTCTATGACTAACAACAAAAAGTGGTTGAGGCAGGTTCAACAGTATCATTGAAACACTTACTTCCTGCCCATTACACCACTGGTGTTTAGGGCAGCAATGAAGGTCCTCCATCTCTGTCTGTCATTGGCCATCTTCTCTATTGTGTCCCAGATGTGGTTCAGTGTCCTCATTTCTGCCTGTATGGTATGGCACCAAGTTGCTTTTGATCTGCTCATTTCCTCCGCCCTCCAGGAGTCCAATGACGTACCTGGTCTTGGCAGTGTTCAGGGCTTCCTTCACCATGCGACTGGTTTCCGCTCGGATTTCACTACTGTCAGCTATGTGGAGTCCCAGGTGGAAGGGCCCCCTATTCATGCTAAATTGCTCTATTTCACCCGAAGGATGTACTGGGGTCAGCCCACAGCTGTCGTCAAACATTCAAGAGCTAACATAACATGCCTATAAGGTTCAGGCGTACAACATAAAACCCTTTCCTTTCATCCACCCATCTGCTAACCATACACACCACCCCCACCTCAGGCCTCCAACCTCAAGACAAGCTGCCTCTGGGCCTCCAAACCCTTCCAATTAAAGCAGGCAGCTGGGTAGTGAATCACATCACACACTCTGGAGCGTTTTAGTTCTGTGGAGTGGAGTGCTTGGGGTGAAAGTGACACCGGCACCATGGATGCTGGTCAGAAACACGGAAGAGACGAGTTGACTGGAAAAAAGCACAGTGTCCTCGGGGATCGACATTAGCACCACTGAATAGTTCGAGATTTATTAATGACTCAGACACTGGTCAAAGGTTACACTTTCAACATTTTGACTAGAGTAAAGCCTTCAGCAGACTTTAGAAGGACGCACAGTGGATCGACTGATGAAATGGATTAGATGCACAAGGATCTGATGCTGAAAAGTGTGGAGAGAAGAGTGAGAGCCAGCATTAAATAAATGCCATTAATTTAATGGGGCTCGGCACGAACAGAGACCAGGAAGCATCTAGGCATAAGTATTAGAGGAGCTGTACAAAAGCACACAAAATCATTGGTTTTATCAGCTGCACCGTAGAACACAAAATCAACGGTGTTATGCTAAACACTTTATTCATTGCAGCTAAAATACTTAAGAATTAAAGATCTAAAAAATTAGAGAAAAGCATTATTTATCACATGCACATCGAAATGTACAGTGAAATGTGTTGTTTGTGTCAAATCAAATCAGTGAGGATTGTGTTGGGCAGCCTGTAGGTGTCACCATGCTGCTGGTGGTTTATTTTAACAAAAATGTGAAGGCAATTGAAATTCTGCTGAGGAGATTTACCAGAATACAAGAGTGATAAAAAAAAAATGTGTTGCACAGGTTCACAATCCCTTATCCGAAATCCTTAAGGCCAGTTGCATTTCAGAATTCAGAATTTTTTGGATTTTGGACCCCCCCCCCCCCCAAAATACCAAAAAACGCGTATGCTCAAGTCCCTTATTTAACCTGGCTCAGTGCGGTGGGCTTTAGGACCCAGCAGCGCACCAAACCACATCCTATAAGACTGACTTATGGGAGCGAACAAACTAACAGTGTAGAAGAAAATTAGAGGGAAATTTTCATTCTAAAGACTGTCCAGTCTTTTGAAGAGGAGGATTCTAGGCCTAGGCCTACAGACAATTCTGATGAGGATAATGATGAAGAATTGCAATCATCTGAGTCATTTCACTGCACTAGTGCAACAATAGACACAAAAGAAGTCCATCTTTTTTTTTACAGAACTATAAAAGTTTAATTGCACAACAAATACACAAAGTACAAATGTTAAATATTTACAAGACAGCAAATAAATTCAAATTAAAATATGATTACTACTGTCTATAAAACAGTCAATTCCCTGGGTGGCCCACCGGTCCTAGAAATTCCCCACTGTACTCATGGTGACCGCATGCTCCCTCTCAAAGGATAGCTGGGCATAAAAGTACCCTCAGAAGAGGGGCAGGCAGTTGGCTCTGGCAGAGCCCTTGTCTTTCCGCCACCTAGACCTAGACCTGTGAACAGCCATCTTGGCTGGGCCCAGAAACAAGCCCACGAATAGATCCTCATCGCAACCCACCCCCTTCTGTACTGGGTGCCCGAACACAAGGAGCGTGGGGCTGAAGTGTAACCAGAAACTGAGCAACAGGCCCGTCAGACATACAAACAGGGGCTGCAACCTCTGACGCTTCATATAAGCATGGTACACTGATTCCTCCTGACCACAGAACGAACAAGTGGATGGGGTGTCAGTGAACCTGCTTAAAAACCTGTTGCACGGTGCTGCCCTATGCAACACCTTCCACCCCAGGTCCCCAATGTACAGGGGAAGGACTTCTGCATAAAGAGATTTCCGCTGGGGACCTCCTCCGCTGCCAGATGGTAAAACAGATCGCCAAGGCGAGTCTGGTCGGCAACGAAGGCATGGAAGTGAAAGGTGTGCAAGAGTAGCCTGTAAAAGAAACGCTTTGGAGAGTCATGGAAAGGTCCAGTAGGCATCCCTGTGAGACGGCTCAAGTTACGCAGGACCCTCTCCTGTGTGGTGTCCCGAGGTCTGCTACCGATGACCAATTCCAGCCTCCTCACAGCTACTGTGACAGAATGGCAGAATGGAGACCAATCCCCTCGCAGTTAGAACACCGTCCTCCACTGGCGCAGGAGCACTGTGTCCGGATGAGACTAGAGCCCGTACCGTCAACAGCTCTCGGTAAAAACGAGGCAGTCCCTTCAAAATGGTGGCAGCAGCTGACGCTGTCCGCTGGAAGCCGTGTGTCCAGCTGCAGGCAGTGTCCCCAGTAGAGAAAGTGAGTCACATGCGCGAGCCATCTTGGGGGTGGGGAGGGGGTGATCATTATGTAGGTATCTCTGCAGGGTCCTGAGATGCAGAGCCACCAGATGGGTGCACACACACACCACTGACTGACCACCCTCCGTGATTTTTAGACTCAGGACCGCAGCAGAGACCCAATGCCCTCTGTCGCCCCAGAAGTCCACCAGCCTCTTCTGGGTCCTGGAGACAAAAGCAGTGGGTGGAACTAAAGTAATCACTGGTACCATATTTTTACAATGAAAGCTACTTATCAATGGGTTTCACATGGACTGGTGATCCAAGTTGTCCTATTCCATTGTGCCTTGTCTGTGCAAAAAAAACCATACAAATATAGCAAAAGGTCCAGCAAAATTGAAAAGACACAACTACAAATCACAGCCATTGACACGTAAAAGTGCTGATTATTTTAAATGACTGTTGGAATCTTAAAACAAACAGATTAAAGTTTTTGAAAATAAAGTCACAGTCAGTAAAAGGATGCAGGAAGCAAATTATTCAGTAGCTTTAAGACCAATTCATTCGAGAATGTTTAAAAAACCGTGAAAACCTGGACAAAGAACACACCAATCTCCTGCTACATACAGAAATCTAATTGCTTAGCAGAGGAAAAGTTTTCAACAGGGTGTTTGAGTTGAAAGGTGAATTGCAGGAGTACTTTCAAGAAAATAGTAGGCCAGTGCTTTGAAGATGAAGAATGGAGGCAGAAACTAGCCTACTGAACAGATATTTTTCACCATATGAATCAGTTGAATAAGTCTTTGTGAGGTTCTGGAGAAAATGTGTTGAACTCAAGTGACAAGATTCTTGGATTTAAAAGGCAACTGAAACTTAAGAAAAATCATGTTGCAAAAGGAAATCTTGAAATGTTTCCACTGCTGCTTGGGCTTGAGAGTGAGGATGGATATCAAAAGTCTCGGTTCTTATTGAAAACCATCTGGAAGAACTGCAGAACAAAATTGAACAGTATTTTTCCTCCCTTTCAACATGTGTATGACTGGGTGAGGGACCCTTTCCTCTGTAACTTCTGCTCAGCCTGAGAACTTGACTTTGAGAGAAGAGGAAGAACTTTGAGTGCACTCTGATCATGCACTCAAGATGAGATTTACTGACCTGCCAGTGGACAAGTTCTGGATTTCTGTGAAAGAACAGCATCCTGCCATTCACAGGAAAGCAATGAACATTTTGTTGCAGTTCTCAACTTCTTACATGTGCGAGCAAGCTTTTTCTTGTTTAACAACTATCAAAAGCAAGGATAGAAATTGTCTCATTTCAGCTGAAGGTGAAATCTGTGTGTGCTCATTTCATTCGACCCAGAAATGAGAAATTTATCATGTTTGCCTTAGGAGCATTTAAAATTATGAAAGAGAAAGAAAGAGTTGTTTCAAGAAAGGTAAGCCAAGCTTAACTATCTGTTTTTTTTAAAGAAAGGTTGGCTAAAAATTCATTCTCTACTAAAAAGAGCTTTGGGTTGTTATATCTACAACTGACTGATCACGCTAACCCGTGAGCTCTAGATATAATAATTTTTATGCAGGGGTTCTCTGAGACTTCAAAATTATTTCAAGGGTTCCTCCAGGTCAAAAAGATTGAGAAAGGCTACTCTAACCTATACCTTTCACATCCTCTTCACAACTCATTTTCCTACCAAGCTTTATTTCTTCAACAAACATTGATACATTATACTCTGCAATCTCATTTAAATCACAGATCTCTCCTGTGACTAGCTCAGATGGGCACTCAGTCCTCAGAGTAGCTGACTAGTTACTGCATATTAAGCAGAGAACAGCCTGTTTTCCCTAGGAACCGAAATTTTCTGCAATAATTATGTGATGAGAGGATTGTCTTATGATTCTAAACAAATTGGGGCTGTATTCTTTGAAGTTTAGGAAAGTAGGGTGAACATATGGATACACGTAAGATTCTGAGGGGGGGCTGACAGGGTGGTTATCGAGATGCCCTCATTAGTGGGACAGTCTAAAATGAAGGACCATAGAGGAGGGAGTGGCAGGCACGTAAAACAAAGGTGCACCGAATTATTTTTTTTTTTTTTGCAAAGTATTGAGGTTCTCTGGAGGGCTGCGGAAGCTAGATCTTCAGTATTGAAGGTGGAAGTAGATACTTTTTGGAAGATCCGTGAATAATCGGGTAATGATGAGTTTGAGTACAGAGAGGAAATTAAGAACCTGGTGGCATGGTGCGAAGACAATAACCTATCCCTCAACGTCAGCAAGACGAAGGAATTGGTTGCTGACTTCAGAAGGAGTAGCGGACGACATGACCCAATTTACATCGGTGGTGCGCAAGTGGAACAGGTCAAAAGCTTTAAGTTCCTCGGGGTCAATATCACAAATGACCTGACTTGGTCCAACCAAGCAGAGTTCACTGCCAAGAAGGCCCACCAGTGCCTTTACTTCCTGAGAAAACTAAAGAAATTTGGCCTGTCCCCTAAAACCCTCACTAATTTTTATAGATGCACCATAGAAAGCATTCTTCTAGGGTGCATCACAACCTGGTATGGAAGTTGTCCTGTCCAAGACTGAAAGAAGCTGCAGAAGACCGTGAAGACGGCACAGCACATCACACAAACCAATCTTCCATCTGTGGACTCACTTTACACCGCACGCTGTCGGAGCAGTGCTGCCAGGATAATCAAGGACATGACCCACCCAGCCAACACACTTTTCATCCCTCTTCCCTCCGGTAGAAGGTTCAGGAGCTTGAAGACTCGCACGGCCAGATTTGGGAACAGCTTCTTTCCAACTGTGATAAGACTGCTGAACGGATCCTGACCCAGATCTGGGCCTTACCTTCAAAATATCCGGACCTGCCTCTCGGTTTTTTTGCATTACCTTACCTCCCATTTTTCTATTTTCTATTTATGATTTATAATTTACATTTTTAATATTTACTAATTTTAACTATTTTTAATATTTTTAATATTTAATATTTGTAATCCAGGGAGTGTGAAGCGTAGAATCAAATATCGCTGTGATGATTGTACGTTCTAGTACCAATTGTTTGGCGACAATAAAGTATAACTCTACCCAAGCTATCCACAAACATCTCACCATATAGATATCTGATAGATAATTGCAATGCAATTAAGGGCCAAAAACATTATATTCAGGTGACAGGTCTGGAGATTAGATTAAATTAAGGATCAGATAAACTCAGTAGCAGCCAGAAACAAAGTTAAACTCAATAAACCAAGGAGATGACTATTTAAAAAGATCATTCTACACATGGCTGTGGATAGATGATCTTCCTGAATAGTCCATGCAGACAATTTTCCCCACAAACTATTTAAGGGAAAAAGCACAAGATTTTCCCATTAATCAGAAAGCTTTTGTCATCATATTTGCAAAACTGCAGACGAGAGAATGCCAGACTACTGGGAAGCAGCCAAGCTAGTGTCTATTGTAACCGAATGACCAATATAAATTACTGCTTTTTTTTTCAGCAAAAAGGGAAGGTTAAAAGCAGCTGATAACTCTGTATACAAGTTGTTTTCGGGTTATCTATTATTACCACATATTCAAACTGAGATCAATT
Organism: Mobula birostris; assembly: GCF_030028105.1. Classification (NCBI taxonomy): domain Eukaryota; kingdom Metazoa; phylum Chordata; class Chondrichthyes; order Myliobatiformes; family Myliobatidae; genus Mobula; species Mobula birostris. Next base: position 52,913,611 of record NC_092393.1, on the reverse strand, counting down.
TTAATCTTCAAGTAGTGATATTTTATAGACTTGTTCATCTTGAAAAAGATTGCAAAGCCCTCTCCTGTGATCAAAAACCTTACCATCAATTAAAATTTCCATAAGATAGGGAGAGAACATTGAGTGAAGCGTCTGTGTGATGGGAACGCTGATATACGCCAATCTTACTTCCGCCCGAAATGATGAGCTACCAAGACGTATTTTAAAGTTAGTGTAATCTAGTTGTAAGAACTTGATTACACCAACTTCAGGTAATTGACTAATCAAAGTACACGCAGAATTGGTTATTATATAGGCCAAAGCTGGATTCAAATGTGATTTGGAACAATCAAAGTAGACTCATCTGGAATTAACATTGCATAACAAACCCATGCTTTAGCAATGCCATTTTAACAAAGCATAAACACAGGCTTCTTTATCTAGAAATGGTTAGTTAAATCTCACATTTTTTGCCCTTCTCGTCTTAGGGACAGCTAATGCCTGAGTAGTATTGCATATAGTGACATATATAATGCCTATAAAAAGTATTCACCCCTCCTTGGTGTTATTCTTTTATTCATGCTTTATTGTTTTACAACATTGAATCACAGTGTATTTAATTTGCCTTTTTTTGACAATGACTCTTACGTGTCAAAGTGAAAACAGATTTCTACAAAGTGATATAAATTAATTATAAAAATAAAACACAAAGTAAATAAAACATAAGTATTCACCCCTTTTAATATGACACACTAAATCATCACTGGTGCAGCCAAATGATTTTAGAAGTCACATAATTAGTTAAATGGAGATCTCTTTTTGGAGACCTGGGTGTTGTCAAGGTGTTTCAATTGACTGTACTAAAAATACACCAGCATCTGGAAGATCCAACTGCTGGTGAGTCAGTATCCTGGCAAAGACTACACCATGAAGACAAAAGAACACTCCAAGCAACTCAATGAAAAGGTTATTGAAAAGCATAAGTCAGGAGATGAATACAAGAAAATTTCCTAAGTCATTGAATATCCCTTAGAGTACAGTTAAGTCAGGCTACGTCCACATTACGCCGGATAATTTTGAAAATGAAGCTTTTTCTCTTCATTTTGACCCTCCATCCACATTGAAACAGCATTTTCATCCCCCGAAAACGGAGCTGTTCTAAAACACTCTCCAGAGTGTGTAAATTTGAAAACGATTGTTGCGCGTTGTAGTGTGGACAGGGTAAACAGAGATATTTCAAAACGCTGTCATGACAACACACAACAACAATGCTTTTTCTGCTTCTGCTTGGTACTGCGCAAGCAGTGCCGGACGGCTGTTATAACGCGCAGTCGGTGTGAACGGCGTGAGAGTTAAATTGTAAAGTGAGCTTTTTTGACTAGATCCCCAAATTGATTTGATTGAGTTTATCTTTAAAAGTATTAATGTCAGAAATACTGCGCAGGTCTGGCGGCAGAAGATTCCACTTGCTCGTTGATCTTGGGTAGAGGACGGCTTCATGCGTGTGTTGTTTACTTTATTGTCTACGTTAATAGCTTGTTTGGAGTTAAACATCTCCACATTCTCCACTGCTTTGCTGATTTTGTAGTCGCTTGTAACTCGCAGAAACAGTTCAACTTCATTGTCTGTCTAAACGAAGAAGTCCGGTCTGCTTTTTCCAGCGGAGGTTTTCTTTGTATTCCTCAAAGACACTGTTGAAAACTTTCTTTCACTGTTGTTGTTGGTACTCTAGTTTTTGACCAATGGAAATAGCACAACGCCGCTGCGGAAACGCAAATATTACACCATTTCCTCTTTGCTTGTTTTCTGTAGATGTGTCTACGCATGCCCAGTAGGAGTAGATTCGCCCAAATATCCGTTTTAATGTGGACAGAGATACTTTGAAAAATGCCTAGTGTGGACGCCTGTCGTTTTTACTCGAAACCGGAGTTTTCAAAATTATCCGCTCTAGTGTGGACATAGCCTCAATCATCAAGAAATGGAAAGAACATGGCACAGCTGTAAGTCTGCCTAGAGCAGGACGTCCTCACAAACTGAGTGACTGTGCAAGAAGGGGACTAGAGAGGGAGGTCCCCAAGTGACCTATGACAACTCTGGAGGAGTGGCAAGCTTCAGTGGCTGAGATGGGAGAGACTGTGCATACAACAACCATTGCCCGGTTGCTTCATCAGTTGCAGCTTTATGGGAGAGTGGCAAAGAGAAAGGCACTGTGAAAAAACTCACATGAAATCTCAGCTAGAGTTTGCCAGAAGGTATGTGGGAGACTCTGAAATCAGCTGGAAGATGGTTCTATGGTCTGATGAAACCAAAATTGAGCTTTCTGGTTATCAAGTGTAAGCCAAACACCACACATCATCAAAAACACACCATCCCTACTGTGAAGCACGATAGTGGCTACATTTTGCTGTGGGGATGCTTCACTGCAGCAGGCCCTGGAAGGCTTATGAAGGTACAGGGTAAAATTAATGCAGCAAAATACAGGGAAATCTTGGAGGAAAACCTGATGAAGTCTGCACGAGAACTGCAACTTGGGAGAATATTTGTTTCCCAGCAAGACAATGACCCCAAGCATAAAGCTGAAGGTACACAGAAATGGCTTAAAACAACAAAGTTAATGTCCTGGAGTGGCCAAGTCAGATTCCAGACCTCAGTCTAATTGCGAATTTGTGGCTGGACTTGAAAAGGGCATTTTACTCATGATCCCCATGCAATCTGACACAGCTTGAGCAGTTTTGCAAAAAAGGATGAGGAAAAACTACAGTGTCCAGATGTGCAAAGCTAATAAGAGACCTATCCACACAGACTCAAGGCTGCAATTGCTGCCAAAGATGCATTTACTAAATATTGACCTAAGGGGGGGGTGAGTAATTATGCAATCAATTATTTTGAGTATAATTGACCAATTTGTAGAAATTTGTTTTCACGTTGACGTGAAAGAATCTTTTCTATTGATCAGTGTCAAAAAAGCCAAATTAAATCCACTGTGATTCAATGTTGTTAAACAATAAAACAGGAGAACTTCCAAGGGAGCGTGAATACTACTTACAGGCACTGTATGTACTTTGATAATAAATATACTTTGACCTTTAAATTCCAGTGGATTGCCATTATTTGGCTAAGGCTTATTGACACTGGATCTTCAGGGTTTAGAGCACATTGTTTTGCACGGTTCAGAATTGTGGCGTCAAGTTGAAAGAACACATGTTTAATGCTGAAACCTATTGCAAATCAACATTAAGATCACCAAAAGTTCAATGTTTTAAATACAAGTTGAGAATGCTTCATGACTTTACTTTGCTGTTTTATTTTCACATGGATGGCATAGAACTTAAAGGAGAGTACAGGCCCTTTAGCCCACAATGTTGTGCCAACCTTTTAATCTACCCTAAGATCAATTTGATCCTTCCCTTCCAAATAGCCCTCTATTTTTTTTTATCATCCAATGAGACAGGGAAAGGATGGTAGGGTACAGGAACCGTGGCGTACAAAGGCTGTTGAAAATCTGGTCAAGAAGAAAAGAAAAGCTCACAAAAGGTTCAAAAAACTAGGTAATGATAGAGATCTAGAAGATTATAAGGCTAGCAGGAAGAAGCTTAAGAATGAAATTAGGAGAGCCAGAAGGGGCCATGAGAAGGCCTTGGCGATCAGGATTAAAGAAAACCCCAAGGCATTCTACAAGTTTGTGAAGAGCATGAGGATAAGATGTGAGAGAATAGGACCAATCAAGTGTGACAGTGGAAAAGTGTGTATGAAACCGGAGGAGACAACGGAGGTACTTAATGAATACTTTGCTTCAGTATTCACTACGAGAAAGGATCTTGATGATTGTAGGGATGACTTACAGCGGAATGATAAGCTTGAGCATATAGACATTACGAAAGAGGATGTGCTGGAGTTTTTGGAAAGCATCAAGTTGGATAAGTCTCCAGGACCGGACAAGATGTACCCCAGGCTACTGTGGGAGGCAAGGGAGGAGATTGCTGAGCCTTTGGCAATGATCTTTGCATCATCAATGGGGGCAGAAGTTGTTCCAGAGGATTGGAGGGTTGCAGGTGTTGTTCCCTTATTCAAGAAAGGGAGTAGAGATAGCCCAGGAAATTATAGACCAGTGAGTCTTACTTCAGTGGTTGGTAAGTTGATGGAGAAGATCCTGAGAGGCAGGACTTATGAACATTTGGAGAAGCATAATCTGATTAGGAATAGTCAGCATGGCTTTGTCAAAGACAGGTCATGCCTTACGAGCCTGATTGAATTTCTGAGAATGTGACTAAACACGTTCATGAAGTTGGAGCAGTAGACGTAGTGTATATGGATTTCAGCAAAGCATTTGATAAGATACCCCATGCAAGGCTTACTGAGAAAGTAAGGAGGCATGGGATCCAAGGGGACATTGCTTTATGGATCCAGAATTGGCTCGCCCACAGAAGGCAAAGAGTGGTTGTAGATGGGTCATATTTTGCATGGACGTCGGTGACCAGTGGTGTGCCTCAGGGATCTGTTCTGGGACCCCTTCTCTTTGTGATTTTTATAAGTGACCTGGATGAGGAAGTGGAGGGATGGGTTAGTAAATTTGCTGATGACATAAAAGTTGGGGGTGTTGTGGATAGTGTGGAGGGCTGTCAGAAGTTATAGCGGGACATCGATAGGCTGCAAAACTGGGCTGAGAAGTGGCAGATGGAGTCCAACCCAGATAAGTGTGAGGTATAGAGATGTCAGAGGTAATTTGTTTTTTTTTTAAACGCAGAGAGTGGTGAGTGTGTGGAATGGGCTGCCAGCAACAGCGGTGGAGGCGGATATAATAGGGTCTTTTAAGAGACTCCTGGATAGGTACATGGAGCTTAGAAAAATAGAGGGCTATGGGTGACCCCAGGTAATTTCTAAAGTATGTACGTGTTCGGTACAGTATTGTGGGCCGAAGGGCCTGTATGGTGCTGTAGGTTTTCTATGTTTCTATCCATGTGCCTATCTTAGAGTTCCTTAAATGCCCCTAATGTAATTGCCTCCATTACCACACCCAGCAAGACGTCCCATGCAGCCACAACTCTCTGGGTAAACAACTTGCATCTGACATCCACCCTCCCCATAATTTCCTCCATTCTGCTTAAAATAAAAATTCCTCCAATCTCCTTGTATTAGCCATTTCCGCCCTGGAAAAACATCTTTGGCTAGCACCTCAATTTATGCCTCTTAGCATCTTGTACACCAGGTCAAGTCTCATCCTTCACTCCAAAGAGAAAAGCCCTAGCTTGTTCCACCTATCTTTACAAAACATGCTCTTTTATCCAGGCAGCATCCTGTGCACCAACTCTAAAATTTCCATATCGTTCCTATAATGAGGTGACCAGAACTGAACACAATGCCAAAGCATGATTTTAAAAAAATACAGCGACACAGTTTCTGTTTTCCTTGGAATGTAGAAGACTGAGATCAGATTTTATAGAGGTATATAAAATTATGAGGTGTATAGATAGGGTAAATGCAAGCAGGCTTTTCCACTGAGGTTGGGTAGGACTACAACCAGAGGTCATGGGTTAACGGTGAAATGTTTAAGGGGAACATGAGGGGAAGCTACTTCACTCAGTAGGTTGTGAGAACGTGGAATGAGCTGTCAGCACAAGTGGTGCATGCAAGCTCGATTTCGAGGTTTAAGTTAAGTTTGGATAGATACATGGGTGGTTAGGGGTATGATGGGCTGTGGTCCCAGTGCAGGTCGACTGGAGTAGGCAGTTTAAATTATTTTGGCATGGACTGAATGGGCCAAAGGACCTGTCTCTGAGCTGTACTTCTCTTTGACTATGACCCGCAGGAACAGGTTGGCCAGTGTTTAAGAGTTTAAATTGGATCCAGTGACTTCTGAGATAAGGAAACCTGCACCATGCACTAGAATTGAGCATATTGCAAAAAAAAAAGACTGGGAAATGAGTCGCAGCTTTACCACAGCCAGCACTGCAATGTCACAACCATCAACTGGCACAGAATAATGCAGCACACAGCAGGATTTCTGAAACACTAATCCATATTCAAATGGCTGTCAATCAATCATACCTATTATCATAAATGGATCAACTTTCATCTGTCTAGAGAGAAAGCAATTAAATTCATTATTGTACTGAGCAGGGAAAAAGAACCTTACACCCCTACATATGAATACTTAGCAAAAGCATCTTATTTACATGATGGTTGGCTTGTTAAGTGTGAAAGATTGTCAAAATGATGAATTATGCAGTTTTTAGGTTTCCCATGGTGTAGCAGCTGAATATTTAAAACAGTTACATAATGAAAAAAATGAAAGATTTCTGTTTGATAATGCAGTGTGTTTACATAAGAAAGACACACAGCAGACTAATGTTATGCCCTTGTAAACTTCACATTCTTATGTAAAAGAAAGCAGGTTTTAAGAGGGCAGTATCACCAACATGATGAAAATTTGCATTTATGGTGTTCTACAACTCTTTTATATTTCTAAGACCGCTACATGTGGTCTCAGAAATTTATCCTGATGCAATGAAAATAAATCTTCACATACGAAAAGACTAACACAGGATCAGCTGTAGAATTGTGCAGATTTGATATACATTTTTGCAGACCTTCAGCCTCTACACTCTCTGCAAAAAATAAAAGGGACAATTTTGGATAAAAAAGCCTTTCTAATATAGCACTAACGGCAGCACACAGTACCGCAGCAGTGACCTGGGTTCGACTCCCACCACTGCCTGTAAAGAGGTTAGCATGCACTCTCAGTGACTGCATGGGTTTCCTCTTATGTTTCATCCGGTTACTAAGTTTCGGGCATGCTATGTTGTGGGCTACCCCAGCACATCCTTGGAAATCACAACCATCTCACTGTGTGTTTCTGATATTTCAATAAGTAGTACATAGAATATTGTAGCGTGGTACAAGCTCTCTGGCCCACAATGTTGTACTGACCTTTTAACCTATTCTATGATCAACCCTTCCCTCCTACATAACACTCCGTTTTTCTATCATTCATCTAACAAATTCTTAAATGCCCCTAATTTGTACATGTGACAGGTAGAGCTAATCTTAATCTTTTAAGATGCTTACCTTTAGTCCAACTCTGAAAAAGTTGATCTCAACTAGGTTCACTGTGACTGTTAAGAGAACAAATCAAAATGGATACTTCATCTAAAAATCCTGACAGTAGGCATTGATCAGTTACTCGACAGTGGGGGGCCATCACAACTGAGCTTGATGCTCTTATTTGATAATTGAGGCATATGATGTAGTCAATGCATCATATCTTTGAATGGACAATGAACCCATGAACACTACCTACTATATTTTCCCCTTTTTGTGCACTACTTATTTAATATAATAAATTAAGTATATAGTATATTCACACTTATTGTAATTTACAGCTTTCCTTATTATGTATGAATGTATTGCTGCATCAAAACAATAAATTTCACAACATACTTACTGGCCGTTACGCCTCTGGCGTTTAGGGCAGCAATGAAGGTCTTCCATCTCTGTGTAGGATTCTTCATTGCTGTTTCCATAACAATTCTTTTTTGACCTGTTAGGGTTGTTAGCCCTGAACTGAACCTGGAGGACTGGTGGACCACTCTTAGTCTGGCCTCTACCCTTTGATCTGTCTGGCATGGGTGACCCTACCAAGAGCCAAAGCACAGGGTCTTGACTCCAGCCAGCATAGCTCTCTGAGTCATTGAGACACCCAAGCCTCCAAACCCTACAAGATTGGAGGTTCACAACATACAGTGCTTTTTAAAGGAATTCAGATTGCAACTGATAGTTCACATAAATGAGTATTACAACCAGGACATAAAATTATAGTGCCAGGACATAAAATTTCCATAAATTACTATGAAAGAAAATCTAAAAATTCAAATACTGAGATGTCAGCAGATTAGGCTATTTGGCCGAAGTGAGAATCCACTCCTTGTTCTGTATAGGAGAGGGTTTCAGGACAGAGATGCACCAAGGTACAGTCAAGGGCTCCATCAGCCGTGGATCAAAATCACTGCTTTGGTGGCGGAATCTTGTTGAAGGTAGAGGAAATTGAAAAGAACATCAGTCAGCTCCATTATGGATACTGACTTACAGTGCAAGGACATAAAATTACAGTAAATTACAGCAAAATGCAGTAAAATGAATATTGAAGTACAGTTCATGAGCCATTCAGAAATCTCCGGCTTCCCCTTATTGGACAATCTGTATTTCCCCAGCCCTCGCTATGAATTTAAGTTCAAGCTTATGGCCAGTCAACCGCAGCATACAGCTAAATGAAACATCGTTCCTCTGGAAAGAATTTGCCAAACACAATATCGAGTCACACACAGCACATATCGTTACAATCCAGCACATACAGTCACAGAATAAATATTAGCACAGGTCCCTGAGTGACATGGTGTGAAGTTTGTCAGGTTGACAAAAAGTACGAGCTGCATGTTTATGTAAGACAGTATAATGTTACTGGCATTATTATACTAAAACAAGCAGTCATATAAATATGTAAAACAGCACCAATAAAAGATGAAGAGTGAGCGGCAGCGTTGAACTCGAGACTCTGGCGCAGTAATAGTGTTATGCTAACCATGACACCACTGTGTCACTAATTGAGACAGCATGGGCAAATTGAGTCAAATTGCCTCTTTTCTAAGAAGCTATCATTCCATGATTCTACAAATGCATGCATTCCAGCAAGAGTCAAAGGTGATCAGAAATAGGGAATCTGCCCATTTCCCCCAAACTGCACTTGAAATTCAAGTCCACAACAGTCAAAATTATGGTAAAATCAGGAAGACAGAATGAAGCTGAAATGGAGATGGATATTAAATGCATTGCTCGTGTGGACTGCCATTCCCTTGCTGCTCCTAGGATCTTGATAGTTAATTGCAATACCAGTCAAAGGGACTGCATAACCATCAGTTAACTCTTATTAATCCAGCCTCATACAGGAATCTGTATATTGTGCGTCATTAAAAGAATCTTGCAAATAGCATTCATGTCAATCAGTTCAATTACAAACCTGGTCAGTATTTCTAAGCAGATTATTAGCACATTATCACACTGCTGTCTTGGAAAAAGGATAGATAGAATAACTCAGCAAAGAATCAGGCTGTTTGAATCACCAAGTCCAGGCTATTTAATATTTACATACACTAATCCTATGCTAATTCTATTTTACTCTCCCTACAGTCCATAGAATCATAATACAAACTGTAGAAGCAGAATTAGGCCATTTGCCCAAAGTGCTTGCTCTATCATTCCATCACGGCTGATTCTTTGTCCCCCTCAACCCTACTCTCCTGCCTTCTCCCCGTAATATTTGACACCCTTACAAATCAAGAACCTAATAACTCCACTTTAAGTATACCTAGTCCCTCATCGACCTCAGATTCTATTGCTCATCCACATGTAGGAGCATGAGAAGATAGTGCATCCACATTAATTTCACATGGAGAGTGGAAAACCAACTTACCAATGCGAATATCTTTGGGAGGAACCAGTGCACTGATATAAAACACCGTTGGCTACATAGAGAATGAGCAAACTCCACACAGACAGCATCGGAGGTCAAGATTGAACCCAGGTTGCTGGAGCTGTGACCCAATAGCTCTATCAGCTGACCCACTGTACTACCCCTAAGTCACCAAATGATTTGATATAAAAAAAAAGCCTCTTGACCTTTAAAGCTTAGTTGCAGAGTCTATGAACCTATGAACCCATTTAGCCCGCGTCTTTTCCCCAGGGTGGAAATGGCTCATATTAAGGTGATTGGAGAAAAGTGTCAGGGCTATGTTTTTTTCAATAGGGAGTAGTGGGTGTGTGGAACGTCCTGTGATTGGTGATGGTAGAGGCCAATACATTAGGGACCATAAGATATAGGAGCAGGATTAGGCCATTCAGCCCATCGAGGTCTGCTCCACCATTCCATCATTGCTGATCTTAGATCCCACTCAACCCATACACCTGGGATTCTCAATAAGACCATAAGGCACTTAAGGAACTCTTAGATAGGTATATGAGGGCTATGAAAGGTTACGTATATGAAGTATATGAAAGGTCAGACTGATCTTAGAATAAGTTACAAGTTAGTTCCAATATCATGGGCTGAAGGGCCAAACTGCTGTACTGTTTTATGTTTTAAGAACAACACCTCATTATTTTTCTTTTGCACTATATTGCTAGCGCAAAGCAACACATTTCACCTCATAAGACAGCAATAATAAAACCGAATTCTGATTCACCCCACTGTTCAGGTATGGTTCTCCTTGTCAAATAATCAACTGGACAAATTCCCTGGGCTCAAAATAAATATAACACTTTTAACTTGGCAAAAGTTGGTTCTGAGATTATTTCAATAAGAGGTGGCAATCCAGATTCCTGGCAAGAGATGAAGGAGGTTGCAGGAGTCAAAGAGAAATCATTCGTCAGTACTGATTTCCCTTTGAAAGCTTGGAAGCTGTATAATCTAGAAAGACAGCAAGATCAATGTGGCTGGAAGACAGGCTCTGGAAAGCCAGATGGCAAGATATGCATCTGATATGAAATGACCAGAGAACCTGGAACGAAAAGCAAACTTCAGAATAAAAGTTCTAGAATAAGGTAATGTAAAACAGAGCTTGTGCAAGACCTGGACCTCTGACAGAAACCTAGAATTAAGCATAACATAAATAAAATAAAGAAAGATTACCTGGTATCTAAGCATAATTACATAAGTTAGAAATCAAACTGAAAGCAACAAGTTGTTCTGAGTGGTAGAAGAGTAAATAACCAAAAGACATAGATTTAAAGGTAATAAGTAAATTGTTGGAAGCAAGAGGAGGGATCTTTCCTCTAGTGTAAACACTGTGATACATGTACCCAATAAAGCGACCACCTTGTGTATATTCGTGGGCTTCTGCTGCTGTAGCCCATCCACTTCAAGGTTTGACGTGTTGTGCATTGAGAGATGCTCTTTTGCACACCACTGTTGGAATGCATGGTTATTTGAGTTACTGTCACCTTCCTGTCAGCTTGAACCAGTCTGGCCATTCTCCTCTGACCTCTCTCATTAACAAGGCATTTTCTTCCACAGACTGTAACTCACTGGATTTTTCTTTCATTCTTTCACCATTCTCTGTAAACTCTAGAGACTATTGTGCGTGAAAATCCCAGTGGATCTGCAGTTTCTGATATACTCAAACCATCCCGTCTGGCTCCAACAATCATTCCATGGTCAAATCACATTTGATTTGAATAACGACTGAACATTTTGACCATGTCTGCATTCTGTTAGGCACTGAGTTGCTGCCACATGATTAGCTGTTTGGATATTTGCATTAACATGCAGGTGTACGGGTATAACTAATAAGGTGGACACTAAATGTAGAATGGACAATTTAAAAGGGTGGAGGAGATAGATTTACCAATAACATTGAAAACAAAACTGAATAAGTACAAAAGAAGAGCTGTGGAACTAATTGGATAGTTCTACCAAAGGGCTGACACGTGAAGCTCTTTTGGACTAATGGGGAGCTTTGGGATGCTTTGAATATTTTTATTAGCATACATAGATTGATCTTAAGAGTAGTTTATAAGGTCAGTACACCTTGTGGGTGAAAGGGGCCTGTACTGTGATATAGTGTTTTATGCTCTATTCTGGGAAAACCTCAGATCTAGAGTTGGAAAGCAATGGTTTAAACTGCTCTAATGTAACAAACCAGTAAGTTTTCATTATTTATAAATAGACTGCATTTGTTGTTGGCAAGACCAATATTTATGAACCACCTTAAAGTGCTGGTTCCTACCCATATCACTGAACCACTACAAGGCTGTAAATAATTCCAAGAGTTTGCCCAGCATCATTGGAGGAAACATGATTCATATCGAAGCAAGATGCCCTATAATCTACAGCTTTGTGAGGAACTCTTGGAAAAAGCCTTGGTGAGCTTTATCATTTCGATGGCATATGTGTAGTCATATCGGAGGGGCAGTGGGTAACAATGAAGCAGGCTGCTTTGTCTCAAGTTCTGTCAAGCTTCTCAAGCCTTGCTAAAACTATTGTCATCCAAGCAAGCAGAAGAGAATATTCCACCATTGTAGGCAGACAGAATATGTACAGAGTCTAAGGTTTGCATTCAGAACAAACTTTCTCTTTGTTACAAACTGATATCAACAGGGGAGTTCCCGCCTGAAAACAGACATTCATTTATTGAGATGCATTGCAGAGTAGGCCCTTCCTGCCCTTTAAGCCATGCAGCACAGCAATCCCCCGATTCTTTTTAATAATAGCCTAATCATGGGACAACTTACAATGATCAATTAAACAACCAACTGGTACGACTTTGGACTGTGGGAGGAAACCAGAGCACCCGGAGGAAACCCACATGGTCAGAGGGAGAATGTGGCGGATTCAAAGTATTCATAATACTTAAATTATTTCTTACCCTATCTTTCCTCCATTATCTCTAAACCTTATCTGAGCAGTGTGCATTTTCACTTTTACCTCACAGGTACCTTCCATGCTGGAATTTTATGAAGTCTTTGCTAGGCCAGTAACCAGGCATAGGTTCACTTTAGCCTGCAGTTTGTGGCTCAGGTCAGATGGGCCCATTGCAGACTTTCACTGCCTGGTACTAACCCTGCAGGGGCCTCCTTAATCTCTCTGCTACATCCCCCTCTCCCTGTGCTACAGAACCAAGAATTCACTATCTCCTGCTACAACTGTCCACCCTCTGGCTGATATCTGTAAAAAAAAACCTATTGAAGATTTAGGGTCAGGATGGGTATGGTGATATTATCAGTAAATGAGTTACTCAACACTCACTGCCTAACTCTGACATCCAGTATTTACAGAGATGGACTGATTGGAGCAACTGTGATAGTCACATTATGGGAAAGATTTGAACGATTTGGAGAGGACGCAGAACAGGTTCTCCAGGATAGGTTCAATATGTGCATCTAATGTCAAAAAATGTATACAATATGCATACTGAAATTCTTTTTCTTTGCAGACATCCACGAAAACAGAGGAGTGCCCTAAAGAATGAATGACAGTTTAAACGTTAGAACCCCAAGGCCCCTCCCCACAACTCCCCCTCCCACGCACAAGCAGCAGCAAGGCAACGATGGCGCCTAGATCAAAAAGTACAAGCATTAAGGAGAGGTTGGACTAACTCAGATTGTTTTCTCTGGACAAATGGAGCTGAAGGGCAACCTGGTGGAGGTATATAAAAACTGGTGAGGCACAGATAAGGTTGATCGACAAGATCTTTCAAATACTAAAGGGCTTTAAGGTGGGGGGGGGACATTTAAAGGAGCTTTATAAGACGTTTCCTCTTTTATACAGAGAGTACCAAGTGCTTGCAACACACTGCCAGAGGAGATGGACAAAGTACGGCAGCAATCTTTAAGAGGAATTTAGTCAGGCAAGTGAACAAGCTGGGAATTAAGGAATACAGGCATTGTGCAGAAAAGTGGGAGTAATTTGGCACCCTGGTCAGCACAGACATTGTGGGCCAAAGGCCTGTTCCCAAGCAGTACAGATATTGTAGTACACTGTTCTATATTTTGCCAACATTGATCACTTGGAAATAGTTGTTGAGAGACTTAGCATTCAATGAGATTACCATCTATTGTATTCAATGGGTGGCAATCTCACTGAATGCCAATAGACTGTCACTTTTTGAAGACACTTCTGTGCCATGAGTGAATGGTATTTGATGGCATTTGCCACTTTCTAGCCAAAGCACAGTATCTCCACGCTGTGCTGCACACCCCCTCAAGCACCCCGAGTCCAGCCAGACATATGGCCCAATTTACTATCTGGAATTGAACACTGCACAATTAACATTGACGTTTTTGATAGTCATCGATGAAAGAGCTGATGGTAACTGTGCCATCCACTTTTTGATCCAAGTTGTTAATTTAGAAGCTGCATTACCCACATGAATTCCCACTCAGCATTTCCTTTCCACACCATATAATGCCCTTGAGGACTTGTTGGCTGCCGTTCTTCTGTCAAATTGGTGCCCATTTTCAAGATTTACCCTGAATCTCCAAAAGACTGGGTTTAACTGACAGTTTAACCAAATATTTTTCTGGAAACTCTCAAAATAGCGTGTCTGATGTATTTTCACAGTCCTCTTCTCGACAGTCAAGGAGATTAGGTAGACAGAATCTTCTTCCTATTCTGATTGCTCATTTAATAGGTTATGATTGACTGAAGGGCCGGTGATGGCCTGTCCTAGATTGTGGGGGCGGGTGTTTGTGTGCATGTGCGTGTGTAAGGGGCTCGTTTTGCTGTCATCCTGTTTTGTTGTTGCTCTGCTGAACATTGTGGGCATGTGCCGGTTGGCGCTGGAATGTGTGGCGACACTTGCTCACAGCATGTCCTCAGGTTGTGGTTGAAAAGGCAAATGGTGCATTTCAGTATGAAGATATGTTCAATAAAACTGAATCTGTATGGATTTTCTTCAGGTTTACCTCTGTGAAGAAAGTATATTGTGTTATCACATTGATAGTGAGAATTATGGTTTGGGAGTTAACATTGTTTCATTTAGTGAAAGATTATTACATTTCTTCACCTGCAGCCTGATTTTATTCCAATGAGCAGTAACTAAGAACAAACTTACATCATATAGCAACTGCACTGACTTTAGAAACACACACAAAATACTGGAGGAACTCAGCAGGTCAGACAGTATCTATGGAGAGGAATGGATACATCTTCCCACTTCCTTTCCAGTCCTGAAGAAGAGTTTCGGTATGAAACATCGACTGTTTATTTGTCTCTATAGATGCTGCCTGATCTGCTGAGTTCCTCCAACCCTTTTTATGTAACTCTGGATTTCCAGCATCTACAGAATCTCTTGTGTTTATGATTTGCTGCATTGACTTTGTAGTACTTCAACTGGTATTAGGAAATACAGATTTTTTTTAAATTGTAAGATTGCGAAATGAGTTAGTTAATTCATATATGACAGTCTAACAAAGAAAGGCAATTGAACAAAATGCATGATCACTTAAATGGGGGAGAAGTGTTGAAGAGGATGGGAGAACTCCCCTATTCATCTGATCTTTACCCATCTGAGAGTAGATGGGTCCTTGGTTTAATATTTTATCTCATGACATGCTTCATATTTCCTTAGTGTTGGCTAGATTATTTGCTCGAATCTTTGGAGTGAGTTAATCCCACAATTTCTCAACTGAAAGAAAAGTGGGTCACCACCAAACCAAATGACCCAGTGGGTCAGCTACACATAAGTTACATCCTCAGTCTTGCTTGATATTCTTGGATAAAATATCATTCGTCTCGGAGAAATAAGATCATCTTGAGCCCTTTTGAGCTGTTCTGGAACCCCAAGATCACTTCTCTTAACTGGGTATTCACTGCTGATTGTGGACATTTTTATGAAAACATTGGGAAATCAATCAGCCATTTATTATGAATACTAATTATTCTGACCTCAATCTTAATTTGTGGTTCGTTTCAGGCTTTTATGATTAGATTTGCTTTGGGAACTTAGCTGTGTTTAGCCGTTGCTCTTTTTCTCTCTGACACCCTTTTTTAAAGGTTATGGACAATGAGTTTATTAATGAAATGTTTTGTGTGGTTATGGAACCTGGAATAAGAAGAGTTAGCTACTTTCCCCATCTTGATGCCTACTGTTGGCTAATGTATACACTCAGCAGCCACTTTATTCGGTATATCTGTACTCCTGCTCGTTAATGTCATGTGGCAGCAACTCGATGCATAAAAGCATGCAGACATGGTCAAGAGGTTCAGTTGTTCAGACCAATCATCAGAATGGGGAGGCAATGTGATCTAAGTGATCTTGACCGTGGAATGATTGTTGGCACCAGACCATCTTGGGATTTTCATGCACAATAGTCTCTAGAATTTACAGAGGATGGTGCGAAAAACAAAAAAAAATACATGCAGTGAGTGGCATTTCTGTGGACAAAAACATCTTGTTAATAAAAGATGTCAGCTTGGAATGGCTACACTGGTTCAAGCTGAGAAGTAAGTGACAGTAACTCAAATAACTACCCGTTACAACAATGATGTGCAGAAAAGCATCTCTGAAAGCAGATACATCAAACCTTTAAGTGGATAGGCTACAGCAGCAGAAGAACACACTGCATTCTGCTCCTGCACCTAATAAAGTGTCCGCCTAGCATATAATCTTGAATTCATTTAAATCACTCAGGGGAGAGGTGGAGGGCCCTGGGTCGAGAGTGAGGAACAAGCTGACGTTTGATCGATTTAGACACCAGGGCAGACTGGAAAGCTCAGGTACGGGCCGAATCGAGGGAGTTGATCTCAGGGCATATCAAGCAGCAGGGTCCAAGAGTGCAAAAAGACCCACAGTCTGTCCAATTTAAGTGCCGGGCCAGATCAAAAAGATGAGGGTGTCAGGGCCGGAAGAGAGGAATGGGCTGGTGTTCAGCTTGCTGCTTGCAAGGTTTACTCATTACTGCACAGAACAGAGGCCATGGTCAGCAACTAATGGGCTCCTGGATCGGCTGTGACTGGCTTCGTGGCAATGAACTCACTATTGTGAACTTCAGTTCTGAATATTATTCAGTTACTTATATTGATTTGATTTTTTTCTGCACATTGGGTGCTTGACAGTCTTCTTTTTAAATGGGTCCTAGTGAGTTTCTTTGATTCATGGCTGCCTGTAAGGTGACAAATCCCAGGGTTGTATATAGTATACATACTTAGATAATACACGTAGTTTGAACTTTGAGTTTAACATTCAGGATACAAACCAACAACTGGGGCATCGAGAAAAGCTGGGATCGTCTCCACAATCCAAGATGACATCACCATCAATTACCTCTTAAAAGATGCACAGAATCATAAATATTCACATCCTTCTGTTATTCTGCATCCCTGATTCAAAAATATTTTCATTAAAGAGAATTGATGACATCAGAGAACAGAGTTAGAAAAGTTGTTGAACCTCACAGAATGGAATTAAAATCAGCAGTGGGTAAGAATTGGGAAACCATCAATTTTAATACGATTTTGTGTTTCCCATTCACTCCATTTCTCTAGATTGCCACCACCCTGTGTTTCACTCTGTGCAGAGATGTTCTTACAGAGAAATTAATGGGGAATTTGATTCAATAAATGGAAAATTGTGATTCATTGTAGAGCAATTCCATCTAGATTTTTGTAATAATTTCCATAAGTACAAACTTTTTGTGAAATCATGACTATTCACAATTTTAAAGTTCTTACAGATATAAACTTTAAATGAAGAGCAGACTGATTACTGCAGGCACAGCCCCATAATGTCACCTTCTCTGCAACAGTGGGCGAGACAGCTGGCTCTCCCCCATACACACAGCAACTGTTAGGTTGTGGTGCGGTGCTACTGGGAGCACTCACATTAATGAGTCAGGCTACTGCAGATTCAAAATCTACCCCAGAGACTCGAGTACAAGATACAGGCTAACACTTTAGTACAGTACTCATTGACCTCAGGGTGTCAGAGATGGCAATTCCCAAGCATGGCATTCCATCAAGGTCTGTATGCTCTCAATGATCAAGGTTAGTGCATACAAGTAGATGAATTCTAAGTGTCCAGGTCTGTAGTTTTTCCTCAATCAATAGCCCTAACATGCAATATTCACGGATGTTTGTAGGATCATGCTGCAAGCACACGAATACGCTGAGAAACCCAGGATCTTTTCTAATGCAATGGAACCAAAGCAGGTGGTGTTGAGCAGCTGAAATGCAACATAGAATGGTATAGTGCAAGAACAGGCCATTCAGCCCACAACCTGTGCCAACCGAGATATCAATTTTAACTAAATCCATCCACATGCACACAATCCAGATCACTCCATTCATGTGTATGTCTAGATGGCATGTAAATGCTGCTAGTGTGTCTGCAGTCACTAGCCCCCGCATGCATTGCAAACACCCACCATTCTTTGTGGAAGGAAACCCTTGGACATCTCCTTCAAACTTGTCCTTTAGTCTTCCAGTATTTGACATTTACACACTGGGAGAAAGACTATTTATCCTATTAATGTATCTCACATTTCTCCAAAGAAAACCATACAAGCTTATCCAATCTTTTCTCATAGCTAATGCTCTTTATTCCAGACAGCAACTTGACAAACCTCTGCTACACCCTCTCCAAAGCCTCCACATCCTACCGGTTTTGAGGCAACAGAAACTGCCCCAAATACTTCAAATATGACCTAACCAAAACTCTATTAAGCTGTAATATGACCTCCTGACAATTATATTTAGTGGCCTGGCAGATGAAAGCAAACATGCCACATGCCTCCTTTAAAACCCTATGTACATATACTGCCATCTTCAGGGAGCTATGGACTTGGATTCCAAGATTCCCCTGTACATAAACGCTCCTTAAGGGTCCTGCAATTTACTGAAGAGTTTCCCCTTACATTTAACCTCTTAAACATCTCACACCTACCCTGATTAAATTTAATCGGCAATTTCTCTGCCCACATCTGCAACTGGTTTATATCATGCTGTATCCTTTTACATTTTTCTTAAGGGTGTCACAGTCATACCCCTTAGTCAAAATAGGGAGGGTCCTAATGGAAAAGAATGAGGTGGAGAGGCTCAGGGAGAGAGTGGCGGTGATTAGGACCATAGAGGTGAAAGCCACAGCTGCCAATGGCCTGTGTCTCAAATAGCCCCGACAACCAAGTCCAGCTCCTGGCCTTCCCAAGTGGCTTAGCCACTGACAGAGGAACGGGTAAAGGTGGGTTACTGGCATCATAAAACAAGTCGCGTCAAGCAGATGGGCTTGTCAGCCATGGTTGGCAGCTCATCTAGAAGGAAAACTCTGATCTCAAATCTCTGCTGCCTTGTGGCTATACCCACTCATATTGAAGGTTTTAGATTATGAGAACACTCAGTCCTCTTTTTTTGTCATTTAGAAATGCATACATGCATTTTGGGAGTAAACCCTGAGGAAAAGTCCAAAGTTGGAGTCTCTAAGGCAGTCAAACGTTGACTGGCAATTTCTGCAATGTTGCTGGTGCTAAACAGTATCAGGCTCTGCGGTTCCTTTGAATGCTTTAGCAGCGTGGAGAGGGGGAGCTTGCTGCATGGTATGCTCTGCCCTGGCTTGTGTACTGACCTGCGTACCAGGTCAGTAAGACGCAATATCCATGGTTGACCCTGACCAATGGAGGGCTTCAAACTTTGACAACCTTTTTCTTTATCTACAACTCTAATTTTTATGTCACTCACAAACTTACCAATCAGGCTATCTACATTTTTGACCAAGCCAATCATTCATTTATTCAGTTAAGTGTGGCAGGGCAGAGGTACGTTTCTACCAAAGGAGGTGTAAGGCACTCCTTCCCTCCGCCAGCCTGCAGATCACCCTTTGGCAAGGTGTAGCACCTGCTTAGCCCCCCATTCCGGGTCACGTGAAGCCATGGGGGCAGGTGGTGGATGGTCGGATGAGTAGCCAGAGCATATCATGTCCTGGTTATACAACCACTGATGCCAGGCAGACCATCTCTGAAGAGTGTTGATAATGGTGGGGGTCACTATCTTGTAAAAGCTCTGCCCAGAAGAAGGCAATGGCAAACCACTTCTGTAGAAAACTTATGGTCATGGATAGAGAGCGAAAGACCATGATCAACACATCATACAACAAGGCACATAATAATGATGATGATAATGATTAATTTATTGACATAATGCTCTTCTACCACTACCTTTAGCAACTAAGCCAATTTTGAATCAAGTCTTCCAACTCTCCATGCATTGCATGCATCTAAATCTTGAAAAGGAGATACACATTAAACAAAGGCAAGAGTTTTAAAAATGAATAAATATCAGACAAACAGAAATAATGCGACCGAACCATGCGAGAACTGAAGGAAGAGAGAGGATGACTCAATAGAAATGCAGGTGAGTATGGGTGCAACAGAATAGCATTACACGAAGGATTGTCATTCAAAGGGCAGACCAATACATTTGCTTATTTCAACCCAAGCAGCTTTTCCAATTTAGTAAACTAATCAATATCAATTTCCCAGTTGATTAGATGAGAGATTAACTTGCTTGAAAGTAAAAAGTAAACTGTGCAGTTTCAAAATCAGAGGCAGCTGGCATCAAAATGTAAAAATCTATTAACACACCACATTGTCAAGTTCTGAATTTCTCCAAAAAGATTTTATGAGCGAGTTCAGTATCTCAATTGGCTTTATATACTTTTCCTCAAGGCATTATAAAGATGTGAGTTGCTCTCACTCCAAATATGTGTGAGCTTACCCTCAGTAGTGTCCACAGGCATCCTGCCTGATCAAAGGACAGTGATGTCAAGTGTAGTAAGCCTGTGGTCAGTCATGCTGGGTATACAGCTAACCCTGGTCAAATCGATCTTTCACATCTTGAGTATAATAATGCTTTACTTCTAGCATGGTAATCTATGTGATAACTGTGAACAGATCATTAATCAGCTCTTCACCTCATGCAATGGGAGATCATGATCACACTTACTGAAGTTAAGTCAGGTAAAGCAGACCCTTAATTAGCCTATTAAAATATTCTATAAAATGTCACGATACTAGCAACGAACAATGATGCTGGCTGCATGATAATAGAAAACCTGCTGAGAAAAGACAAGATTCAAGACCCTTTATTTTCAGGAAGGTACAAATATTGCCTTCCTAAATCCCTGGAACAACGGGGACAGTGGAGGCGCCTCTACTTTTTAAAAAAAAAAGTTTGTGCAGATTCAGCATGTCATTTAAAACTTTGACAAACTTCTAGAGATGCACAGTGGAGAGCACCCTGACTCGTTGCATCACGGTCTGGAATGGAAACACCAATGCACAGGAACACAAATCCCAACAAATTCAGCCCAGTTCATCAATGACCCCCACCATCCGGGCCAGGCTCTTTTCTTGCTGCTGCCACCAGGAAGGAAGTACAGGAAGTTCACGAACACCTATTACCCTTCAGCCTGAACCTGAATGGACAATTTCATTCATCTCAACACTGAAAAGATTCTACAACCTATGGACTCACTTTCAAGGACTCTACAACTCATGTTTTCAATATTATTTATTATTTACAGTGCTGTGCAGATGGGTGGCGGGTTGGAGATACTTATCTACCAATTTTGGCGTAAGGTGTGTCTTTCCTCCGCTAGTCTGCAGGTCACCCTTGGGCAAGGTGCAGCACCTACTTAGCAAACACCACCCCCCAACCCCGGGTCAGGCCATGGGAGCAGGTGATGGACGGTTGTATGAGCAGCTGGTGCCTATCACAAGTCCTAGTTATGTGATGCCAAGATGCCAGGCAGACAATCTGAAGAGTATATATAATGGCTGAGGTTACCCATCTTGTAAAGACACTGGACAGAAGAAGGGACAATGGCAAACCACTCCTGTAGAAAAATTTGTCAAGAACAATCATGGTCACGGAAAGGTCATGATTGCCCATGTCATACGACTTTGCACATAATCAACAGACTGTGCAAAAGTCTTAGGCACATATGTATAGCTAGGGTGCCTAAAACTTTTAAAAAGTACTGTACTAATTTTATGTATTGTACTGCTGCCAAAAAAAGTATCAAATATCATGACTTGTGAGTGATGATAAACCTGAATCTGATATGGGTCTCTATTGTGGACTGAGTGTGAGAAGGGGACAGGGAGAGGGGAATCATGGTTGAGAAAAGGGGGAAGGGAGAGGGGAGGGAGCAGGAAGCACCAGAGAGACATTCAGTAATGGTTAATAAACCAGCCGTTTGGAATCAAATGGCCAGAGTCTCAAGGAAGATGTGACTGCGCCCAAGCCAATCCCCACCCTAGCATTCCTTCTCTGCCACCTGTCCCACAGCCTTGTTCTCTGCTTCATGTTGACAAATACAGTACTGTACAAAAGTTTCAGGCATCCAACGTGTGTGTGTGTGTGTGTGTGTGTGTGTATATATATATATGTGCCTAAGACCTTTACACAGTACTGTATTTATTCCTTGCTATTTTTTTTAATGTTTGTACAGTTCGCAGATTGGCTGCCTGTCCATTTTTGCTTGTGTATAATTTTTCATTGATTTTATTGTACCTATTATGAATGTCCACAACAAAATAAATCTCAGAGTAGTATATGGTGACATATATGTATATAATAACACATTTACTTTGAACTTTGAAATAAATTTCCCTCTTCATAAACCTGCTTGGCCACATGATAAACAATAACAAACATGAAATATTAATCACAAGGAGAAAAGCAATTCCATTATTTACTATTGTCAGTATTAAACACCTTGGAAAGACGTAGGAATGGAATCTATTCACAGATAAAATAGTTCCCAAGTTCTCTCTAGAGGCAAACCACACTACAGCAGAGAAATAGGCCCTTTGGCCCATTCAGTCCATACCAAACTATTACTCTACGTAATTCCATCGACCTACACCTGACCATGCCCCTCCAATCCATGTACTTAACCAAACTTCGCTCAGATGTTGAAATCAAACCCCATCCACCACGTCTGCTGTAGCTGATTTCACACTCCCACCACTCTCTGAGTGAAGAAGTTCCTCCTCATGTTCCCCTTAAGCAGTTCACCTTTCACCCTTAACCCATAACCTCTAGTTCTAGTCTCACCAAACCTCAGTGGGAAAAAAAAACTGTTTGCATTTATCCCACCTATAACTCTCAATCTCCTGCACTCCAGAGAAAAAGAAGTTGCAACCTATTCAACCTTTCCCTATAACTCAGGTGCTCAAGTCCTGGCAATATCCTTGTAACACACATAAAAGTTGCTGGTGAATGCAGCAGGCCAGGCAGCATGGAGATGCTGCCTGGCCTGCTGCATTCACCAGCAACTTTTATGTGTGTTGCTAACATTTCCAGCATCTGCAGAATTCCTGTTGTTTGCGTTTAAATATCCTTGTAAAATGGCTCTTCATTCTTACAATCTTATGTACATCTTTCCTGTAGGTAGATGACCAAAACTGCACATAACACTCTAAATTAGGCCTCACATTTTGGGCAACATCAACCTAACATCCCAACTCCTGTACTCAATACTTTGATCTATGAAAGCCAACATGCCAAAAGCTCTCTTTACAGACCTATCTAGCTGTGACACCACTTTCAAGGAATAATAGACCTATATTCCCAGATCCTCTGTTCTACTGCATTCCTCAGCACCTGCCCATTCGCTAGGTAAGTCCTGTTTTGCAAATACATTTCTTCACAGGGTCTGCACAAGATGCCTATAATGAAGAGTGAAGGTATTTGGTAAACTGTCTTATGACTATAATGCAGGGAAAAAAAAACATCTTGCTATAAAGATGACAGGAATTCAGAGTTCATTTGGCCCCTTAAAGAATGAGTAATGTTGAAAAGCAATTTCTGATAGAAATGAAAGTTTAAATCTTACCTATCAATGAGTTCAAGGAGCTGTAGGAGCTGACTCTCCTCATTTTATCGATGGTTTCAAATGAAAGGATGTACTCTTCATTGTCAGGGCTTCCCAGGGTACTGCTGGCACTACTGCTCGTACTTAGGTACCCAGGGGAGAAGGGGTTTGAGCTGCCTGCTGGAAAAGAATTGAGATGAAGGGCTGAAGACCTTTTGTAACACAAAGCTTACATGCATCATGTCTTGAATCTAAATCAATGAAAAACACATTTACTTCAGAAATACACTCAATTCATCAAAAGCCGTGAACATAAGCTCAAACCTGGAAATATAGGTTTCATTCTAACAATTGACGTTTATTTAGAAATTGAGTGCAGTAACAGCTTGTGCTGCCTAGTTACACCCATGTGAACAATTAACCAACTAACCTGTACGTCTTTGGAACATGGGAGAAAACTGGCCCACCTGGACAAAAGACACACTGTCATGGGGAGAATGTACATACAAACACCTTACAGTCAGTGGCAAAATTGAACCCAGATCACTGTCGCTGGAACAGCGACACACTAATCACTCTACCACCATGCCTCATTAATTTTCATTAATTTCCAATATTTATTTCTCCACAATGCTTTTAACTGTACCCCAAGATACCGCTGTTCATCAAAGCAAGGAATTACTGAGGTAAAATTAAGAATGCAAGAACATGGTAGCACCACAAGGAAAGGAGTGTGAAAGAAGTGGTTGGTTCGGAAGTATGATAGCAGTGTGGAAGTAGATATTCTTAAGTCTGGATGACTTGGCTTTCAAGCTCCTGCATCTTCTCCCAGATGGTAAAGAGAAAAACAAATGGACAAGGTAGCAGCCATCCTTGATGATACTACTAGCCTTCCTGAAGCAATGCATCATTAAGATCATAAGACTTAGATTTACCACTCTTTGGCAATAGAAATTCCTCATCTCTGTATTCTGAGGCTGTAAACTCTGGTGGTAGACACTCTCACTATAGGAAACATCCTCTGCACCTCCACTATGTCTATGCCTTTCAATATTCGGTAGGCTTCAATGAGATTTCCACACCCAATTCTTTTAAGCTCCAGCGAGTACACGCCCAAAGCCATTAAACTCTCCTCGTACGTTAACCCTTTGATTCCTGGGATCATTCTGGTGAAATCTCTCTGGACCAGTGCATCCTTTCATAGAAAAGAGGCCCAAAGAAAAAATGGACTGGGACTGGATGGAAGGAATTGATGAGCCTGTGATGGGCTGGGCAGTGCTTACCATTTATTCCTGGTTCCAACTATCAAGAGCAAGGCCGTTCTGATTACATGTCTCTGACACTGCATAGAACCTTGAAAAGGCAAAACACCCCATCTCTAGATTGTCTGTTCAAGCCAAGTTTCATAAGATTTAATGCAGGAATGGGGAACTAATGTGAATCTTACTAGATATTTAAATAAATTTTTAAGAGATTAGCTTCATTTGTCACATGTACATTGAAACATACAGTAACATGCGTTGTCAGTGACCAAAAGAGTCAGAGCATTGTGCTGTGACAAGCCCACATATGCTCTGATGCTTCTGGTGCTAACATGCCCACAAGCTACTAAACCCAACCCATATGTCTTTAAAATGTGGGAAGAAACCAGAAAAAATTTTCAAAGGTTCATTTATTATCAAAGTATGCATGCAGTATACAACTGAGATTCTTTTATCCAGATAACCATGAAACGAAAGAAAAACTATGGAAGTCAATTCAGAGAAAAACAGCAAACTCACCAGCACAATCATAAACCCGCACCCCCCCCCAACCCTCCCCGGATCATCCACATAGTCACAGAGAGAATATACAACGTCCTTACAGACTGTGGCGGGAATTGAACCCCGATTTTCCGATCACTGACACTGTAAAGCATGATACAAAATGTTACGCTATTGTGCTGCCCCCAGATATTTACCTATTTTGTAAATTAATTTGGGAAGTGTTAAATACAGAACATCTTGCATTAACAGAGCACTTTTTCTGACTGCTGCCATTCCAAAGTATTTCACAATTTTAAAAAAAGTAGTCACTTTATATAAGGTAGAAATCTCTCACTATTGGCAGTAACTTAAGAACGTGTCATAATTTTAAGGATATCACAGCACGAAAGAGATTTACAAGGATGGAGCTTCAGACAGAGAAACCTAATTATGAGAGAAAAAATGGTGTAAATTTCTGCTTCATGGTTACATAGTTAGTGATACTCAAACTTTGTCAGGACTGTTGGTAAAATGCCAAAGCAGAAGTTTAAATCTTTACAGGCTCCCTGGAAAAGCAAAGCAAAACATTTCTACACAATTCAAACCAGAACTTTTCTACAAAACATAATATTCCTGCGCTAGGGAAGTGTACAATTCTCTGATATAAATGTTAAGAGGAATATTTACATCTCCCTTTAGGCTCATTTGTCTTTAAGGCACGGTAGCATAGCAGTTAGCGTGACACTATTATAGCTCGGAGTATTCCAGAGTTCAGAGTTCAATTCCGATGCCATTCCGTAAGGAGTCTCTGTGGAGTGTGCGGATTTCCTCCGGGTCCTCCAGCTTCCTCCCACAGTCAAAGACGCACCGGATAGGTTAATTGGTCATTGTAAGTGATTAGGCTAGGTTAGCATTCATTGGGTTTGTTGGGGGTTGTTAGGGCCTACTCCAGGCTGTACCACTAAATAAATAAAAATGAATTAATTAAACCGAAGTGACGTAACTTTACGATTACATGACAAGACTAATCACAACCAAATGAGACTTCAGGAAAACAGAAACGACAGCTTCATTTGGAGCAGGTCACATCCACCCTCAGAAATGAATACACTGCTTTAGATGAATGAATATTCATAAGATGGTTTGAGATTTTCAATTGCATTAAGAAATTATTTATTGCAGTGGTATCAATCTGACACATTGATGATATTAATACAAAAGCACTGCAATACTTAACTAATTACTTTCATATCTGATATTAAATTTGAATTGATCAAGATCAATGTTAAATCAAAAGAAAACATCAGATATTACACTGTCGTGCTGCACACTAAATCGTGCTTACAGGCAGCTAGGGAATCTCTGCTGTCAGCTCTTTGATGTCAGTACATAACAAAGTTCTAGTGATGTGTGGATGCTTGAGATATGTGGAGTTCAAGTCTTGCTGCAGCTGACTGTCCACCTGCTGCTGCACTCACCAATGCACTTTGCATCCAGCCCCTCCATTTTATGCTAGGGAAGGCTGGCGTACCGATTGAAACCTCACTCTGAATGGGTCAATTACCCTTTGGGAAAAGGTAAATGTAACTCGGTGGACGGGCTATTTTACTTTATTTTACTGTTTTTTTTCATATTTTGCATCTTTATTTTACTTTTAATATGCATTTTTATTCTTATTTTATATTAAAGACAACATAGATGGTCACGTGATGGTTAGCATAACGCTATGCAGTGGTAGCTGTAAGATCAGGGTTCAATTGTCAACACTGTCTATAAGGAGTTTGCACATTCTACCCTGACCGTATGAGTTTCATCCCACATTTCAAATAAACACTGGATCATTCTTAGGGTTAAGGTTAGTGAGTTGCAGGCATGCTATGTTGACGATGGAAACACAGCAACACCTGCCGGCTGCCTAGCACAATCCTCCCTGATTTGATTTAACACAAATAGCACCTTCACTGTATGTTTCAATAGGTGAGTACTGAAGCTCATTTTTAATCTTTTCTTTTCACTGAGTAATTTTCAACTCTCTTTGGAGGCCAGAGACAATTGGAACCTCTTCTTAAATGTCAGCTTTTTCCTCAAATTCAGCTCTTCCTAAATAGCTTAGAATTCAAGGCCGATAGCTGAGTTAATTTGTACCAGGTGCAGAGTACTATTTTGTTTTCTTTGTATTCGAAATCAAATTGGATTTGAATATTAAGTTATGGTGACAGTCCTGGTTTTCATAATCCTCTGCCTTAAATACACCCAATAACTTGACCACCACCACAGTGATCTGTGGCAATGAATTCACCAGATTCACCACCCACTGGCTAAAGAAATTCCTTCTCATCTCTTCAGCACCCGGTGGAAACCTATATGGTCATGGGAAGAACTTGCAAACTTCTGAGAAACAGCAGAATTGAACCCAGTTCACTGGTGCCATAACAGTGTTACGCTAACCACTACACTGCCATTCTGCTCCGAGAACTATTTAATTGACTAGAATTGAACAGGAATCCTGTGGCGTGTAACTCACCTCCTGCCTTCCCAAAGCCCAACCACCATCTACAAGGCTCAGGTCAGGAGTGTAATGGAATACTCGCCACTCACCTGGATGAGTGCAACTCCATCAACACTCAAAAAACTTGACATCATCCAGTACAAAGCAGCCCACTTGATAGGTACCCCTTCCACAACCATCCATGCTCTCCACCATCGGCGAACAGTTGCAGCAGTGTGTACTATCTACAAGATGCACTGCAATAACACACTAAAGTTCCTGGGCAGCACCTCCCAGATCCACGACCACTAGCATCTAGAAGGACGAGAACGGCAGATACCTGGGAACACCACCACTTGGAAATCCCCCCCAAGTCAGTCACCATCCTGACTTGGAAACGTACCATAGCTCCTTCATTTTTGCTGGGTCAAAATCATGGAATTCCCTCTCTAAGAGCACTGTGGTTGCACCTACACCTCGGGGACTGCAGCAGTTCAAGAAGGCAGCACGTCACCACCTTCTCAAGGGCAACTAGGCCTTGCTGGCGATGCCCACATCTCGGATATAAATAAATATTTTCTCTTTTCTCAGAAATCCAGTATCAGCAAAATGGTACAATGAGACATAATCATTTCCTTGTGGATTTGTTAACAACAATCTGACCAACAATATGCTTATGTTGTGTGGCACTAAATATAAGATGGATGGCAGAGGTTCAAAAGCAACAATTTAAATCCTAGGCTCCACAACAGGACATTGAAATCTTGTTGAAAGCTGTTAGACAGCATGACATGCTACAATCCATCAAGAATGTTGATCAGGGCTGCCACTGATCTTCCAAGGATGAAACATCAATTGAGAAAGGGGCATCAAGATCCGATCTTCTACCTATATTCATCTGTCAGTGCAAGGAAACTTATAATCCTGCTTCATGACTTCCATTAATATTACAAAGCTTTCAGAAGCAACAATAATTTTAAAAATGCAGAGGCTAGAAATCTGAAAGAAAGAAAAAGCTGGAAACATTAAAGGTGGGCAGCACCCATGTAAAGAGAAGCAGTCAACATTTGAAGTTGAAGTTACTTCATCAAAAGGAACATGAGACAGCCAGATATAACCATTTTTTAAACCTTGATTCAGTTTTCTATATGTTCCAATTTAAATCAATATACAAGATATTGGACGCCACAGAAAGTTCAAAAGTATTTGTTTGCTTTACACCTAGATCTTTTTGGCAGCAATTTGACTTAGAAACTCTGACAGATAGAGGTCAGTATTAATATTTTACCACTAGATGATGCTAATATATTGCAAAAATGTGTACTGCTGCATATGCTAGAAAAATTATGATCAGTAAATCATTTATCGACATGTACTTATCGTAAAATATTCCAAGGCTTAGCATACAAAATCAGTAGTGGCTTTTCTTAAATTTGGCACTACACCATATAGAGAAATTAGGACTGGTGAAGAACAAATTCAAAAATTAATCTCAAGGTAGTATATGGTGACATATATGTACTTTGATAATAAATTTACTTTGAACTATGTTTCAAGGACTTGCTATATAAAGGAGGGAAAGAAGGAAGGAGTTGAGGACTTCGACTGCGAAAGGCCTGGATAAGAAAAACTGGGAATGTGCAAGAAGCCACACTTGGAGGTACACAAAAATCTTGGGTAGTTGTGGAATTGGAGAATAATTACTAACGATAAAGAGGTGGAAGAATTTTTAAAATGAGGGCAAGAAATTTAAAAATGAGCCAGTACAAACTGAGTTATCTCAGGAAGGCAAATGGTCAGCATGGATAACTTGGGCCAAAGGGCCTATTGAAATACTGTATAACTCTATGACCAGAACTAACAGTGTGAGAGCATGAATAAAACTTAATGCTGGCTATATCTTGATTACAGTTAAATAGGTAATATATAAACCAGATGTGTAACAAAAAAGAGACACTAGCCAGGAATGGTGAGTGACTTAAGCAGAGGTAAAAGGATTCCACAGTACTTCGTGTGATGTAAGCGACCAACACTGTAAGTTTCAATTGACGTGACAAATAAAAATAATTTTCTTCATCTTCAAAATCTTCATGTGACCCTGCCAATCACGTGATCAGTGACCGATCATTTAGACCACTATAAATATTTAGGCCTAGATCCCTTGTACGAACAGCTGGAAAACTCTACTAAAGGTAGTAGACTTAGCCCAGCACATCATGGGTAATGCCCTTCCAACCATTGAGCACATCTTCTTGAACACTGCTGGAGGAAAACAGCGACCATCATCAGGGATCCCCACCACCCAGGCTGTGCTCTCTTCTCACTGCTGCCAGGAGGTAGAAGGTATTGGAGCCTCAGGACTTGCACTACCAGGTTCAAGAACAATTACAACCTCTCAACTATCGAAGCGGATCACTATACTCACTTGCCCTATCACAGAGATGTTCCCACAATCAATAACCTCACTTTGAATCTCATTATCTCTTGTTCTCATTATTTATGGTTATTTATTTATATTAACATTTGCACAGTTTGTTGTCTTCTGCACGCTGGTTGATATTTCATTGACCCTGTTATAGTTACTATTCTATAGATTCATGCCTACAGGAGAATGAATCTCAGGATCGTATATGGTCACATTTATATACTTTGATAATAAAATTTGCTTATGAGCTTTTTGACAAGGTCCTTTACTAATCTCACTTTATTCTCCATGCATTCCCATCAACTTCTCCCCAGTTTCCACCACTCACCTATACATTTGGGGCAATTTACCGACCAACCATCACAGGGAGAATGTGTAAAGAGCAAAGAGGTCAGTTTGAGCTCAGGTCGCTGGAGCTATAAAGCAGAAACTCTCTTAGCTCCATCGTCATGCTAACCCAAGCAACATCAACCAGCTTGGGTTAGGTAGGTATACAAGCTCTTTCAAGAGAATGAATATTTAAACATAAAACTTAAATGTAACTGATGACCAGTTTTATAATGGACTTACTTAAAGAAAGCCGATTTAAAGATCACCGCTGAGCATGAGGCAAAGTTTAGTTATCTGAAACACCTTGGGAGAAGAGCGAGTGAGGAGTGGAAATCAAAACATTACAACCCTGAACCTTTTTCCTATATTTTTCATTATTGATACAGCAAACATTGTGATGGCTTTCTGTGGAAGACAGATTCCATTTACCTCACAATTTATTAGTATAGTACTTGGTTAAAAAAAGGATCCAGTACTTGGTAGTATTTTGCTGTCCAGTTCAGCATGAATAGGACTATCTACGAACTATCTATTAGACTGTCTACGAACACACAGGAACTTGGCACATTCATTATGTTCCCACATCTGTTTATCACCTTCTATAGCCAAACTTACTTTCTTCGTTTAAATTAAGATTTTGGAGAGACTTGTTCAAGTTCCGAACTGAAGTGGCCGCACGGATATTCCCATAGGAACTCACGGTACGAAGCCTTGGGACAGCTGGTCCATCACGTACTGGTGTGAAGTTCCCAGGTTCTGCAAGTCCAATAATGAAAATAAATTACTATGCTGAGGGGATGACAGAAGCAGTTATCACATCTGTTTCATTTAGATTTTCTTGCTAAAAATTCTTAATGTTTGTTGGGGTGATGCTTGTTAGATAGAGCAAAACAAAGCAAAAAAAAAAACCAACTTTAAATCATTGGTTTGTGGATTCCAAAAGGGTGGGACTTTGGAAAGTAGGGGAGTTCGTGGTTTTTTTGATCCTCTGCCCAAAGTACACTGGCTGGTACAGGGCAGGGACCAGCAGGTCAGGCTTTATTGCTTTTTGAAGATAGAAAAAAATTTCTGAAATGGTAACTAGAACATTTGCATATAATTAAGACAAAATAAATCTTGCAGGATATGTTTAAAAAAATCTGACCTACTGCGGAACTCTTGTATTTTCTTGTTTTTATTTGAGGTTTTCAGGATTTACAATTCTTGTTTTAATTCTTGCATGCCATGGTTATATTAATTAAAGTTGATGGAACTAAACGGGCTTTCTTTCTCAGTTCTTAAATCTTCTGCAGTTTTAGCACTTTGTTTAATGGGCAAAGGTATTAGTTTGTTCATTAAGATATTAAACTGACAGCAGTGTGGGACAATGATAGTAATGAGTAAATAGTATGGCAATTTATGAGAATAAGTGGCTTCACTTGAAAAGAGTTATTATGGTAGCTTAAAAAATATATAAATCTGGATGAATCTTGACAGATATGTTCTATAAAGGTTTTTCCCCCAATGAAGGGTGGATTAACATTGACAATATACAAAATTTTTGAAAATTTGTTTTTATTGTGTTTATGCCCTCTGCTGGTAAAAGAGCAACTATAATATTGTACTGGATAAATGTGATCTCAATCTGCATAAATCAAGTAA
Organism: Mobula birostris; assembly: GCF_030028105.1. NCBI lineage: Eukaryota > Metazoa > Chordata > Chondrichthyes > Myliobatiformes > Myliobatidae > Mobula > Mobula birostris. The sequence goes on along the minus strand of NC_092393.1, from coordinate 52,881,646 downwards.
TTTACTTTCAAGGATTGATTCAATAAAGGGAAATATTCTGACACATGGAAAACAGAATCCTTCCAACCACAGCACCAATGAATTTGTCCTGTTTGAGGATCTGCGCAAACTGACAAGAGTCAGTCTAAGTCGGGATTCCCAATCATTTTCTTTACGCCATGGACCAATACCATTAAACAAGGGGCCCATGGACCACAGGTTGGGAACCACTGGTCTAAGCTCTTGAAGGAAAGAAGTTGCAAGTATGTTCAACTTCATCCAGTCACGTTTATCACTTATTCTGTGTACTCCTTGACATGAAGTGAAAAATTCTAGTGTATGGGAGTACACAACCACCATGCCAACCGAGACAACATCTGAAAGTAAAGCAAGAATAATCCCTTAATATTATCAACTTTCTTGTTGAGCTGTACTTATTTCAGTCAAATAAGGGGGACCCAATTTACTATAAACCCTAAAAGTAACATCAGAATTACATGTTGAAAATATCTACCTATCACACTGGCAGGAGAGGGAAGAGGGTAGTTCTTCTCTTCTTCCATGAACTGTAATGCCACGGTACAGAAATTACTTTCATACTGAATGACAAGATGACTGAATGCCACAACCAATTCCTGCCAATTAAAACACAAAATAAGTTAATCATGAAATAACTTCAACACTCCGAACTTGTGTTTATTGCATTTGCCCAAGAAATAAGTGACCACAACAACTCTTAAGGCAGGCATCAAGGAGCATCATTCCAAATTAAACACTACCAACACAATAAATTATGCAAGCAAAATTAAAAACAATTTGCAACCTTTATCAGTAGGCGTGAGGAGCACAATTAAATGAGACAAACTCCGAAAGGAGCAGTTAAGAAGTCCAGTAACAAAATACACATCTTGTAAAGAGAAACAAATTTAAAAGCGTCAAAAGGGGAAAATTAGAAGTCTATGGAGTTCAATGACCTTAATAAATCTAAGACTTTTGCATGAAGATATTGAGTTCTGATGTAGGATCTCGACTCAAAATGTTGACACCTTTTCCCACTACAGACGCTCATTGACCCGAGTTCATTCAACATTCTGCTTTTTATTTAAATCAAATCTCGTGTTTAGGTCTCTTCAAGTGCAGCCTTTTCAAATCACAGTCCAGATCTTCTCCAAACAGACTTTAATCTCTGTAAAACTTATGTGAGAGAGCTTCTAAAGCATACTTTACTAGCTTACTCCAAAACAAAAGAAACCACACCAGTCCACAATTTTTAAACCTTACAAGGAAAGATCTAACAGGTAATCAGATTAATCAAACTGACACTCCTTTAATGAAGAAATATCAAGTTGAACTTTTGAGATCCTCCGAACGTGCATTTAAGTTTTAAGATTTGACAATTTACAACCTAATCATGTATGTTTCAATTTATCCATAACCTCATTTTGGGTTAAGACAACACTTTCCTCATAGCCTGCCCTAAAGATGCAACTTTCAAAGGATATTTTTAAAGCAATTAAAAACCACGTAAAAACGGAGAGAAAAGACAAAAAGATCACGTGTCCAATTGAACAATGTTTTACCTAATCATATCAAAGCTAGTAGCAATGGTTATGATAAAGACTGTCATCCTCAAATGTTAACTCAGCTTCTCTCTCCACAGATGCTGCCTGATGTGCTGTTTGTTTTTGTTTAATAATCTTCCATGTTTTTATTATTGTGCTAAATCAGTGTAAAATAAGCAAATATATCCTTAACATCATAAAGAAGCACAGATCACATCTTACAATAAAAAATATACAAAAACCAAAGGAACTTGTATACTTAGGATTGGATTCCTGGAATGTACGTCTCAGGTGTGCCAGGGTTAACTTACTGTTCTATATAGGAAAAAATATATAAAATTTATATTTATTTATTGTTTGTATTTGCACCCTTTTTGTCTTCTTTTGCACATTGGTTGCTTGTTGGCCTTTGTGCATAGTTTTTCATTGATTCGATTGTATTTCTTTGTTCAACTGTGAATGCCTGCAAGTAAAGGAATCTCAGGGTAGTATACTTTGATTCCTGCCCTATTGGTCTCAAGGCCCAATCAAATGGAAACAACACCACGTAATTGTCGTACTGTAAGCAAACAATGGCGGGAATCCTGAGCAAATGCCATGAGTTAATATCCTTGATATCAAAGTGTTACAAGTTTCTGAAGTGGTCAACAGGAGATATCTGCTGAGAAATAATTTAGCCAATAACTCAGAAACAGTGAGATAACTCAAAAGGCTTAAAACACCCACCTTCCTAACGACAGGACTGCCATCATTTATTAACTGAGCTAACATCATAGCTACATTGTGATCAATAGTTGTGGAATGGTCAGTTCTCTCCGCTGAGTTGCCCACAAATGTGCCCAAGGCAAAGACAGCAGAACATCGCACCTGGAAAATAGTTAATGAAAGCGCTGAGAAATAAAAAAAATTTAAGAGCTTGCCATCTTAGAATTACCCTTTAATACCACAGGATTTCATACTGATTGTTTCAATGAATCATAGAGTCATACAGCAGGGAAACAAGTCCTTTAGCCCAATTGATCCATGCACAGTGTACTGCCCAGCAAGCTAGTCCCACCAGCCCACGTTTACCCCATAGCCCTTTAAACCCCTGTTATCCATGTATATATCCAGATGGCTTTTAAATGTTGCTAATTTGCTTGTAGCCACTACTTCTGGCAGCTCATTCCAAATATGCACCATCCTTTGTGTGAAGAAGCTGTCCCTGACTTTAAATCGTTCACCTCTAATTTTTAGTCAGAGAGTGGTGAATCTGTGGAATTCGTTGCCAAAGGCAGCTGTGGAGGCCAAGTTAATGGGTGTATTTAAGGCAGAGGTTGAAAGATTCTTGATTAGCCATGGCAGGAAGGGATATAGGGAGAAGTTAGGAGATTGGGGCTGAGAGCGAAAATGGATCAGCCTTGACGAAATAGCGGATCAGACTCAAATAGCCAAATTCTGCTCCTATATCTTATGGTCAAAGTTCATGCTCTTTTGTTTCAGTACACTCTCGCTGAGAAAAAGACAATGTGCTTTCCCCTCATGAACTTATTTACCAAACGTTTACCAGAGTATTTCTCAATCTCCATCGTTCCAGGCAATAAAGTCCTAGTCTAAGCAATCTCTCATTATTAGGCCCCCAAGTCCAGGCATCATCCTGGTAATTTTTTTCTTCAGTTTTTCTAGATTAATAGCATCTTTCCTATAATAGGATGATTAAAACTGTACATGATGCTCCTAATGTGTCTTGGTAGGCAATATAATGGAAGTTTTCATTTTTCCAAATCATCTGAACAATTTGTAAATATTTAATGATGCTGTGAGAAAAAAATACATAGAAACATTATAAGTCTAGACAACAAATGTAGAAAATACACAAGATTCACAATAGTTAAAAAAGGTTTCAGCAAGAATACTTAAGTTGTAATGTTGTAGCTATAGTATTAGACTGACACCTCAGAAATAACATCAATTCTCACTGTAGCCAAATGCAAAACTAAACGTTCTATCAGCACCAGCAAAATGCTACAATGTCAATAAGTACCAGATGGAACACCATTTACCACTATTGTCTGGTCAGGTAGGTGAACAAAATTAAGGATTGTGGATGCCTTTGACAATATATCTTAAGAAAGTAATTTTAAAAGTTAAACTACAGCAGAGAACAAGTTTAAACAAATTCATTCAAGAAACCAGAGAAATATCAATAAACAAGTAGACTACTAATTTATTTGAAACATGAATTTCATTCCAAAATATAAATCCAAATTTTAATCACTGATTCACAAGGGGTTTCTTAGGACGAGTTCAAATTAGTGGGTAGCATAGTCGTGTAGTGGTTAGTGTAACACCATTACGGTGCTAGCTGTAATATTGGAGTTTAATTCTGGCCGCTGCCTCTAAGGAGTTTGTATGTTCTAGACCACATGGGATTTCTCCCACATTTCAAACACGTTTGGTTAGGGTCAGTGAGTTGTAGGCATGCTATTTTGGCACTGGAAGCATGACAAAACTTGCAGGCTGCCCAGAACTATCCTCGCTGATTTGATTTGACACAAAGGATGCATTTTACTATATGATTCAATGTACATGTGACAAGTACAGCTTATCTGTATCAAATCCTTACTTCTGCAAGAAACTTTAATAGACTTTGGTAAGTTTTCTGGTCAAAGTGACCAACTGTAAAGAAGCATTTAATCATTTTTAATATCCTCCAGTGGAATATCTTTACATATTTATGGTTCAGAAAGGTTCAAATTGAGTTCTCGTGTCAGCACGTACAAATAATTCAAATCTCATTTTCTAAAGGTCCAAAGGTTGGTGAAATCTGTCTGTGATAAGCTTGATTCATTGTATGTAATGCTATATGTATTAATTTCAACCCAGAAATGTAAACAAAGATTTTATATTGAGATACTATTTTTTTGTGCAAATTCAGGGCATCTCAAATCATCCTTACAGTGAACGAGGTATCTTTGAATCTGCTTTTGTGAAAAGGAAGCAGCACATCGAAACATACAGTGAAATGCATCGTTTATATCAAATCAAATCAGCGAGGATCGTGCTGGGCCATGCTTCCAGCGCCAGCATAGCATGCCCACAAATTACTAACACTAACCTGTACGTCTTGGAATGTGGAAGGAAACCGGAGCACCAGGAAGAAAGTAACACGGTCACATAGAGAGTGTACGTGTTCCTTACAGACAGCGGTGGGAAGCAAACCCCAACATGACAGCCTGTGCTGTAAAGCATTGCGCAAACCGCTGTGCTGCCATTCCGACTAAGGAAATTGTCCCTAGTGTGTCAGTAAGTGGTAGAATCTGGAGAAAGTCAGTTGGAACGTGGAAAGAATAAAACCTTCCCTCTCCTTCTTGCTCTGACTTGCTTTTTTTACCCCCAGTCCTGATGAAGGGTCTCAGCCCAAAACGTAGACTGTTCACTCTTTTCCACAGATGTTATCTGGCCTGCTGAGCTTGTGTTTGCTGCTTGGATTTCCAACATCTGCAGATTTTCTCGTGTTTGAGAATAAAACCTGGACTTAACATAGGATTAGTGTAACGTGGCCTCAGTGAGCCAGTCGGGCCCATTTCCACGCTATACCTTTCTGTGAGAGGACAATTGGAGTTCGAATCTCTTCGAAAAGACAATACTTCATTGCACTGCAGTGGCTGAGAGGCAAATATGCTCACAACTGGCATTTACATTCCAAAGGAATATCAGATTTATGAGCGAATTCCTCGAATGACAGACCTTTGAAGTGAGAGGACTGGAGTGGGCCTTGCTCACTACACAAGATAGGTAAAGGTGACTGCGGCATTGTGTATCCAAACTAGAACAACATAGCTTCCCTTTACGCAGAAGGGGCTGCCAGAAGCAGATGAGGTCAAGTCAAGTCAAGTTTATTGTCATTTTGACCATAAGCTGCTGGTATAGTACACAGTAAAAACAAAACAACGTTCCTCAGTGTGATGGTGTTGGAGATGCTGCTCCCGATCCGGACTGACTGAGGTCTCCCAGTCAGGAAGTCTAGGATCCAGTTGCAGAGGGAGGTGTTCAGGCCCAGCAGTTTCAGCTTTCCAATCAGGTGCTGAGGAATGATTGTGTTGAATACTGAGCTGAAGTCTATGAACAGCATTCGAATGTAGGTGACTTTTTTGTCCAGGTAGGTGAGGGCCAGGTGGAGGGTGGTGGTGATAGCATCGTCTGTTGAGCGGTTGAGACGATACGTGAAATGCAGGGGTCCAGTGATGGGGGCAGCAGGTCTTTATGTGCCTCATGGCGAGCCTCTCGGAACATTTCATGATGATGGATGTGACTGCAACCGAACCGTAGTCGCTGAGGCAGGACACTGAAGACTTCTTTGGCATGGGGACGATGGCGGCAGCCTTGAAGCAGGTTGGAACGACGGTGCTGCTGAGGGAGATGTTGAAGATGTCAGTTAGAACATCTGCCAGCTGGTCTGCACATCCTCTGAGCACTCTGCCAGGAATATTGTCTGGTCCAGCAGCCTTCCGTGGGTTGACCCTGTGTAGAGTTTTCCTCACATCGGCCACGGTAAGGCACAGCACCTGCTCATTGGGAGGAGGAGTGGTCTTCCTCACCACCACGTCATTTTCCACCTCAAAACGAGTGCAGAAGTTGTTCAACGCATCTGGGAGGGAGGCATCACCAGCACAGGCAGGTGATGTTGTCTTGTAGTTGGTGATGTCCTGAATGCCCTTCCACATGCGCTGCGTGTCGCCGCTGTCCTGGAAGTGGCTGTGGATTCTCTGTGCATGTGCACGCTTTGCCTCTCTGATGGCCTGGAACAGTTTGGACCTCGCTGTTGTTAGGGCTGCCTTGTCGCCTGCTCTGAAGGCAACGTCATGGGTCCTCAGCAGCGCACACACCTCCACAGGCATCCATGGCTTCTGGTTAGCGCGTGTAGTGATGGTCTTGGACACAGTGACATCATCGATGCACTTGCTGATGTAGCTAGTCACTGGTGCCGTGTACTCCTCTAAGTTGGTAGAGTTGCCATTGGTTGCAGGCTCCCTGAACATAGGAAGGAATAACAGAAGGATGCAAAACACACCTAACTAAGTGACAGTGGTTTTTATAACTTTAAAGTTTCATCGGTTGTCAGCTTGTACTTTCTATTGACTTTTGACTCTACTGTGAATGGTACATCTGTAAGGAAATCAAACATACAAAATTTACCAAATGGTCAATATCTGTAACTTGTAACCAATTCTCTGTCTAACAATAGCATTTTTCTGTCCAGACTTCAGAACAGTGTGGCGACAGGGGCCATATTGTTCTGCTTGTGCACAAGTAAAATAAAGCGTGGTTGATTCATAAGAGTGCATGTGTTCCAGGTCCAGTTATTTTATTTTATTATCAGCGATGATAGAGTTTACAGAGAATGGTGTGAGAAACAAAAACCGTCCAGTGAGTAGCAGTTCTGTAGACAATGAGAGAGGTGAGGGAAGAATGGGCAGACTGGTTCAAGCAGACTGGAAGGTGACAGTAACTTAAAGAGCTACATGTTACAACAGTGGTGTGCAGAAGAGCATCTCCAAATGCACAACACATTGAACCTTGAAAAGGATGGGCTACAGCAGCAGAAGACTACATCGGCTTCCGCTCCTGTACCTAATAAAGTAGCCACCAAGTGAGTATCTCTGCTGCTTGTGGGAATTTGCTGCATAAACAAAGTGTATTATTGCTCTACGTTACTGAAGTTTTTACTCTGAAAATATTTCACTGCCTGAAATCCTGAGGTCATAGAAGACTCTCTAGAATTGCAATGTTTTCCTTTCTTTGTTATCCCACAGCCTGAGCATCCCAAGGGATGAAAGGGAAAGCATCCTTCAGTCAGACATCCATTGCTAATCAGCAGTGATTCCTGTTAGACAGTGTATCTAATCACATGAGACTGCTCTAGCAGTGATCCTATCAACTGATAACAACATTCACTGGACTTACAAACAGAACAACATGTCACAGGATGGCTACTAACTGTGTACCACCATAATAAAGCAGTAAAGCAAAATCAGCAAGAAAAAAATTGTATTATGCCAGTCCAAACTGTTGCTATGTTAAGCATTTGCTACCACAGTCTTACACTTTTAGTTTAGAAAACATACAATGTTTGGCAGAAAAAATCCTAAAGTACACGATAGTTTAAAAGCTCACCTTGTTACACTCTGTCAGAAGAAGACAAACCTCATGGGACATTTTATGGGATTACATTACATGATGAACTATAATTCATTGTACAAGTACAGTTGGGGTGGCACGGTAGTGTAGCCGTTAGCGTAATGTTATTATAGCGTCAGTGACATTTACATACCGATACAGTCTCAATCAGAGACAGAAATAGGCCCTTTGGCCCATCTAGTCTGTGCTATACTGCTATTCTGTCAAGTCACATCAACCTGCACCTGGACCTATATAACTGCATGTACTTTTCCTTTTTTTTTTAATTTTATTTTTATTTGGATAAGGAATTCACAAATATCATGTACTTTTTTCACAGATATAACCTTTTCCATTTTTTTATATGTATAAAACTACAATTATTTATACATTCTTAAGTACACATTGAGATGATATAAAAGGAAAATAAACATTTAAATAGATAATTATGTACTGTGGTAAATCTAACCTATTAGGCTAAGTAATGGAATTAGTTGTTAAGAAAAATGGTAATAATAGTTTCCATATAACCCTTCTGGACCATTTCCACTAGTCCAAAATGTTGTATATAAGCCTATGTATTAACCATTGTAGGTGTTTATATCCTAATTTGTTCATGCTTGCTCCTGCCCGCAGACATAATTATCCAATCCCTATGTACTTATTTACTTAATTTTTTCATTTTTTTATCCCTTTCCCAAATCTTTCCCTTTACTTGTGTTAATTCTCTATTTTCCAAAAGAAAACAAAAAAAAACAAACATTTAGACTAGGGGTGCTTACGTTAGCAATATTACTGTGTTGATGAGAAGAGCAGCAGAAATCATTAGGAGAGTCATCTAAAGTCTGCTCGCATTGGGGTTATATATTCAATCCATTTATTCCAGATTTGATAAAATTTTTCTTTTTGAGTTCTCAGGGAGTAAGTCAACTTTTCCATTTTAAATATTTCCAAGATAATTTCGTACCAATCTTCTAATGTAGGTGGTACTGGATTTAGCCATTTTCTAGTGATTGATTTCTTACTTGCTGCTAAGAGGGCCTGCAGCAACTTTATATCTTCCTTCTGTTCAAGAAACAATACATGCCCCAAATAGAGCGTCTCAAAGTTCAGAGGTATCTGGGACCTAAGTACCTTAACTAATGTTCTATGAATACCTTCCCAAAATAGACTTAATTTAGGGCAATCCCAGAAAATATGAAAATGATTTGCCTCCTTGGAGCCGCACCTTCTCCAACACATCGCATTTGTATCTTTTTTTTTCCTGATATGGGGTCTTGAAGTATCTTATAATGTTTTTCCAACAATGTTCTCTCCAAGTCAAAGAATTAGTCGGGGACCATTGAAAGCTGCAGATTTTCTCCCAAGCCTCCTCTGAAAGTACCAACCCCGCTTCTTTCTCCCACTTCTCTTTAATATACAGTGTATTTACATTTTTAGCATGGGAGAGTGCATTATATAATCGAGAAACTGATCTACTAGGTATTGAACTGCAAGCTGAATTCAGAATCTTGAAAAATTCTAATTCTACTGTTGATAGGTCTGTATATCTACAACTCTGGTTAACATAGTTTTGTATTTGAAGGTACCTAAAAAAGTCATTATGTTCTAGGTCACATTTGTCCTGCAGGATTTGGAAACTTTGTAATACTCTTTTATCTATAAATGAGAGGTAGGTTGTAAGACCTTTCTTTATCCATAGCTCAAATCTTTTATCTCCTCTGTTGGGAAGGAATTTGGTATCATATGCACACCATCTAAAGAGTTTTAACATGTTATTAATTCCACATGAATTAACCACCTTCTGCCATACTTTTAATGTAAGATTTATCCAAGCGTTTTTAGATTTTTCCAACTGGGCCATCAATCCTTTGTCAGCTATTGAGGCCTGAAGAGGAAAACTGTCAACTAATCCAAATTCTATTTCCTTCCATCTAGCCTTATATTCCCTATTACACCAATATAACAGAGGGGTTATCTGTGAGGCATAAAAATAATTTCTCAGGCAAGGAAGAACCATACCTCCTCCTTCCTTCCCTAACTGTAAGGTGTTATATCGAATTCTAGGTTTCTTTCCTTGCCAAATAAAGCGGGAAATCCATTTGTCCCATTCCCTGAATTGATTATCATCCACCTCCACCGGTAAAGTACGGAAAAGATACAATAACCGAGGAAGAATATTCATTTTTATAGTATTTATCCTTGAATTTAAACTTAGGGGATAAGATTCCATCTATGCATATCTGCTTTTATCTCTGAGATTAATGGCCCATAATTTACCTGTGACAGTGTTGAAAGATCCTTCGGCAGGGTTATTCCTAAATATTTTAATGATTTAGCTTCCCACTTAAGATCATATGTATCCTGCAATTTTTTGGATGGTGTATAATTTAGGGACATAACCTGCGTTTTCTTTACATTTATTTTATAATCTGATATTTTCCCAAAGTCACCCAACAGTGTAAACAATCCTATAAATGATTTTTCTGGTTCACTCAGATAGACCAAAACATCATCTGCGAATAACGCCACTTTCTGTTCAATCCCTGCCACCTTGATACCTTTTACGATTTTACTCTGTCTTATTAGTTGGGCAAGCGGTTCAATATATAGCGCAAAAAGGAGAGGAGAAATTGGGCATCCCTGTCTCGTGCCTCTCTCTAAGATGAAGGAGTCAGGGAGGTCCCCATTTATCTTAATTCGGGCTGTAGGGCTGTCATATAGAGTCTGAATTACTTTAATAAACTTTTCTTGAAAGCCGAATCTTCCTAACACTCTGTATAGGAATGCCCAACTAACCGAATCAAAAGCTTTCTCAGCGTCCAATCCTACTACCATTGTCTCTGTCTCGTTCTTATTAACCTGTTCTAATATGTGCAGAGTTCTCCTTATGTTGTCCTGTGTTTGTCTTTGTTAAATAAATCCAGTCTGGTCTAAGTGGATTAGCCAGGTAAAAGCTTTTCCAATCTGCGCGCTAATGTAGATGTAAATAGTTTGTAGTCTAAATTAAGAACACTAATTGGCCGATAATTGCCACATTCTAGTTTATCTTTACCCTCTTTAGGAATAACTGAAATAATCGCTTCTCTCCAGGAAGGTGGAGTTTCTCCTCTCTACAAGATCCAATTAAAGGTGTTAGCAGTAATGTGTCTTCAGGGACTTGTACCACTCTGAGGTAAATCCATCAGAACCCGGGGACTTTCCAGCCTTTAACCTAGAGATGGCCACGTTCAGTTCTTTGACAGTTACTGGCTCTAATAAACTTTCATTTTGTAAATCTGTAAGTTTAGGTAGATCTAAAAAATTCAATACACTGTCTATATAGGGCTCATTGGGGGCCCAGGGTTGGGAGTACAGCTCTCGATAATATGTTTCAAAACTCTCTTGAATTTTCCCTATTGTACTCTCCACAAGCTTTGTCTTTGGATTCTTTATTTTATGAATTGTATTGTCTGCTTGTTGTTTTCGTAATTTGTATGCTAATAATCTAGCTGATTTACCTCCTACTTCATAATTCTTTTGTCTCAGGTAAAGAAAATTTCTTTGAGTTTCCAACATATAAATATCGTCAATTTCACTTTGCAACTTCCTAATTTCCTGTTTTCGATTTGAATTACCTTTGTTGCTATCTACAACTTGAAGTTGTTTTAATTTTCCTTGAAGGTCTGCTAATTTTTGTGCATTGATTTTTTTCATGTGATTGGTAATGGAAATAATTTTCCCTCTCAGTACAGCTTTCAATGTATCCCATAAGATCACTAGTGATGTTTCTCCCGTGTCATTAAGGTCTAGATATTCTTTGATTTCTCCCCTTAATCTCTCCATTACTTTCGGGTTATTGAGTATATGTGAGTTTAGCCTCCATAGTGTTTTCCTCATTTTCCTTTCCAGGATTAGAGACATAGAGACTGGGCTATGATCCGACAGATCAATTGTTGCAATATTACAGTTTTTTATCCTGAGTCTATCTGTATTAAAGATAAAGAAATAGTCTATTCTTGAATAGGCTGAATGAGGGAAAGAGTAATATGTATAATCTTTACTAGTAGGGTGTAATTCCCTCCAGACATCTATAATTCCCAACTCCTCCATCAATGAATTCACTTTCCGAGTCAGAGGTTTATTCTGAGTAACTATTCTTGAAGAATCTAATATAGGATTTAATCTAATATTAAAATCCCCTCCACAAATTACTACCCCTTGAGAACTGACCATTAGGTCAAAAATGTGTCTATAAAATGACCATTCACAACCTGGAGGAGCATAAACATTCAGCAATGTTATTTCTGTACCTTCTATTCTTCCTGTGATTTTTACGAACCGTCCTTCTTTGTCTCTAGTCTCTGAAATATGTTCATAATTAAGAGTACTTGATATTAAAGTAGCTACCCCTCTTTTGTGACCCAATTTATATGATGAATAAAATACATGCTTAAAGCCCATTCTTTTTAATTTTCCATTTTCAGATTGGCTCATATGTGTTTCCTGGAGGAAAGCTATTTGTGCCCTCTCTTTTTTCAATTTAGACATAATCCTATTTCTTTTAATTGGATTCAAAACCCCATTAACATTATAGGAAATTATTTTTACCAATTCAGTTTGCATTTTTCTCTAGTAGAAAAAAAAACACTCTCCTTTTCTAACCAAACAGTAAGCAATCCCTTCTCAACAGTAAACCAAGACATATAACCACACCCTAGACATTTTTGAACGTGCAACATTTGAAAATTTTTCCCGACTTCCCACAGTGAGGCCTGAGCACCGACCCGCTTCAGTTCAGAGGGATAACCTCTATCTTCACCCTGTATTAGAGGGCCCCTCAGCAGTTTGAATAATCATAGAGAATTTTCTCCTATTTATGTCTCGACCATATTGCTATCATTCAAGTTATTCCGTCTAGTTTATTTTCAGTTACCAGTTTTCATTTTACCTTTAAGTCCGATTTACTCTTTTCAGTCATTTCTCTTAATTAATCTGTGTTCTCTGTACATTCGCGTCTGAGTATTTGCAGCTTTTCCTTGTAGTTTGACACTCTGGTTCGAGTGGAGCGTCCTTGCCCCACTAACTGCCACGACTTCTGCTGAATCCTCTCCAGTAGCGACTCCGGTTGGGTGATAACTTTAATAGGTAGTCCCCGGTCCGCCAGGTCCAATGTTGCCTCCTCCACCGTAGCGGAAGTTTTTGTCCCTTCGTCGTAAAAGACTCTCAGCCGAGCTGGATACAGGGTCTGGAATTTGATGTTGTTTTCCTTCAGGACTCTCCGTGTTTCCGTATATTCCTTCCATCTGGCAAGAATCCCCGGTGCGTAGTCATGGTCTAAACTGATTTTACAGTTGTTCCACATGAAACCTTTCTTTTGCCATGCCCTTTTAAGCACCTCTTCCTTCGTTCTGTAACTGAGAAATCTGACCAGAATCGATCTGGGCTGGGCGCCTGCTGGAGGCTGTGGTGCCAATGCGCGGTGACCTCTTTCTATCTGTAGGTCTTTTGCGGCCGGTATATCAAGGTTCTCTCTAAGTAGCTTCTCCACGAAGGGAATCGTCAATCCGGGTTTACCTTCAGTTCCTTCGGGAACTCCGTAAATCCTCACATTTTCCCTTCTCGAGCGGCCTTCTTGATCTATTAGTTTCCACTGGAGCTGGTCTTGCAGCTTCAGCATTTCTGCTATCACCTCCTCCGCGTTTTGTAGCTTCTCTTCAATTCCAACAATCCTCGCTTCGGCTTCATCTATCCGCGAGTTAGTTTTTACTATTTCTCCTTTAATATCTTCCAGCTGTTTGCTGTTATCTTGTCGGAACTCGCGAATCTCTCCGAGAATCAAGGACAGAGTCACCGATTCTCCCTCATTACCTCCGTCCTGGCTTGCCGTGGGGGAGCTAGGCCCGTCGCCTTGCTGCGTCTCTTTATGTTTATCAGCCTTCGGAGTGGACTTTTTAATCTTGTTCTTAGACATCATCCTTGCCCCTTTTATTAATATAGTTATGCAATATTAAGTATTTGTCTAAATTCGATTATGGGGCAGTTTACCTTCTTTTTTGTCGAGAGACCTTTTCCTTACGCCGCCATTCCCTTGATGACCCGGAAGTCCCCCGCATGTACTTTTCCAAACTTCTCTTCAGGCACCATAGCTGTGTAGCTGTTAATGCGGCACCATTACAGTTTGGGGCATTGCAGAGTTCAGAGTTAAATTCCAGCACTGTTGTGTAAGGAGCCTTTGGACGTCCTTCCTGTAGAATGTGTGGTTTTCCTCAGATGCTCTGGTTTCCTCCCACAGTCCAAAGGCGTGTTGGGTATAGGTTAGGATTAACTGGGGTTGTGGGGGTGCTGGGGTGACATGGATCAAAGGGCTGGAAGTGCCGACTCCACACTGGATGGACAGACAGATGGACAGATAGATACAGTATATAGACAGATAAATAAATGTTGCAGTCAAACTTGCATCCACCACTTCTGCTGGCAGCTTATTCCACACTCACAACACCCTGAGGGAAGAAATATTTCACCTTTCTCACTTAACCACACTTAACCTATGACCTCTCGTTCTAGTCTCACCCAACCTCATTGACCCTGTCTACACCCCTTATAATTTTGTATCCTTGAATCAAATCTCCCCTCATTCTCCTATGCCCTCATTTAACTTATTTCCTGGTTTTGGCATTGCTATTTAACTCACTGGAAGTAGCAAACAGGTTTAGGGTCTTTTACCTCAGGTATTGGATCTGAGAGAAGACTGTACAATTTCTCATGTGCAATGTCCCTAACACCACACCAGCGAGCAGCATCAAAGTTCTGCCAGATACGACCCAAACAAATGGCAACCCACTGTCGCAGTAAAGGATGAGGATCACTCAGCTGCTCCAGGCAGATGGCTATCAGATTACCCTGTAAACAGGCTTCCTGCAAAAAAGAAAATGGAAAAATGTCTAAACTGCTAGAAACCTGGTATTTCATTAGTTTCACAATTTGCATAACTTATATGGAATTCCATACGTTCAGGTAAAAGCTTCAGGACTGTCACTGCAAAGACCATCAGAAATAAATGCATTGGACCTGGGTCAACTGGAGAGCCAACTTTTTACAAAGAACCTGTGTTCTTTACATTAATCTACTTTGGATGGTTTAATAAAAATATTAAATAATTTTATTTTATACCATTAAGTAAAATGTTCATGAAAAAAATCAAAATATTCACACCTTTTCAACACCCTTTAAAGATGTGGCATTTGTGCATAAAATGTCTTTATCATTTCCTGTCAGACTCACTTTATGTAGACACTCTTGTGTCTAGCGTCACTTTATGAACATACAATCTATGTGTTTAAGCTATCCTATGTATCTATAGGGTTTTTTTATTATGGTCTTGTCTTATTGTGTTTTTTTTTTAAACGTTGCATCAGATCTGAAGTAACAATTATCTCATTCTCCTTTACACTTGTGTACAGGAAATAACATTAAACAATCTAAAAGCTTGAATCTTAGTCAAAAACCGAATGGGGGGGCACTGAATGAGGACATTTTCGAATTTCTATAAACTGCTCTGCAGTAGATAGCAGAACGTGGGAGTCATTCTGCTGAAAGGACCAAAAATAAAATAAAATGTTTGTCCTGGGTATTTGCAAGAAACAAATCTAATTTAGAATTAAATTAGCTAAGAGTGTCCACCTCTATCTTTTAACAAAAAATTAATCTGGGGTAATAAGAACTAGAATTATAATAAAACCTAAAGGAGACATGATTAGCCAATAACCCATACTGAGAAACTGGGGAGGTGTATCTACTAAACTGGAAATGGAAAGTACAAACTCTAGCTTCAGCAACACATGTGGTCAAGTGGCCTTACGGGACACATGGCAAATCCCTGCTTCAACTGATGTAGCAAGGTGCGGTGGTAGGAAAAGAAGTAATCAAGCCACAGTAAGCATACTGCAAAATCATGAGATAAAGGCACTTGAAAATGCAGGGAGAATGAGATGCAGATTCATCTCCATGTTACCTGGAGCACTGTCATTTTGTTTCACTGGATTTAAGGTGAAACAGACAAATGTGCAGATGCTCATATTCGTGTAAAGAGTGATTATTATGAATGCAGGGAGTGTTTTTACTAAGTTAGATAAAATTCCAATGGATAAACCTTAGAGGGTAAAATGAATGTAACAGTTTCAGGAATAGTGCTATTCAAAAGTAGCCCAGTTAACACAACTTCTCTCTTGATATTCATAACGAGAAGTATATACTTCATTCAAAAATGGGCAGGATAAAAGAGCAAGTGTACTGAATATTAATATGGAGGATGCATCATGCTGTAAATAGATCCAAGGAAGAGGTGGCAAACAAAATAATTTATTTTTAAAATGGATTTTTACTGGGCAAATTTTACTTGCAAGCTTTTTGGAGAAATGATCAAGAATTTCATAAAGCTTATAAATTGCCTTGGGAAAGCATAAAAATACTCTTGGAGATTGAAACAGAAAAATCACTAAAATCACTGGAAAGAAAAAGATGTACATTTGGTTAACATTTATCATAATGGTCTACAGCTATTGTGGTATATATTTTATAAGAATAACTTTTTATATGTGGCTTAATCAGTCACATATTGGCTTTGGTCAGAAGGTTATGACTGCTTCAGGTTCACAGCATAATTTTAGATTGACAGAGTGGTGCATTGCCAGTGGAGTGATGCAGTGGAGTGTCAACATTAGGAAAAAAAAATGTTTCACTGCACTGCCCAAGTACTCCCTATTCTCTGGATGAAAAATGGTTTATTGTCTTAAGCCCAAAGCAAGCTCCTTTAACTTCTGACATGGAAGAGAATGCACACAGCTACCAATGATCATTTGTTTCGGTAAGATGAGGCTCAGCCTTGTACAACAGGAACCTAAACTGTCTGAGCTTTGAAACATGGCATTGGTTCAAGAAAGAGCAGGGAAGATATCTTTGGTAATCTTGCAAATATTTCTCTTTCAATGAGTAACATTAAAATAGATTATCACTGCTTTAAATAGGAACTTGACATGCAGCAATGTACTGCCACGTTTCCTGATGGTAACAGTGACAAATCATCAAAAATATTTCACTAGCTGTAAAGAATTTAAGGATGCCTCAAGTCAAGAAAGCATAAAGTAAACACATCAGATTTTATTAAATTTAGCTGTAACTTACCTGTCCTGTATTATAGCTGTTGACAATTACAGCTAAAATAAAAGCTGCCATTGTTCTGTGTTCAGCCTAAACAAAAAGAAACTTAAATCAGTACAACCACATAAACAAGTAATTGTGATATTCACTGTTTGCAAAATAAAAAATAAAATAAGAACTAGGAGGAATTAGGTCTCTAATCTGTTCCATCCTTCAAAATGACCACCAATGTTCTGTGTCAAGCTGCACCCTAGTAATAAGAAGTTGAAGAGACACTCCCTGTAGCTAAAACCACATTTCCCCTTTTTTCATGTTTTTGCACGTTTTTGCTTAACATTCTAGAATCAGAATCAAGTTTAATATCACTGGCATATGTCATGAAATTTGTTGGTATGTGGCAGCAGTACATAGTAATAAAACTATAAATTACAATTAGATATATATTAAAAAACAAGTAGAGCAAAGAGAGGGGAAAAATACTGAGGACGTGTTTATGGGTTCATTTTCTATTCAGAAATCTGATGGCAGAGGGAAAGAAGCTGTACCTGAAATGTTGAGTGTGTGTCTTCAGGCTCCCGGACCTCCTCCTTAATGATAGCAATGAGAAGAGGACATGTCCAAGGTGGTGGGGGTCCTTAAGGTTCAATGCTGCTTTTTTGAAGCATCACCTGTTAAAGGTCCCCTGGAGGCTACTGCCCATAATGGAGCTGGCTGAGTTTACAACTTTCTGCAGCTTTTTCCAGCTCTGTGCAGTGACCCCTTCATACCAGAGATGCAGCCAATTAGAATGCCCTCCAGGGTACATCTGTAGAAATGTGTGAGTGTCTTTGGTGACATACTAATTCTCCTCAAACTCCAAATGAAATATCGCTGCTACCATGCCTTCTTCTAAAATCTAGTGGCCAGAATTACACAAAGCTACACGAGCTTACACAATTCTGTCAGAAGAAATGTGGTAGCACATCTATCTGTCGATTGTTCTGACTTTACTCTGCATACCAAATTGCCACAGGTCTTGCAGTCCATAATGTAGAATCAGAAGCAGTTGATATGAATGAGAGAAAAAAAACAATTAAAATAAAATAGAAACTTGATGGTCAGCAAGAAGGCAAAGGGCACTTTTCTGTGTTGTATCACTTCATGGCTCTAAAATAAATTTGTTAAGAACTTTAGACCAACCTGAAACTGAAAAGATGCATACAAAGTCAAATTTCCAATTATTGTTGCTACCTTTCAGTTGTGTATGTATTTATCTATGTATTTTTCATTGCTGCCATCAGGAAGGTGGTACGGGAGCTTTTCAGTGCCATCATTAACACCACCAGGTTCAGGAACAGTCACTAACAGTCATCAGGTTCTTGAACCAAAGGGGTAACTTCACACAACTTCACTTGCCCCATCACTGGAATGTTCCCACAAGCACACAACTTCACTTGCCCCATCACTGAAATGTTCCCACAAGCAATGGACACAATTTCAAGGACTCTTCATCTCATGTTCTCAATATTTATTCCTTAATTATTTATTATTATTATTATTATTTCTTTTTGTACTTACACGGTTTGTTATCTTTTGTACACTGGTTGAACACCCAGTTGGTGAGGTCTTTCACTGATTCTATGATGGTTATTCTTCCATTATGGATTTATTGTGTATGTCCATGAGAAAATAAATCTCAGGGTTGTATACGGTGATATGTATGTACTTTCATAATAAACTTACTTTCAATTAACTTTTAACTTTAAATGTGTTTTTGATGACTAATTTATAGAGCAATCACCATTTCCTTGCCCTGCACAACAGAGGTAAAACTCGAATGAGAGGCTTCACTTGCTGTAAAGCAGCAACTGTTGTTTCTTGTTTTAAAGATAGCATTGGCGTAGAGTAATGAGAAAGGGACTCACCGGCATGTATGGGTCTGCCAGAACAGACAGGAAGTATTTGTGGCCATTATCTTTCACTAGATCAGCCTGGCAAGACTGTGAAAAAAAAGTAATCAGCAGTTGATAAAGTCACGAAACAACTCTAGAGGAAGTTTGCCTGTCAATGAAATTGCAACAATAAAGTTATCAGACTCTTCTTAGTAGCAGTCAGGCTGATTAACACGTCCACTCATTAACACACCCCACTGCCATTACATACACAGCACCCAGTATCACTTTACGTACATAACATTTACTTGTAACTTGTGCTTTACGGGATTATTTTTATATTTATATTTATTGTGTGCTTTTTTAAAAACTGTGTTCTTTATGCTTGTGTTTTTTAATGCTGCTTTAGATCCAGAGCAGCAATCATTTCGTTCTCCTTAAGAATGACAATAAACAAACTTGATTTCCTCTCCTCTGGAATGGGTATACAACATATAAACTATTTAATAGTCTTCTACTCAAGCAAACAGCCTATACCAGAATGACTGCTTCAAATTAGCCAAATTTTCATGCTACAATCAATAATAATGCAACTTTAAAAACATAAGACACTGCCTATATAATGATCTGTGTAACTAATGGCCAAGAGATAGAAAGGTGAAGCAGAATTTTGTTTCTTATAGTTAAATGAATTGAGAATAATGCTTATCTGGACAGTCACTCCAGACTAATTAGACAACTAATCAGTTACTTCCTCAGAATTTTAAACTTATTTTGTTAACAGGTATTGAGCACTGAGTCATAAAAGTTCAAGCTAGTCAAGATAGGCACAATAAATAACTCATTTAAAATCATTTAAGAGATACGCAAGAGACTGCAGGTGTTGGGATCTGTAGCCAGAGAACGGTGAATCTGCAGAAATCATTGTGGCAGCCAGGTCATTGGGTACATCTACAGCGGGGGGTGATAGGTTCTGGATTAGTAAGGGTGTCAAAGGCATAGGGTTAGAAGGCAAGGGAACGGGGTGGGGGGGGAGGATTAATCAGCAATGACTCAACAGTGGAGCACATTTGATGGGCTGAATTGCCTAATACTTTTCCTATGTCTTATGGAATCTGAAGTAAATCGCGTAACTTACTGAAGGTCTATCCATCTTTCAAATGCTTAACCTTACTTAACAAAAAGCATTTAAGACATAGAGGGTAATTACAACACAATAATCTACTTTATTGCGCATAAAAACAATAAAACCAGGAGCCACAAACACAACAGTGCAGTGGACAATCCTTAAGAGTGGATTTATCTTTCACATCATATTTGTAAGTATACTAACTTGGTTACAACAGATATCAAACAGCAACACTGATTAACTACATTACAATAATAGAATTATCATAATAACATAACAGAAGCAGCAATAAGTCAGACTCTCCCTGGAGTTTGCTCTGCTGTTCAATAAGATCATAGACAATCCTCCACCTCAAATCCACCCTCATATTTGATGGCTACAGCCTCCAATATTCAAGGTGATGGATGAGGTGTTAGTCCAATGCGCGGCTTTATACTGTATAATACTGAGCTCTTTTCGAGTGTCTTCTGGGGCACTCATTCAACCAAATGCAGAGTATTCCATCATGCCAGCAAACCAATGCCTTGCAGATAGGGGGTAAAAGGTCTTGAGAAGTCAGGAGGAAAGTCACTCACCAATGGATACCCAGCTCAATGGACATGGGGTCCCTTTGCCACAACATTGGTATGGCTGCTCTCAGTTGAATTTCTGGTTTATGGAGACTCATCCTCCCCTCCCAGTATAATGATGGTGGGGTACCTGACAACTGTTATGCCATTATATGTCAAGGCTGTTTGAAGGTTGTTGTGGGAAATATACAACCATGATATAGCTGGTAACATATTGACATGGATTGGCTAACAACAAATCGACTGTATATATAAATAAACACAAGAGATTCTGCAGTTGTTGGAAATCCAGAGCAACACAGACAAAATGCTGGTGGAACTCAGTAGGTCTGGTAGCATCTATGGAAAGGAATAAAGGGTTAATGTTTTGGGTTGAGAACCTTCATTGGGACCTTGATGAGATTTCATTGAGACCCCCCCCCCCATTCTTCTAAACACAAAAATAATTGAAATTGTTCTTTTTTTAAGCAGGAGGAATATAAATGAGCAATACAATCTAAATGATTAAATAATGCAAAAGCTTCATGCAGAAGGATCTGGTTAATGATTCACAAAGGTTAATATGCAGAGACTGCAAATAATTAGAATAGCTAACAGAATGTTATCACTTGTTGCTTGGGAGTTCAACATAGAAGTAGGGAGATAATGCTTCAGTTAAATAGGGCATTGGCGAGGCCACAGTGTATAGTACTGGCATCTTAATTGGGGAAAGAATATTAATCATTTGGAAGCTGTTTATCAGACTACTTCTTGGAATGTCTACTAGGTAAATACTCAATGGACTAGGATTGTATCTGCTAGAGTCCAGGATAACATCAGGTGATTTTTCTAAAATAAAAAGACCCTGAAGGATCTTAACCTGACAGAGGATGTTTCTACAAAACAAACACTTAACTTCTTGACTAAAGCCAGAAGAGATTCAACTTCCTTTGCGGATTCTAAGCAGGCTGATTATTTTGCAAAAGTAACCTCCGGTTTTGTGGATGCATTTTTGCCTCAAGTGTGTTGTACCCAGTTTCATGAGATGTAGTTCATTTGTTGTTAGGAACCTGATTTTTTAAAAAAAGATCAAAACTGACAGGAACAAGAACCAAGATTTGAAAGTTTGGTTTTCAGTGAATCCCCATGATTAACTAGTGCTGAGGTAAAATAGCTTACATTACAATCCTTAATGGAAACATTTACATGCATCTAAGAACTTCTTAAACCCGTAAGATATAGGAGCTGAATTAGCTATCTGGCTAATCCAATTTTCCTCTCAGCCCCAGTTTCTTCCCTTCTCCCCGTATGCCTTCATGCCCTGATCAATCAAGAATCTATCAACCTCTGCCTTAAATATACATAAAGATTTGGTCTCCACAGTTGCCTGTGGCAAAGATTCACCACTCCCTGGCTAAAGAAGTCTCCATTCTAAAGGAATATCTCTCTATCCTGAGGCTGTCCTCTGGTCTCAAGAGTCTCCCACCATAGGAAACATCCTCTCCACACCTACTCTATTAATGTCTTTCAGCGTTCAAAAGGACTACATTTGAAATAGAAAATATCAAAGGTGAAAATGGAATCATACTGAATTCTAAAGATCATCTTTGGAGTCCCACATCATTTGGACATCCTTCAAGTCTCACTCAAGAAAAATAGAGCTTGAGCCAATATCAATGAAAGAATTGTGTGTGTATATACTTTAGTGACACAGTGCAGAGTAGACCCTTCTGACCCTTCAAGCAGTGCTGCCCGAGCAACTCCTGACAACCTGATTTAACCCTAACCTAATCATGGGACAATTTACAATGACCAATTAACCTACCTGGTGCATCTTTGGACTATGGGAGGAAACCGGATATCCCAGGGAAAACCCACGTATTCCCCTAAGGAACTCTGCAGACTCCTTACAGAGGATACTGGGATTGAACTCCAAACTCTGACGCTCTGAGCTGTAATACTGTCGCACTGCTACGCTACCATGGCGCCCTGCAATGGAGTAAGCCAACTCTTGCTGGTGAAAGCTATGATTTTTCTGAATACCACTGCAGCTTTTCTCAAGCCTTCTGTATTTCCAGAATCCATCAGACATTTTAGCTTACAGTTAAAAGCACAAGAATCACTTGGTATGGAAACACCAATGCCCAAGAAGTGAAAATCCTCCAAAACATAGTGGATCAGCCCAGTCCTCCCCACTGTTAAGCACATATATACCGAGCGTTTTTTCATGAAAGCAGCACCCATCAAAGACCTCCACCATCCCGCCATCCAAGCCATGCTCTCTTCTCGTTGCTGCAATCAGGAAGGAGGTACAAGAGCCTTAGGTCTCACACCACCAGGTTCAGGAAGTTATTAACCCTCAACCATCAGGGTTGATGAAGGGTCTTGGCCCGAAACGTCGACTGTTTACTCTTTTCCATAGATGCTGCCTGGCCGGCTAAGTTCCTCCAGCATTTTGCGTGTGTTGCTTTAGATTTCCTGCATCTGTAGATTTTCTCATGTTTGTGTTTCTCAACCTATGGACTTTCAAGTACAACTCATGTTCTCAATGTTATATATTACTTATCTATTATTATTTTATTTTTCCCTTTGTATTTACACAATTTGTTGACTTTTGTACATTGGTTGTTTGTCCGCCTGTGTGTAGTTTTTCTTTGAATCTACTGTATTTCTTTATACTTATCGCAAATACCCACAAGAAAATGAATTTCAAAGTAGCATATGGTAACATATATGTACTTCGATAATAAATTTACTTTGAACTTAGATCAAGCTGATCTGACGCCCGGGTATATTTAATAGAAAGTTATTCCAGTTTGTCAGTTGCTATGTCATGAATACAAACCTTGGAAGAGTGAACTGGTTAACATCAAGATTTAGCAATTTAATATGCAATGCAAACTGCTTGCAAATTACAACAGTTTATACACTCAGTGGCCACTTTATTAGGTACACCTACTCATTAATGCAAATATCTAATCAGCCAATCATGTGGCAGCATCTCAAGGCATCAAAGCATGCGGACATGGTCAAGAGGTTCAGTTGTTATTCAGACCAAACATCAGAATGGGGAAGAAATGTGATCTTAGTGACTTTGACTGTGCAACGACTGTTGGTGCCAGATGGGGTGGCTTGAGTATCTCAGAAACTGCTGATCTCCTGGGATTTTCATGCACAACAGTCTCTAGAGTTTTCAGAGAATGGCACGAGAAACAAAAAACATCCAGTGAGCGGCAGTCCTGTAGAAAATGCCTTGTTAATAAGAGGCCAGAGGTGAATGGCCAGACTGGTTAAAGCTGACAGGAAGGCAATAGTAACTCAACTAGCCATAATACCATAAGATATTGGAGCAGAATTAAGCCATGTGGCCCATTGAGTCTGTTCTGCATGTCACAGTAACCATGCGCTGCAGTGGAGCATCTCTGAATACACATGTCGAATCTCTATGTGGACGGGCTACAGCAGCAGAAGACAGGAAGTACCTAATAATGCGGCCACTGAGTGTAAATGCATGGAAAAGGTGGATAATATTACACTATTTACATGTACCATCGGATTGCAAAGATACTATTATTTGTTATGACTGTTTGGGAGCACAGCATCACATTCGTTGACTGAATCACATGGAGTTCAATCAGTACAACATTTAAAAAGTTAGAGGAAGAAAAGACAAGAGTGATTTGGGAAAGCCTAATATGGAAGCATTATTAATCCCCTAAACAGATGTTTATATGTGGAACAAAAAGAAGTCTTAAATAATAGTTCACTGATACATGGTTTATAGCACTTCCACTAATATTAGTTTTGCTGTAACATCTGCACAAGTTAGAGACTGTAGCTCCAAATTAATAATTGGAAACCCAGTTATATATCAGATTTTTGGCTTTTCATGACAGGATAGGAATTACATTTTTTCTATCAAGCCATTCCATTCTCAAATTGGTGACTATAAAATTCCTCATTTGTAAATTAAGTGGCAAATGCAACATCAAAGGTCACTGTGACAATCTGCATAAATTTTGATGATTGCAACAAATACATTGAACTTTATTTGCTTACCCTTGCCATGCAGAGTAATTATATTAAAAATAAACATGCAAATGCCACAGTCTGGTATCCAGAACTGATTTTTAAGCAACAAATTTTCTTTCATGTTAATGATTCACAGAATCTCCAACAACACAAAGTTGGCAATCATTAGATTTACATGTATGGTCACAAGCATTTATTGACTTATACCCACATGAACAGAGCGGCTGCATTATTTTACTAAACCATACATTTTACTTGCTCCACTATATAACCTGGCAAAATATACCAACAGTTCAGATGAGAAGTTATTGACAACTTGACTTTTAATTTTGCACTCTACACTGACAAAGAATAGAAATAAGCCAACATTTCAGCATAAATTCCCAACGATAACTAAATAATATAAACATTGTCTGAAAATGTTTGTTTTTGCTTTATCATCTTTGTTTGTGTACTGATTTTTATTGATTCTACTTTGTCTTTTTGAATGTCCACAAGAAAAGGAATCTCACTGGAGTATATGATATGTATTAACTTTGATGATAAATTTACTTTGAACTTTGATACTACTATGTCACAGAAGTTCATACATGAGTTGATTATATAAAAATAAATCCTAGAAACAAAACAATTCAAGTGTCAGAACAATCTGTTAATTCTGACAAAATAAATCTTGTTATCAGAATGCCCATGATATTATTTTGGTTGATTTAAAGTATTTTAAACATCAACTCTACATTGTTGCTGTCCCCTTCCACATCAGCCGCATTGGGTGAAAACCTTGCCGTTTCTTTCGCATTTTGTCTGTTTTTAACGAGGACGAGTTGCTAGCTCAACCCAGCGAAGATGGAAAGCGTGCCAAAAGCCAGCCGAATTCAAACCCGGGCCCACTGGCCTCTAAGTCTGGTGTGGATGCCACTACACCACCAGCCAGCTAACTCCACACTGATCGTAAAATAAAATCCATAGTATCAAAACAAGTGGCAATGCAAAAAGTGGTTAAGGGGCTCAAAGGAAGGGTATTTGTTTTATCTTATGTAACACATACAAAATGCAGGATGCACTCAACAGATCAGGTCAATCATTGCCCACCCTGACCTGCTGAGTTCGTTTAGCAATTTGTGTACGTGAGCTCCTCTGGATTTTCAGCATCTGCAGAATCTCTTGTGTTTATTGTTTTGTCAAATTAAAAAGGAGGCTGAGGCAGACAATAGATTTATCTTATCCAGAGCAGTTTTATTCAGGATTTGCCATACTTCCTATTGACGAACTGTATATCAAAATGAAGTGACACAAATGTCACACAATTTCAACTACATTGGCATTAAATTTTAACTCCACTATATAATTTGTATGTATATTGTCCTAAATTAGCAGCAGTAACTGAAAAGAAGCCAGATCCAATCACCTTAAATTCCTTCCACCAATGTTAATTTGGTGAAGCAGTTTACTGAAGAGCTGATTGTGGACTTCAGGAAGGGCAAGATGAGGGAACACAAACCAATCCTCACAGATAGATCAGAAGTGGAGAGAGTGAACAATTTCAAGTTCCTGGGTGTCAATATGTCTGAAGACCTAACCAGGTCCCAACACATTGATGCAGCTATAAAGAAGGCAAGACAGCAGCTATATTTCATTAGGAGTTTAAGGAGATTTGGTTGATCACCTGAAACACTCAAACTTCTACAGATGTTGCATGGAAAGCATTCTGACTGTCTGCATCACTATCTAGTATGGGAGTGGGGGGGGGGGGTGGCACTGCACAGGATCAAGGTAAGCTGCAGAAAGTTGTAAAATTAGTCAGCTCCATGATGGGCACTAGGCTCCATTGTACCCAAGACATCTTCAAGGAGTGGTGCCTCAGGAAGGCAGGAACCCCACCACCCAGGACATGCCCTCTTCTCATTGTTACTGTCAGGAAGAAGGTACAGAAGCCTGAAGGCATACACTCTGCAATTCGGGAACAGCTTCCTCCCCTCTGCCATCTGATTTCTAAATGGACACTAACCCATAAACACTACCTCACTACTTTTTATTTCTGTTTTACACTAATTATTTCATTTAACTACTACAAAATGATAAATGTTAATCTTTAAGTGGAGGTTTGATATGAAGCAACAGCCCACTCCCCTACAGTGGACATCAATCTGTTAAATAGATTATCACAAAAAAGTGAAGACTTTCACCAGTTTCGTTTCAATTTAGTCTTTAAATATTGCTAGTTCACAAAAATCAACTTGCAAACTGTTTAAAGAGAATACTCAAGTTCTGACCACTCCACTTCCAATAATATCACTTCCATAATGAATTTTAGACTTCCTATTACATAATAATATCTAAATGGCTTCTCCTGATTAATAGCAACATCTGCAATACACAATGGTAAATATTTTGATGCTTTATGGCTTCACAATAGCACTGAAAGTGATTTTTCTATAGAAATAAATTCCTATTAACATGGGCTCATCTTGTTGGCTACACAGAGAATGATGCTAAGCAGAAGGATCAACCTTGTAAATAGTCTTAAATTGAAGAGATAAGAGCATGACTGCAGAGCAAAACACTTCCTCACTTTAGAGCCATAGCCAGGGCATGAGTGGGGCTGCCCACCTCCATTCAGCATATGAGAACAATTGATGCCAAATGCATTAAAAGAATACAAGCCCTTAATGGAATCAATATTTGATCTAAAATGATTGTTTCAGTTTAGTGTGACTAATAAACAACTCATAATAGGTGCTTACATAACTAAAATATTACCATGATTCAGTTTTCATTTTTAAGTGCAGAGGAAATAAAAACTGTAGATACCAGATGAAGTAAATTTAACATCACGTCATAACTTGTTCCATTATTTTCCACCCTCCCCAGCCAGCACCCACTCCCAACCACCAAGAACTCTAAATTTCAACAATGTGCAATATTTCTCTGAATACCTGGGATCTCTCTTTGTAATTGGGATCCATCGCCAAGAGGCTGGCTAGGATGGAATCAGAATCAGGTTTAATATCACTGGCATAAGTCGTGAAATTTGTTGTTATATGGCACCAGTACATTGACATACATAATAATAAAAACTGTAAATTATGGAAAGGGGGAGAAGCAGTTCCTGAATTGTTGAGTGTGTGTCTTCAGGCTCCTGTACCTCCTTCTTGATGGTGGCAATAAGAAGAGGGCATGTCCTGGGTGATGATGGATGCTGCCTTCTTGAGGCATCACTCCTTGAAGGTGTCCTGGATGCTGGGGAGGCTCGTGCCCATGATGGAGCTGACGTAAGTTTACAACATTCTGCAGTTTATTTTGATCCTCCACAGTGCCTCCCCAACACTAGACAGTGACTGTGATGCAGCCAGTTAGGATGCTCTCCATCTGTGGAAATTTGTGAAAGGTCTTTGGTGACATACCAAGTCTCCTCAAACTCCTAATGAAATATGACCACTGTCGTACCTACTTTGTAAATGCATCAATGTTGGGACCAGGTTAGATCCTCAGAGATGGTGACACCCAAGCTTGAAATTCTCACTCTTCCCACTTCTGATTCCTCTATCAGGACAGGTGTAAGTTCCTTCTCTTAACCTTGCAATCCACAATCAATTTTTTTGGTCTTACTGATGTTGAGTGAAAGGTTGTTGCAACATCACTCAACTAGCTGATATATCTCGTCCCTGTACGCTTTCTCATCGCCATCTGAAATTCTGCCAACAATAATTCTGTTGCCAACAAATTTATGAATGGCATTTGAGCTGTGCCTAGCTGCACATTCATGGGTGTAGAGAGAAATAATCATGGATGCCTCAGTTTCATGTAGAAGTTGACCATATTCTACACTGAGAATGCAAGGAGGGAAAGGAGTGCAGATTGTGGAAGGAATAGACACTTGGAGAATTCCTGAGGTATTCCTATAATCAAGCTGGTGAAGGGTTTCAGCCTGAAACACCGACTGTTTATTCCCATTCCATAGCTGACATGCTGAGTTCCTCCAGCATTTTGGATGTGTTACTCTGGATTTCCGGCATCTGCGGAATCTCTTGCGGCATGTAATCAAGACACGTTGAAGCAGCAAAGAAATACATTGAGCGACACAATAAAAAGAAATGCAAGGTCAAGGGTTAAAATGTCATGGTTACAAAGGGCACCTTGAACGACTTTGGCCTAAGTGGCCTTGCTTCCATATACCATATGAAAATGACCAAAATGCTCTAGGCAGCAAACCTTGAAAAAGAGCAAAGAACGAAATAATGAGATATAACCGTCACACAACACACACTTCAGGGAAATTCAAAAATTATGCTTAAGATCTTTCAGCAAAGACAAACTATAATAAGTACTCCTACACTTCAGCATACACAAGTACTCACTGCCAGTATGCTCTGCAAAAAGTTCAAAGAGAAGAAAATTTCAAAACAGTCAACTAAAGAAGTATGTCAATCCTTCATTCCCCTATAGTGCAGATTAATTAGTATGAAACCCCAACTCGACAGCCACTGTAACAAAATTGTCTAAAAGAAAATACTCAAAATGTTGGTGTGCTGCTAAATCTTAGTAAGAAAGAATATCCTGAGAAATAAATCTTCTGGGGATTCATTTATTTAGGCCATCAAAGTTGTTGTGAAATTCAAGATTCAAGATTGTTTATTGTCATTTTTTTCCAGTAAACAAGTGTAAATGAGAACGAAATGATTATTACTCTGGATTTGAGACAGCAAAAAAATCTTTCATAATAAAAAAAATATAAAACTGTCACTTTTTTCAAATGCGGCTTCACTGATTAAATCCTTCTTTCCAAAAAGGCAATTTTTTTTCTTAAGTTACCATGATATTCCTCTCTATGTCTCAGTACCCAAATTACTTGTCAGAGAACTCAGGTACATAAGGACTTTGTCAATTATCTATTTTTAAAAAAATCTTAGTTGTGCTGATTTCATTGACATGTTTGTGTTTAAAGTAATTATTAAAAGTTAATTATTAATAAAAATTATTATTTTATTATTGTGTTCTCTATCTTATTGTGATTTTTTTGTGTGATGCATCTTAAATATTGAAAACCCCATAAAAGATATATTTCTCTTTGCTCATCAGAACGATCAAATGAATTATACGGTACAGATAGGTCATGTAGCTTATGAAGTCTACTCATTCGCTATGTAGGTAAGTAATTTTGTTTCACCCTCAATTCTTCTTATTCCTCATAATCATCTGCAGTTTCCCCTTAATCCCTTCCATTCTACTGTTCTCAACCACTCTCCTACATAACCTGGGGATAGCTCAAGGCTTCATAGAGGCAATGGACTGCTTCTGAACTATAGTTATTGATGAAACATAGAAAATCATGTGCTCCACAAAGCAGCAATGATGATCCTGACTGCAACAGAGCACAGCTGCTGGAATGTGAAACAACACAAAATAAGCACTGGAGGAGCATCTCTCGAGGGAATTGGACAGTTGTCATTTTGGGTCCAGACTCTTCATCTGGACTCAGATGACTGGAAAATTGTTTGGATTAATATAGATCAACATAGCGGTTTGGTATCTGGAACAGGGCTACAAGTCTCAGTTAAAACCATGTTATGTTAGAACTGTACGCGCATGGATAACTTGTTTGAGGTATCAAGACAGTTCAGCAAAGAAGCTGTACCACACCTTAGTGTGTCACTAGCTTTTATAATGATGATCTGTGTAAGTTCAGTTGAAGTTTCTCTCGTTACTCTGTGGTGCAATTTGTGACTTCATTTTACTTAACAAAATGTAATATTTCAAACTTGCACACTTGAGTTTCTAATTCAACAATTCCCATTCTGCAAAGTTTATGTCTGCTTGTGTATGTTGTTGGTATCCTCAGTACTGGCCATTTCCACACCCAACCCAATTTTGCTAACACCAACAGATTTATAAGCTGTCACTCATATAGTTTGTGAAATCATTGACAGTTTCCACCTAGTAACAGGTTTACTGAAAGCAGAGGTTGGAAGGTTTTTGATTAGTAAGGGTGTCAAATGTTACAGAGAAAAGACAGGAGAATGGGGTTGGAGGGATAATAAATCAGCCATGATGGAATGACAGAGCAGACCCTATAGATCAAATGCCCTAATTCTGCTCCTATCTCTTATGGTCTCATATCTTTACTCAGTCTCAGTTTTCAGTCATGAAATTACTCATTCCCACATCCTATTCCACCTTAGCAGAGATCACTGGAAACCATTAGGGGTCCTAAACAGCCCTTCCAGGTGAGGCGACACTTCGCCTGCGAGTCTGTTGGTGTCACTTACTAAGTTCGGTGCTCCCAGTGTGGCCTGCTGTACATCGGTGAGACCCGACAGAGATTAGGGGGCTGATTCGCCAAGCATCTACGCTCCGTCCGCCAGAACAAGTGGAATCTCCCAGTGGCCGCTCATTTTAACTCTACTTCCCATTCTGATATGTCCATCTATGGCCTCCTCCACTGTCATGGTGAGGCCACACTTAGGTTGGAGGAACAACACCTTATATTCCGTTTGGGTAGCCTCCATCCTGATGGCATGAACATCGATTTCCCCAAATTCCGGCAATGCCCCCCAAACCAACACCCCTTCCCCATTTCCCATCCCCTTTTCCCTCTCTCACTTCATCTTACCAGTGAACTTTCCAGCTCTTTATTTCATCTCTCCCCTCCAGGTTTCACCTATCACCTAGTGGTTCTCTTTCCCCTCCCGCACCTTTTAAATCTATTCTCAGCTATTTCTCTCCAGTCCTGCCGAAAGGCTTTGGCCCGAAACATCGACTGTACTTTTTCCATAGATGCTGCCTGGCCTGCTGAGTTCCACCAGCATTTTGAGTGTGTTGCTCAGATTTCCAGCATCTACAGATTTTTTTCTTGTGGATAAATTGCATCTACTCATTTAACCTTGAAATCATCCTCTTATTTCTACAGAGTTCAAAGATAATGGTCAACAAGTGTTTCCATTTGCTAACACTTCAGTATTTGCTCTATTATCAATACCAAGTTACTACTCAATAGTTCTCAAACACACTAGATTATCCTTTCTTAAGCAAACATATTATGTAAACTATCTGTATATCCACCAGCGCTAATGAATTAATACACCTGTTTCTTCTGCAGATGCTTTGATAACATTTGGATGTAATATGTCCAGTCCATGGGTTTGTGCCTTGGTACTTTGTTATTTTTGTACTAATGATTTGTTCATTTCTAACCT
Source organism: Mobula birostris (assembly GCF_030028105.1). Lineage (NCBI taxonomy): Eukaryota > Metazoa > Chordata > Chondrichthyes > Myliobatiformes > Myliobatidae > Mobula > Mobula birostris. The sequence continues at coordinate 52,850,035 of NC_092393.1, read as the reverse complement.
CATATCCTAATTTCATTCTCACAACTATCACTCACGCAAGGACTAAAGAAAAAAATGACTACTTCTACCATTTTATTGTTGTCCAAGATTTTATCTTCATCTGATCTCAACTCACTTTTCCTTGTTTTGATATTTATGACTGAAAGAGTATTTTGCTAGCTGTAACATCCTGTGATAACTGATTTCATCACTACTCTATGCAATCCCAATATTTTAAAACAATTCTTTCCCATCTTTCACATCTGCATTCCATACAAAGCGCATATATACATTTCACTATATTCCTTTAGTTTAAGTTACTCAGACTCTCATAAGGTTAATTTGTTTTGGTTTTTGGGATAATATACATCATGCAAGCTCCACTGAACATCATTTAAAATGCTTTGCACTGCAGCTCCACATCAGCATTTGGTAGTTCAGCTCATTGTTTCCTTTCGTTTTCTCAACTGAACTGATCAACATCAGCTTTTCTCCACTCTGTTGTTCAATATGCTTACGTCTTTCTCGCTTATTAGTTGAAGTGATGTAGATTATGGATTGTTTTGCTAGATATTCTCCTACTCTAATCTGATCTCATTTATTCTAGAGACACAAGATTACTACAAATGATGAAATCTGAAGTAAGAAACAAGCATTTTTTTCCCTCCACAGATGTGGCCTGACCTGCTGAATTCCTCTGGCATCTTACGAGGAAGCATAATTTTAAGGTGATCGGAGGAAACTAAAGGGAGTTAGGTTTTTAACAGAGAGTGGTGGATGTGTGGAATGCACTACCAGGGCTGGTGGTAGAGACAGATACATTAGAAACATTTAAGAGACTCTTAGATAGGCACATGGATGAAAGATAATGGGGGGTTAAGTAAGAGGGAAGGATTAAAATGATCTTAGAGTAGGTTAAAAGGTCAGCACAATATCATGGGCCAAAGGGCCTGTACTGTGTAGTAACGTTCTATTTTATATCTTGCTTGTTGCTCATTTATTCCTGGACACACTGGAGGAACTACTGCATATCCTTAATCATCTTTACTCATCTCTTCTAATGTCAAGGTAGTCAACAGACTCTCCCATCCTATTACTGATCTTGATTCACTTCCCTAATTTATTAGCACATTTCCTTCTCCATATCTCTTCCATAATTAAAGAGAATCCCAAGGTATTCCATACATCTATCAAGAGGATTAGGATAACTAGGGAGTGAGTAGAATCATTCAAGGATAAAGGAGGGAACATGTGCTTGGAGATGGAGGATGTGGCTGAGGTCCTAAATGAATACTTTGCATCAATATTTACTGAGGAGAGAAAGTGGAGATTAAATAAGAGGGTAATGTTGGGTTCCTTAAAGAACACTAAGGTGCAAAAAATCCCCAGGACCTGATAGCATTATCCCCCAGGTTACAGAGTGGTTGGTAAGAAACATGCAGGGGGATCCAGAGATGGATTTACGATGCTCTGTAGGTGTGTCAGGACCAATCTTTCTAATGATTTCATAAAATATGAGGCCAGTACCACTGATCTCTAGTCACTGGATGTGGTGGGACATGTCCTCTTGGGTACTGGAACTAAGCAGGTAGCCCTGAGCACCGCCAGGGATGGAGGACATTCATTGCTGCCCTAAAAGCCAGTGGCATAACGGAGAGTAAGAAAGTTACTGTGGATATTCTGCATCTGCAAAATCTCGTGTTAAAGACTGACTTAGCAGCTTAGCAGCTGGTTCTTATGACTGTTCAGAACTAAGTACACTGAAGCCTTTTAAATTTTACAGACAATCAGGCAGGATAGTTTCAGTTTAGCTGGTAATGAGTTACACAAGCTTACTCGTGCAGGTCTCAATATCACACCTAGCGGTACATTAGACATGGCTTGGTGAAGAGTCCAGAAAGCGGGTGCAAATTAGAATGAGTGTGGAAACTGACCCGATGTTTGCAAAGAGAGTTATTCAGGAGCAGATGGCAGATGACATAGAGCTGACAGAGCAGATTAGAACAAAGACCGACTCAGCAAAACATGGAAATGCACAGCACGGTTAAGAGGTCAACAGCATCTGGATAAGTGGAAGGATTTAGGACAATACAAAGGCATCGAATCATTAAATGGATCATTATTCATGCACAAGAAAGCTATTGCCCTGCTGTTACTATCCTCATTCCCTTCCTGTCAGTTTTTATTATAATTTCACAGATTCTAATACATTTCTAATATTAAATGTGTTGAATAATACTGTTAAGTTTCAGACTTACTAATTTTGCAGGGCTCAGGATAAGATCCAAGAAAGACAACTACATAAGCACGTGGCAGAATGGAACTTGTACAAAAAAAAACTCACTTTGCACAAATAAGTTTCAGTTCTTGAGAAATCAAAAGAAAATCTGCATACTTTGCCCACATCCCACATGAAATGTTTTCCATGCATTTCCTTTAAAATGAAACAACGATATTACTCACACTATCCACAGCCAAGATTTTGGCCCAGATGAAAACAAGAAGTGGCCTCAATTCCCGGGCTGAACTCTGAAGTAGTTTCAAAACATATGGAAAGATACCAACGGATAAAGCCTGTCAATGAAAAGCACACGTGTCAATCTTGCTAATAATATCTTAAGCTTATATTTAAAAATTGGACCTGATTTCCAATGTATTAATACAAATGTTATGTTCTTCCAAGTAATGCTGCTGTATTTTCCAAAATAAATTCTAATAAGTTTTCTACTTATTTTTATTGGCGGTACAGGTGTGAAGCGGTTAGCGCAAGAGGTTACAGTGCCATCGATCACTGATCCAGGTTCAATTCCCGCTGCTGTCTGCAAAGAGCTTAGATGTTCTCTCCTTGACTCCAGCTAGCTGTGATGCTCTGGTTTCCCTTCACATTCCAACGTCAAATACGTGAGGGTTGGTGAGTTGTGGGCATGCTACGTTGGCAGCGGAAGCATGGCGATACTTGCTGGCTGGCCCCGGCACATCCTTAGACTGTTGGTCACCGATACAAAACGAAACATTTCATGGTGTTTCGATGTACATGTGACAAAAAAAGCTAATCTTTATAGAATGAGAAGGCTCCAAGGAGATGGGAGAAACTGGGAGGGGACAGACAGAAGAGGTAAAGGGTTGAAGGAGAAGGAATCTAACAGGAGCAGACAATGGGCCATTCCATTTTATTATTCTGGCTTCCACTCCCTTCCTTTTGCAGACCTGATAAAGGGTCTCAGCCCAAAGCGATGACGGTATATTCACCTCCAGAGACACCGCATGACCTGGTTAGTTCCTCTAGCATTTCGGCTTGATGGAAGGAGCCAGAGGGTGGCAGTGAGGCCTGTAACCAGTGGTGTGCTACAGGGATCAGTGCCAGGCCCTCTATTGTTTAGAAGATGTACTAATGATTCAGATATTAAACGGCATGGCTGGTGTATAAAAGACAATGATGAAGGTTGCATAAGTTTACACAGGATCTAGATAAAACAAGAAAGTGGGCAAAGGGCGAAGGAAGATCCTTATTTCAGACAGATGATATGGGATGTATTTTGGGAAGGATATATGCAGTGTAAGACAGGGTCCTCGGGAGTGCTGTAAATCAGAGAGAGCATGAGGTTTAACACACAGTTCCCTGAATGTGGTGACACAGTCAGACAGGGTGGTGAAGACGGCACAGGGCTGTGGACAGAGCATTGTATACACAAGTCGGGATGTCTTGTTGCAGCTATACCAAGTGCTGTTGAGACCGCAAATGGAATATACTGTGTGCAGTGCTGGAAATTACACACACACAGTGCTGAAGGAACTCAGCAGCTCAGGCAGCGTCAAGGGATGCTATGATCAATGACATCTGTGAACTCTTTATTCCCCACCAAAGCCTAAACTGCTGAGTTCTGTTTACTTATTCTTATTGAGAGATACATTGTGGAACAGGCCCTTCCAGCCCCCCAGCAACTCAACTACTTTACACTAGCCTAACTGCAGAATCATTTACAATGACCTGTTAACCTACTAAGGGCTGATTTGTACTTGTGTGTATGGGCTACGCCGTAGGCCTGATTTTATACTTTTGCGTAGCCCTATGCTGTAGTGAGCACGCGTAGTTGTGTCTGCGTCACTCTGCAATTCACCACCAATGCTAGTTGCCGGTCTATGCCACTGTGTTGAGTTTCTTTGTGAGAGGCATGGACGAGGAAATGCATTTCAAATATTTTCCGATGTCGGCAGGTAGATTTGACAATTTGGTTCATCTACTCCATCCATTTATTTCGCATCAGTGTACAGACGTGGCAGAGAAGAGCAACCGGAAATGCGTAGGAGGAAATGCGATGCTACCAAGCGGACCAATCACAATTATTGTGGTCTGCGTCGCCGCGATGCGTTAGTTACATTTTTGGGGAGGTGCACGTCACCCTACGGCGTAGGGTATGCAGTACCTACAGCGTACATTTGACGTAGAAGTATAAATTGGGCTTAACTGTAGGTCTTTGGAACGTGAGAGGAAACTGGAGCACCCCAGAGGAAACCCATGCGGTCACAGGAAGAATGTACAAACTCCTTACAGACAGCGCTGGAACTGAACTCGGAACTCCGATGCTCCGCAATATAATAGCATTGCGCCAAGTGCCTCATCAATCTTGAGAAAGTGAAGAGAGGTTTCACAATGAAGTTGACAGACTTGAATTAGAAGGAGAAACTGGAATTTGAGGGATCACCTTACAGAAGTATATAAAATCATGAGGGGCTTAGACAAGATGAATGTCACACTTCTCCAGAGCAGAGAAGTGTAAAACTAGGGCACAGATTTAAATCTTTCGCTTCTCACTTTACAAGGAAACTGAGGTATAAGTATTTCCACACAGAAGGTGGTGGTTATATAGAGCGAGCTGCCAGAGGAAGTAATAAAGCGGGTAAAATTTCAACATTTAAAAGATATTTGTACAGTTTCATGAATAGCAAAGGCTAAAGGAAATGTTGGCCAATTAACAGATATGTAGGACTAGCTCATGAAGGAACCTTGGTTGGCAGGACAAGAAGGGTGGAAGGACTTGTTTCTGTGCTGTATAACTCTATTGACTATGACTAAAGTTATACAAAAATGACACAATACCAAGACTGAATTGGTCTTTTAGATATTCTGAAGTCGCCAATTGCATCTTATTTAAATTTATCCTCTTTAACTGTAAAAAGGCAACGGAATATAACTTACCATAGTATATCATGTCGTATATATCAGATAGCTTAGAATACCAGTGTTATTTGCTGTTTAACAGTGTAAGAGAGACAGAAATAAATGAACTTAAGAGAATCACCACATTCCCAAACCGAGGAATAAATGAGACTGTTGAATCCCTTATAATAGAATTGGATACATACTAGACTCACGGCCCAGGGTCCCAAGTCCAAAAACCTTCCCAGCAAATCGAGTGCTCGCAGACGGTGGACTTGGCTAAGCAATACCTAACAGAGGCAAAAGATAGGAAGTAATTAACAAGAGAAAAATGTGTTTCGTTGGGTACAGGCAACTTGCAGCATCATCCATTTTACAGAGTAGCCTGGAGAGAAATGTTTAAACTATGGAATACATTTCTTTACATTTTGAACCAAAGACCTAACAACAAGCTATCTTAATACTTCTGCTGAATACTGTCCTAGTTATAAATACAGTCATTTGAACTAGAAGGTTTACAGAGGAACTCAGGAACAGTGTGAAGCCATTCAGCCCATCAGGACACATCTACATTCATTAAGATCATGATTATTCCATCTGAGCATCTTTGCTCCATATCCCATGCTCTTAGCCTAATACAAATCTACCGTTCTGTTTTGAGAAGTTCAATTGATACATCACTCTGATCATTTTGGAGAAGAAAATTTTCTGCTACTGTGTTTTAAACCTATGATCTTTTGTCAGAACCGTGAAAAGTTCTAATGAAAAGTCACTGGTTGCAAACTTTATAAACACAAGAGATTCTGCAGAAGCTGGAAATTTTAAGCAACACACACACAAAGTGCTGGAGGAACTCAGCAGTTCAGACAGCAGCTATGGCCAACACCCTTCAGGAGTGACCCTTCCTCACCCTTCATGAAGTAACCCTTCCTCACACCTGAAGGGTCTTGACCTGAAACATTTACTTTTTATTCCTCTCCATAGATGCTGCCTAAACTCCTGAGCTCTTCCAGAATTTTGTGTGTTGATCCAAAAACATTAACTGTTTCTTGCTTCTTCAGTGATACTTGAACTGCTCAGTATTTCTATCATTTTCTGTTTTATTTCAGATTTCCAGCACCTGCAGCAATCAGCATTTTAATTATAATCCTGAATATTTTCTTGAGTCCACAGTCATGTTATTCTTTATGAATTATGCATATTATTGGTTAGGTCACCATGATTTCTGTGCATTTCGTGACTACTTCTTGCAACAGCTCATTAGAAAGAATCTTATCATACTCCTACAGAATGAGCTGGCAGAGAAAAGAGATGCCAAAGCTCCCAATTTGGAATTTAAGTGGGAATTAAGAACAATGAAGGAAGGGAAGCAGGATAATTTAAATGAAATTTTATGGAACTAAAATTTGCGTACCATAATTGAAGTAGAAATGGCAGCACAGAAAGAAACAGTGCTGCCCATCTTGGTGAAAATCTTAGCTACGCTGCATCAAGGAACTGTGATAGAAGGTTCCAACAGGAGGTTAGAAAGACAGTGTCATGGATGTACTTGCAAGCATTATCTAAAAGATGACTTACACCCAGTACCTCAGAATGAGGGGTACAGTTATTCTTAGATATTTCACTAAGAGGGAGCGAGGCTCTTGGAATAAAAGTTCGATGAACAAAATTCAGGCAGTGGCATGGAAAAAGATGAGCAACAGGGTCCCATTACTGTCCGGACGTCGATACTGAAGATTGAAGCCTGAAAGTCAGCTGGAAGTCGTAGCCCAAAGGCCTGTCCTGCAGTTGTATGACTGTCAGTGCACATCCTCAGGTATGTTGTGGTTAATACGAGTGACGCATTTCACTGTATGTTTCAATATACGTGTGATAAATAAAGCTGACAGAAGACTAGCTGTAGATCCTCCTCCCACTCTTCTGTTTATTTTCCTTCAGTCTATTCCCCTAGTAACAGTTTCTATCACATCTGATCTGATTACAACAATGTCAACACCAGTGACTTAAGTTAGCTTCTTCTTTCTTTCACCATAACTTTCCCTCCAGTTGGCAGGAGTCTTAACTAAGTCTTCTACATTTCCCACACTTCTGCACTCACCCCAAAAAAGTTGGGTCCACTTGATTTCAATTTCCAGCCCATTCAGCTGCAACATTCCGCCAATAGATACAATTTTCCCCTCCTGAACCATCCTTGTTCAGCATTTTGAACATACCATTCTTGGTCACCGTCTTCCCTGTCCACGAACTACTCCTCTTCACATGGCTCTTTCCCCATGTAACTGAGGGAAATGCAACTCCTATCCCCTTAATTCTTCCCTTCTCACAATGCAGGGATCCAAAGAGTCCATCCAGGGAAAAAAATGATCCACCCTCACTTCTAATATAGCATATTTCATTTATGCTTCACAGCAAGCCACCTCTGTGCTAGAGATGCCAAATAGACACTGGGTGACTGTTTTGTGAAAGACCTCAATTCAGTTTACACGGCTGATGCCCAGTTTCCCGTTTGCCGACATCTTTAATTCTGCATCACACTACTACCACACAATGCTTTTGTGTAGATTGTACTAGGACACTCACATCTCTCTGAATCTCAGAGCTCTGCAATCCCTGGATGTTTAAATAATTGTATCTTGTTTCATTTCCCTGGCAAAATGCATAACTCTACTTTTTCCCGTATTATTCTCTATTTGTCAGATCTTCGGTCAACCATCCAAATATCAACACTCCTTCGTACTTTCCTTACGTCCTCGTCAAAACTTAACAGTACCTTCTTATCTACCTTTCAGCCATCAGAAAATTTAACTTCAGTGTCTTGGGCGACATCATTTATATAAATTGTAAATCGTTGAGGCTGCAGCATTTACATTCGTGGATTAGAAAAAAAACTCATCATCTACTCTCTGTTCCCAAATAGCTAGCCATCATTTATCCAACCTATATTTGCCTCCTTTTATTTTCTATAATAACCTTTGATGTTTTAATAATCTCCAGGGCCAGGGAGGACAAGGAGAAATGAAGTAGTGAACCTATCATTTACAATAAGTAAATTCAAGCATGTTACATGCACCAGTACATGAATCTCATTTGTTGTGCATTCAAATTCAATAACGGTATTTCACTAGAAGCGATCAATTAACCGAATAGTCCAAACTATGGTTTTCATGCGTAAAACATTAAATGATTCATTTCTCAGCAAACTCATTGTAGAATTATTCAAAAATAAAATTCAAAAATAATGAGTTTTAAGGGCATATACCACAACTATATTTGACCCAGTATATTAGTTAAGGGGAATGATTCATTATTTCTGATCACGTATCCAAGCATACTTGAAATGCTGAACACTAATCATTCTTCCAAATATATTATGCAGTCTACTCGCAGGATGTTACTGAATTGAAGTTTTAATTCTAAAACTCAAATATATAAAGTCTAACAGACCATTGTATTTTTGTTTATATATGCTTGTGCTAAATTAGAAATTTCTGAGCCATCCACATATATCAGTTTAAAAATAAAATTAACCCACAGTCTTTCAGAGTTGATTGAACGCTTTCTGTTCCATCACAGACACTTTGCTGTTATGCTCACCTGCAGAACAATTGGCAACTGCTCGGGGGGATTCCTGTTCTCAACGCCCATTGTCAGCCACACTTGGAATGCTGTGAGCTGCTCGGCAAAAAATGGACTGTGCTGCAAAAGATATTCATGACAACAGGCATCATTGCAAAGATTTATCCTCTACCTAATTCTACAAGTACTTTCTATGCCCTAATCAACCAAAAAATTATTTGATCTTCATCTTCATAAGTTTTATGATATATTCACATCTTACGGACAAGATGTGAAGGAGGAGAAGATGGCAACACGACGGCAGCGCGCGCGGCCACTAGGGGGTGATGTCTATTATCTGTCAAGTAGGGGACCGTGCACAATCCTGATTTGATGGAGATGGACGTGAGAGTACGGAGGAACATCTGGAAAACTTCTGAAATGCCCGCTTCGCTGCCGCTGCTACTGAGTGGTAACCGGAATCGCTGGAGCAGAAGACCCTGAAATTCTTGGCTTTGCGTGCTTCAGTGGCCGGGGCGAGGTCGAAGGCGCTCGGCAGAGGATGGTGCTCGGGAGGCTGTATCAGAGAGGCTGGTCGGAAGCTCAAAGTTTTCGGACGGATGGACTCAGTGTCAGCTGTGGTCAGCTGCTTCCAAGGCATCGGCAAGTTGATGGTGCCTGAAGGTTTATAGCAGGGAGCTTCTCCCTTTTGCTGCCTGCTATCGGGGACTTAGGAGTCGACCGACTCGGGGACTTTTGAGATTTTATTTACCGTGCCCATGGTTTGTTCTTCATCAAATTATGGCATTGCTTTGCACTGCTGTAACTATATGTTACAATTATGTGGTTCTGTCAGTGTTAGTCTTTGGTTTGTTCTGTTTTCTGTGATATCACTCTGGAGAAACATTGCATCACTTGTTAATGCATGTATGCATTTCTAAACGACAATAAAAGAGGACTGAGTGTTCTCATAATCTAGAACTTTATAAGCGTTGATGAGCAGAGGGATTTGGGGACCAAGTTCATAGCTGTCTGAAAGTGGCTGCACAGGTTGTCAGGGTGGTTAAGGAGGTGTATGGCATGCTTGTCTTTATTAGTCAAGGATTGAATTCAAAAGCCAGGAAGTTATATTGCAGCTTTATAAAACTCCGGTAGGCTGTATCTGAAGTATTACAAACAGTTCTTGTTGCCCCCATTATAGGACAGATGTCGAGACTTTGACAGAATGACCAGGATGCCGCATGGATCAGAGGGGGTGTGCTATCATGAAAGGCTGGACAAACTTGGGTTGTTTTCACAGGAACGACAAAAGCTGAGGGGAGAACTGGGAACGGTTTATATGGTTATGAGAGGCATAGATAGAGCAGACAGGCAGCATCTTTTTCCCGGGGTTGACATGTCTAATACCAGAGGGCATGCATTTAAAGTGCGGGGGGTAATTTCAAAAGAGATGCCAGGGGAAAATTGTTCTTTTGTTTTACAGAGTGGTGGTTGTCTGGAATGTGCTGCCGGGGTGGTGTTAGAGGCAGAAATATTAGACACTTTTAAAAGATATATGGATAGACAAATACATGTAAGAAAAATAGAAGGATATGGGCAATGTACAGGCAGAAGAAATTAGTTTAGGTGGCCATTTGTTTACTAATTTAATTGATTTGGAGAACATTCTGGGCTGAAGGCTTGTTCCTCTGCTGTATTGTTCTACATTCCATGTTATTGCCTTTGAATGGGTAGGCGACAATGTATTAATTGGTGGTGAACTGAAAGCTCTAGGAGGCTTAAAGGATATGGTAAAAGAGTGACTTCCATGAGTAAAACTTGTTCCTTCTGCAGAGATGGTAAAATCCCATTACTTTAAGACCATAAGACATAGGAGCAGAATTAGGTCATTTGGCCTATTGGGTCTGTTCTGCCATTCCATCATGGCTAATCTATTACTTCTTTCAACCCCATTCTCCTGCCTTCTTCCTGTAACCTTATTTATCAAGAAACTATAAACCTCCACCTTAAATATACCCAATGACTTGTGACAATGAATTCCACAGATTTACTACCCTATGGCTGAATAAATGCCTCATCTCTGGTCTAAAGGGACGACCTTGTATTCTGAAGCTGTGCCCTCAGATCCTAGACTCCCCCACTATAGGAAACATCCTCCATATCCACTCTATCGAGGCCATAAGACAATAAAATATAGCAGAAGCAGGCCAGTTGGCCCATCGAGTCTGCTCTGGCATTTCATCATGGTTATTTATTTCCCTCTCAGCCCCGGTCTCCCGCATTTTCCCGGTATCCCTTCATGCCCTGACTAACAAGATAGACAAAGGAGAGTCAGTTGATGTTGTGTACTTGGATTTTCAGAAGGTCTTTGACAAGGTGCCACACATGAGGCTGCTTAACATGCTATGCGCCCAAGGTACTACAGGAAAAATTCCAGCATGAATAAAGCAGGGCCTGAATGGCAGGAGGCAAAAAGTGGGAATAAAGGGAGCTTTTTCTCACTGGCTGCCAGTGACTAGTGGTGTTCCACAGTGATCTGTGTTGGGACCGATTCATTTTACATTATATGTCAATGATTTGAATGATGGAATTGATGGCGTTGTTGCAAAATTTGCAGACGATATGAATATAGGTGAAGGGACAAGTAGTTTTAAGGAAGTTGAGAGACTACACAAGGACTTGGGCAGATTAGGAGAATGGGCGAAGAAATGACAGATGAAAAGATAGTGTTGGGTGTATGGTCATGCACTTTGGTAGAAGAAATGAAAGGGTTGACAATTTTCTAAATGGAGATAAGATACAAAACACTGAGGCACAAAGGGACTTGGGAGCCCTCGTGCAGGATTGAATGGCCTGTCATATGAAAAGTGTTTGATTGCTCTGGGCCTGTATTCACTAGAATTTAAAAGAATGAGGGGTGCCCTCATTGAAATCTGTCGAATGGTGAAAGGCCTTAATAGAGTGCATGTGGAGACGATGTTTCCTCTGATGTGACAGTCTAAGACCAGAGGACACAATCTCAGAATAGAGGTATCCTATTAGAATGGAGATGAGGAGGAATAACTTTAGTCAGAGAGTGGTGAATTTGTGAAATTATTTGCCACAGGCAGCTGTGGAGGCCAAATCTTTATGTATATTTAAGCAAGAGGATGATAGATTCATGACTGGTAGGGCATGAAGTGGTATAGGAAGAAAGGAGAAGATGGAGCTGGGGGATAATTGGATTAGTGATGATGAAATGTCAGAGCAGACATGATGGACCAAGTGGCCTAATTCTGTTCCTATATCTTATGGTCTAATGGACTAATCAATAATCTATCAGTCTCTGCCTTAAATATACCCTTGGCCTACACAGCTGCCTGTGGCAATGAATTCCACAGATTCACCACTCTCTGGCTAAAGAATTTCCTCCCTACCTACATTATTAATGGGCATCCCTCTATTCTGAGGCTGCGTCAGGTTTTAGATTCACGCACCATAAGAAACATGCTCTCCAAATCTACTATGTCAAGGCCTTTCAACATTTAATAGATTTCAATGATATCCCCTCCTCATTGTTCTGAATTCCAGTGAGTACAGGCCCAGAGCCATCAAAAGCTCCTCATAAGACAAGCCTTTCAATCCTGGAATCCTTTTCTTGGACCTTCTTTGAATCCTCTCCAATGTAAGTACATGCTTCCTTATGGATAAGGGTCATATAACTGATCACAATACTCCAAATGAAGCCTCAACAGTGCCTTAACATCTAACACTACATCCTTGTATTTATATCCTAAACCTCTCATACAGCCTCTCAAACGCTAACATTGCATTTGCGTTCCTCGCCATCGATTCAACCTGCAAATTAACCTTTAGGGAATCCTGCGTGAGGACCCTCAGGTCTCTTTGCATCTCCGACTTTTGAATTTTCTCTTCATTTGGAAAATAGTCTGGGCTTTTACTTCTACCAAAGTGCATGAACATACACTTCCATTCACTGCATTTCATCTGCTTTTCAATATTTGACATAGGTTTCAACAAGATTCCTCCTCGTTCTTCTAAACCCCAAGAGTACAGGCCTAGAGCATCAAATAAAGTAACCCTGTCATTCCTGGTATCATTCCAGTCCCTGTCATTCCCGGTATCATTCCAGTGAACCTCCTCTGGACTCTCTCCAATGCCAGTACAATCCATTCTTACAAAGATGAGGGCCCCAAAGTTGGACGAGAAGGGTGCTAAATTATAGTGTTCCTAACTAATAAATTGAATTTTTTTTTCAATTGCTCATCTTAATTTAAAAAGAGAAGTGGGAGCAAGTGAAGAGCATGCACAACGGGAAACAAAATAAAGTAGAGTGAATCTCAGGCAAAATTTAAACAAACTTTGAGTTTATGTATTTGTACATATTGAAAGGTTATGATTTTTAAAGGCAGTAATTTTAAGATGCAATTTTAATCCATCCCGGTGGTAATAGTGAGGGATCACCATGTTAAGTCTCATGCTCTCTTCAACCTGAGCTGGTACTTTATAAATTAAAAAGACATGCAAATATTATCTTGGGGAATGGTTATTAATCCAGTGAGTGCTAGCAACTACATTTGCAATATCAATAACACAGAAAAGCCACAGTAGGACACCTTGAGGTATAAGAAAAATGATCAGATATCAAAAGAAATGTACAGAGGTGTTACCATGACCTTGGTCAAAGAAGTGCATTTCTAAAATGATATGATGGAAAAGCATTGAAAAATCAAAGGCACTAGGGAACTTGGAACCAAACAACATCAGTAACGTAGGATTCTTGAGCAGGTACGAAAGCAGCAGCTTCAGAGACTGTACAGTTAAAAAGTTTTGGAAGAATCAAAGATGCTTAATGGCACTGCGGACAACATCAAAATGGAAGAGTTTCGTGGTATATAGGTCAAAGCAGAAGTGTTGTTAAAGACAGCGAGGAAAGAGGATAATGATAAGAACACAAACTTTGTGGTACGGTTGAAATCCCTAGCTAAAGAATTTCCATAATGCTAACAGGATGTGTGCTTGTCTTTCGAGACAGCACCATCAAAATAAATTCTCAATGGCTGCTACTCAGAGATAATGTTTTAGGGTGATGACATTTCATTACAAGTTAGAAGTTCACCTCTTTTTTTTTTGCCAAGTAGGGGGAAGGTGAACAAAAGGGAAGACTATCAGGGTGGAGTAAAACAATTCAAAATACTTCATATCAAAAGAATTGATATTGGGGGAAAAGTCTAACTTGCAGTAACTGCAGCAAGGCATCCAAATTGTTTACTGCTACAAAAATGTGTTTTAAAAAAAATAGCTAGATTCAAGTGGCCATAAGACCATAGGACCCTGGAGCAGAAATGGCCCATTCAGCCCTCCAAATCTACACCACTGAAACCTACTGCAGAAACACTGAGCAGCTTCTGGAAAATGTAGAATTAGCTACACTACTTTTACTAGAACATTTACTGAGCAATTATACATATATAGGTGATTATACAAAAATTCCAAGCAAGCATAGGGGTTAAACAAGAACGTGAGAAAAAAATACCAGAATAATATCAATTCTACACACTAATCAAACAGTGCTAACATAATTTAGCACTTCATTAAACTCACGAGGGGGGGTGTTCTCCCACCTAATAACCAATGACAAGCATTTATAACACAGTTCAAGTAATCACTTTAATCATTTCAGATTATATTAACCAGAATAATTACAGGATATTACATGTAAGATTTTTCATTTTAAGAATAGGTGATTACAATGTTTTTTAAATCAAGACAGGCAACTCACCCTGAAAGCTGTTCCCTCTTCTATAATGGTGGGTAGTTGGGAAAGGCAAATATCCACTGCGAGATCCCAAGCTTGCCTGCAAAGCAATTCAGAAATTCAAACATTGAAGATTTTAAGAGCAATGTGTATTTATTGTTCTAGCTTCTTTGTTAGTGTTCCTACGGCCCTCTTTGAGATCAAATAGCTGGCAAAATCTAGCCTCTGTTCCCTTAAGATCCAGTAAGAGGTCAGACATAGCAGCTTCACAGAGACAACCAAAGGTGCTATTGTCTTTTTTAAACTTATTTTTCACCATCAACAGACAGTAAGTAACTTCCATATTGCCATGGAATATTTCTGGCATCTTTTCTCCAGAACAGCAAATAGACCACATCTGTGTTAGGGTGTCTTCTGGAGTTATGGTATATAGCAAATACTAATTTCAACAGCAATCAATCTTCAGACCTGAACATGGATTGTATGTTGAATTGAAAATGCAGCTCTGAACAATGGTCTTCCTGGAACTGCAGATTGGGGTTGATTGTAAAACAGGAAACACTCATTCACATGAGATGTCCGCATATGCATGAATGCAGCTAGAGAGTTAGTGGGGATTAACATTCATTTTGAGTGTCTGGAGTGTTGATGTGAAGATCATAAGACCCTGCTGGACATTAAAACCTAAAGGCATTGCAGGTCAACCCCATCAGCAAGTTGTTCATTGGCAGAAGATCCGAAGGAGCTGGACTTAGTGTGGGTCGTGCTGCTGCCTACGTCAGAGAGGCATCGGTACACGAAGGCTGTCTGCAGTCTAACAGCAAGTGATCATCTTAGTCACTTTTTTTTGTGATCACGAGACCCTGCTGGACATTGGCAACATGGCATCCTCCAAGTCTGCTTCACGGTCTCAGTCGTAGTGAGGATTAGGCTTCAAACCACGGTATCACCTGTTGGTAGCCATTCAGGAGAGAGGCATCAGAATCAGTGTTCTCCACCAGTGCTGAGGCAGTGTGGCACGGCATACATACAAGCCGGAGTCAGTGCTGTCCTCCAGTGTTCACTCAAACAGAAGACAAGTTGTATTATGTTTGACTGAGGACTGCTGCATTCATGGACTTATGGACTTAGGGACTTGGACATTTTTGTGTGTGACTATATTCTACAGCTGTCTTATATGAGCTATGTGCGTCTTGAGCTGCGAATGACAATTGGTACTGTGTTTTGCACCTTGGCCCTAGAGTAACGCTGTTTCACTTTCACTGTATTCATGGTTATTCATGTACGGTTGAACAACAATTAAACTTGAACTTTACACCATTCTCACTAAATTGTTGGGCAATTCTTTGTGCCATTCTCTTAACAATGTAAATAATTCCAAATCCTTCCTCTTTTTTTTCAAATCACAGTCTGTAAGCCTACTTCAAAATTGTTCTATACTTGTCGCTGTCTTCTTTCATACCCAAGATCTTCAGCACATTGTTACATGTCTATCCACGGCCTCCTCTACTGTAAAGTTGAAGCCACACTCAGGTTGGAGGAACAACATCTATATTCCATCTGGGTAGCCTCCCAACCTGATGGCATGAACAATGACTTCTCCAACTTCCGCTAATGCCCCACCTCCCCCTCGTACCACATCCGTTATTTATTTATATACACACATTCTTTCTCTCACTCTTCTTTTTCTCCCTCTGTCCCTCTCACTATACCTCTCGCCCATCCTCTGGGTTTTTCCCCCCATCCCCCCTTTCCTTCTCCCTGGGCCTCCTGTCCCATGATCTTCTCATATCCCTTTTGCCAATCACCTGTCCAGCTCTTGGTTCCATCCCTCCCCCTCCTGCCTTCTATCATTTTGGATCTCCCCCTCCCTCTTCCAAATCTCTTACTAGCTCTTCCTTCAGTTAGTCCTGACGAAGGGTCTCGGCCCAAAACGTTGACTGTACCTCTTCCTAGAGATGCTGCCTGGCCTGCTGCGTTCACCAGCAACTTTGATGTGTGTTGCTTGAATTTCCAGCATCTGCAGAATTCCTCGTGTTTAGATCTGGCAAAGTTATTTCCCATGGTAGGGGATTCTAGGGCAAGAGGGCACAACTTCACGATTGAAGGGTGTCCTTTTAGAACTGAGATGCAGAGAAATTACTTTAGTCAGAGGGTGGTAAATCTGTGGAATTTGTTGCCATGACGGCTGTGGAGGCCATGTCACTGGGTGTATTTAAGGCAGAGATAGATAGGTTATTGATTAGCCAGGACATCAAAGGGTATTGGGTGAAAGCAGGAGAGTGGGGATGACTGGAACAATTGGATTAGCCCATGATCGAATGGCGAAGCGGACTTGATGGGCCGAATGGCCTACTTCTGCTCCTATATCTTATGATCTTATAACTTCACGGGCCCCTCGGCTAATAGTGGGGGTCCAGAGCATAAAAAGGTTGGCAGAACCTGTTCTACCACCACCCCGGAAGGGCATTTCATGCACCCATCAATCAAAGAACAATTTACCTCTATATAATCCCAAGATTTTTCTCCAATCACATTAAAATTATGCCCGCTCTTATTAGCCTGGCGGAAAAGTACCTGGTTATTCATCTGATCTATGCCCCTTATCACTGTACATCTTTAAATAAGTCACCCACCTTTCCCTTTCTCCTTCCCTGAAAAGAAAAGCCCTAGTTTATTCAGCCTACCCTCATAAACCATGCTCTCTAATGCAGGCAGAATCTTGCACCCTCTAAAGCTTTCTCATCCTTTCTATAATGAGGTGACCAGAACTGAACACAATATTCTAAGTGTGGTCTAACCAGTGTTCTTTGCTCAAGATTATTAATTTTTTAATGTTCAAGCTGTAAGCATGCTGCATTTGAAAGGAAATGTATCAATGAGGCATCAAATTATCCAAAGCATTTTAAATTCGTTCCACATAGCCAGAATCTGTAGAACTATAAATCCTCATAACATAAAAGCTCTTGGGTATCACACATTTCTTAAGGAGGATCACTTTTTGCTCATTGCCCGCATCAAAATATAGACAATTCAAACACTTTAAGCTTAATCACGAATGACATGACTGCCAACAAAGTAAGCCATGTGACATTGGATGAGAGGCACAGAAAACCGCCGATTTGAGTCACATATCCGTCTGATCTTGTCTATTAAATTCAAAAAACAAAATACCATATCGTGAATCCTTTGGCATTTATGGTCCACTTTAAATCGCAAGGACATTTTAATATTAATACTTGATGACTGAAAACTAGATTTTGAGAGGATTAGGAACCCATGGATTAGAATCAAATTTTGTTTCAGTGCAATTGTCAGATGTGCACAGATGTACACTTGACATTTCTTTTCCAAATACCGACTTACAGGACAATACACCTGATTTTACTTCATAGGATCTGTTCCAAATATCCTATACTTGGATTTGCTAAGCATATACTATGCTTTAATTAGTCAAAAATTTAATTCTAAAAATACCATACTGAGCCTCTGAGTGCTACCACCAGAAAGCAGCATCCATCTTAAGGACCACCTCCATCCAGGCTATGTTCTCTTCTCACTGCTGTCATCAGGAAGGAAGTATAGGAGCCTCACATTATCAGGTACAGGATTTGTTGTTACTCTGCAACCATTAGGCTCCTGCACCAGCAAGGATAACTTCACTCAGCTCAACAGTGAGCTGATTCCGCAACCTATGGGCTCACTTTCAAGGACATTACAACTCATGCATTGAATGCTATTTACTTATTTATTATTACTTGTTTTATTTGTATTTGAACAGTTCGTCTTTTGCGTATTGGTTGTTTGTCAGTCACTGTGTCTAGTTTTTCACTGATTCTATTGTATCTCCTTGTGAAAGCCTAAACAAATAAGAATCTCCGAGTAGTATACTTTGATAATAGATACACTTTAAACTTTAACCTTGAACTGAAAATTCACATTTGTATCACCAATACCAATATGGTGATACCACATGTGAACGATACAAAGACAAGTGGAGGAGCAGGTAGTGTTGAAGAAGGGAGCCTGCAAAAGGATATAGATGAATTAGGAGAATGGCCAACAAAGTGGCAGATGGAATACTGTGTCAGGAAGTGTATGGTCCTGCACTTTGGGAAAAGGAATGAAAGTGTAGACTATTTTCTAAACGTGGAGAAAATTCAAATATCCTAGGTGCCAAGGGACTTGGAATCCTCATGCTGGATTCCCTAAAGGTTAACTTGTAGGTTGAATGATGGTGAGGAAAGCAAATACAATATTAACATTCATTTCAAGAGGACTAGAATATAAAAGCAAGAAAGTAATACAGGTCGACCTTCACTAATCCGGCACCATTGGGACCTGAGGAGTGCCGGATTAGTGAAAATGCCAAATTACAGCAGGATCACATTAAGCATAATCAGTGCTGGATAATTGAAGGAACTGGATTACAGGTAGTCGGATTAGTGAAGGTCGACCTGTACTGAGGCTTCATAAGGCAGTAGTGAAGCCTCACTTGGAGCAGTTTTGGGCACATTTAAGAAAGGACGTGCTGATATTAGAGATGGTTCAGAGAAGGTTTACAAGAATGATTCCCGGAATGAAAAGGTTACCATATGAGGAGCTTTAATGGCTCTCATTGGAAGTTAGAAGAATGGGGGTGGGGTGGCCCTCACTGAAACCTATTTAATGTTTCCTATGCCGGGATTTGTCTGGGACCAGAGCGCACAGCCTCAGTATAGAGGGATGCTCATTTAGAACAGAAATGATGAGAAATTTCGTTAGCCTGAGGCTAGTGAATCAAGCAGCTGTGGAGGCCAGGCTATTGGGTGTATTTAAGGCAGAGGTTGATAGATTTTGGACTAGTCGAGGCACAAAAGGTTACAGGGAGAGGCAGAAGAATAGGGTTGAGAGGGAAATGGCTCAATCATGTTGAAATGGCAGAGTGGACTAGATGTGCCAAATGGCCCATTCTGCTCCTGTATAAGACCATAAGACAAAGGAGCAGAAGTAGGCCATTCGGCCCATCGAGTCTGCTCCACCATTTTATCATGAGCTGATCCATTTTATCCTATTTTGTCCCACTGCCCCGCCTTCTCACCATAACCTTTGATGCCCTGGCTACTCAGATACCTATCAATCTCTGCCTTAAGGACACCCAATGACTTGGTCTCCACTGCTGCCCGTGGCAACAAATTCCATAGATTCACCACCCTCTGACTAAAAAAATTTTTTCACATTTCTGTTCGAAAGGGCGCCCTTCAATCCTGAAGTCATGCCCTCTCGTACTAGACTCCCCCATCACGGGAAACAACTTTGCCACATCCACTCTGTCCATGCCTTTTAACATTCGAAATGTTTCTATGAGGTCTCCCCTCATTCTTCTAAACTCCAAGGAATACAGTCCAAGAGCGGACAAATGTTCCTCATATGTTAACCCTCTCATTCCCGGAATCATTCTAGTGAATCTTCTCTGTACCCTCTCCAACGTCAGCACATCCTTTCTTAAATAAGGAGACCAAAACTGCCCACAGTACTCCCAAGTGAGGCCTCACCAGCGCCTTGTAGAGCCTCAACACCACATCCCTGCTCCTATACTCTATTCCTCTAGAAATGAATGCCAACATTGCATTCGCCTTCTTCACTACTGACTCAACCTGGAGGTTAACTTTAAGGGAATCCTGTACGAGGACTCCCAAGTCCTGTTGCATCTCAGAACTTTGAATTCTTTCCCTATTTAAATAATAGTCTGCCCGTTTATTTTTTCTGCCAAAGTGCATAACCATACACTTTCCAACATTGTACTTCATTTGCCACTTCTCTGCCCATCCTTCCAATCTATCCAAGTCTCTCTGCAGACTCTCCGTTTCCTCAGCACTACCGGCCCCTCCACCTATCTTCATATCGTCAGCAAACTTAGCCACAAAGCCATCTATTCCATAATCCAAATCGTTGATGTACAATGTAAAAAGAAGCGGCCCCAACACTGATCCCTGCAGAACACCACTGGTAACTGGCAGCCAACCAGAATAGGATCCCTTTATTCCCACTCTCCGTTTCCTGCCAATCAGCCAACGCTCTATCCACGTATGTAATTTTCTTGTAATTCCATGGGTTCTTATCTTGTTAAGTAGCCTCATGTGTGGCACCTTGTCAAAGGCCTTCTGAAAATCCAAATATACAACATCCACTGCATCTCCCTTGTCTAGCCTACTGGTAATTTCCTCAAAAAATTGTAATAGGTTTGTCAGGCAGGATTTTCCTTTAAGGAATCCATGCTGAATTCTGCCTATCTTGTCATCTGCCTCCAGGTACTCTGTAACCTCATCCTTGACAATCGACTCCAACAACTTCCCAACCACCGACGTCAAGCTAACAGGTCTATAATTTTCTTTTTGCTTCCTTGCCCCCTTCTTAAATAGCGGAGTGACATTTGCAATCTTCCAGTCTTCCAGAACCATGCCAGGATCTATCGACTTTTGAAAGATCATCGCTAATGCCTCCGCAATCTCCACAGCTACTTCCTTCAGAACACGAGGGTGCATTCCATCTGGTCCAGGAGATTTATCGACCTTTAGCCTATTCAGCTTCCTGAGTACTTTCTCTGTCGTAATTGTGACTGCGCACACTTCTCTTCCCTGCCACCCTTGAGTGTCTGGTATCCTGCTGTCTTCCTCAGTGAAGACTGATGCAAAATACTTATTCAGTTCCTCTGCCATCTCCTCATCTCCCATTACAATTTCTCCAGTATCATTTTCTATCGGTCCTATATCTACTCTCACCTGTATTTTACTCTTTATATACTTGAAAAAGCTTTTAGTATCCTCTTTGATATTATTTGCTAGTTTCCTTTCATAGTTAATCTTTTCTCTCTTAATGACCATCTTGGTTTCCTTTTGTAAGGTTTTAAAAACTTCCCAATCCTCTGTCTTCCCACTAATTTTTGCTTCCTTGTATGCCCTCTCCTTTGCTTTAACTTTGGCTTTGACTTCTCTTGTCAACCACGGTTGCATCCTTTTTCCACTCGAAAATTTCTTCTTTTTTGGAATATACCTGTCTTGCACCTTCCTCACTTCTCGCATAAACTCCAGCCACTGCTGCTCTGCCGTCTTTCCCACCAGTGTCTCTTTCCAGTCAACTTTGGCCAGTTCCTCTCTCATGCCACTGTAATTTCCTTTACTCCACTGAAACACCGACACATCAGATTTCGGCTTCTCTTTTTCTAATTTTGCAGTGAACTCAATCATGTTATGATCACTGCCTCCTAAGGGTTCCTTCACCTCAATCTCTCCAGTCACCTCCGGTTCATAACACAATACCCAATCCAGTACAGCCGATCCCCTAGTGGGCTCAACAACAAGCTGTTCTAAAAAGCCATCTCGCAGACATTCTATAAATTCTCTCTCTTGAGATCCAGTGCCGACCTGATTTTTCCAATCTACTCGCATGTTAAAATCCCCCAGAATTACTATAACACTGCCCTTCTGACAAGCCTTTTCTATTTCCAGTTGCAATTTGTAGTCCACATCCCTGCAGCTGTTTGGAGGCCTATAAATAACTGCCATCAGGGTCCTTTTACCCTTGCTATTCCTTAGCTCAACCCATAAAGATTCTGCACCTTCCGATCCTATATCACCTCTTTCTAATGACTTAATATCATTTCTTACCAATAAAGCCACGCCTCCCCCTCTGCCTACCTTCCTATCCTTCCGATACACCGTGTATCCTTGGACATTCAGCTCCCAGAGACATGCATCCTTTAGCCAGGTCTCAGTGATGGCCACAATATCATACCTGCCAATCTGTAGCTGTACAACAAGATCATCCACCTTATTCCTTATGCTGCGTGCATTTAAGTACAACACCTTAAGACCAGTATTTGATACTTTTTGCTTTGATTTCACTGCAACTCATCCCAATGGCTACACATTTGCCCCATCACCTGCCTGTCTTTCCTGACATCTTTACTGCTCACTATCTTCGATTTATTTCTGTTTTCCCCTTCCTCCGCTCTATCATTCTGGTTCCCATCCCCCTGCCAAATTAGTTTAAACCCTCCCTAACAGCTCTATTAAACTTTCCCGCCGGGATACTGGTCCCCTTTGGGCTCAGGTGTAACCTGTCCTTTTTGAACAGGTCATACTTTCCCCAGAAGAGATCCCAATTATCCAAGAATCTGAAGCCCTGCTCCCTACACCAGTCTCTCAGCCACGCATTCATCTGCCTGATCTGACTACTCTTGCCCTCACTTGCACGTGGCACAGGTAACAATCCCGAGATTACTACCCTGGAGGTCCTGCTTCTCAGCTTCCTTCCTAACTCCTGGAAATCTCTCTTCAGGACCTCCTCCTTTGTCCTATCTATGTCATTGGTACCAACATGTACCAAGACAACTGGCTGCTCACCCACCCCCTTTAGAATATTCAGGACCCGATCCGAGACATCCTGTACCCTGGCACCTGGGAGGCAACACACCATGCAGGTATCTCTGTCAGGCTCACAGAATCTCCTGTCTGTTCCCCTGACTATGGAATCCCCCACGACTACCGCATTTCTCTTCTCCCTCCTTCTCTCCTGCACAACAGCGCCAGGCTCAGTGCCAGAGACCCGGTCACCGTGGGCATCCCCCGTCAGGTCATCCCCCTCAACGGCATCCAGAACAAGATATTTGTTGCTGAGGGGGACAGCCACAGGGGTGCTCTCCACTATCCAGGCATTTCCCTTCTCTCTCTTGACAGTGACCCAGTGTTCTGACTCCTGTAGCCTAGGGATGACTACTGACTCCTGTAGTCTAGGGATGACTACCTCCCTGTGTCTTATGGTCTTATGGACTATCTTATGGTCTTAATAACTAAGACAAAGAGCTTTATATGACCAGGACCAATGAAGCTTGTGTCACATCAGTGCTTGCTTTTGGACACATCAACACAAGATTACTTATGATGGTCACTACTGCCAGAGCTCTGCATTTGGCTCTGCTTCACATACATATCACCCTCTTAGAGTTCTATCCATACTGGGTAAAATGTATTCCACTGTCTCCTCTCATTTAAATCAATTTAAATTCACACACTAATGAGGAAAACAGGTGGAAATTTTCAGTAAAGAAGGCAGCATCTGTAGAAAGAGGGGAAAAAAAGGTCTCTGTTTGATACCATTTCATCTAGAACTGGGTAAATTTAGAAATGAAGCAAATGTTAAGCCGCAGAGGAAGTTGGGGTTTGGTTCATGGATGGAGAGAACAAAAGAGATAGTCTGCAAAAGGCTGGACACCGGAAAAGAATGAAGGATAAGTGTCCTTTTGGAGCTAAGTGAAAAATGTTGGTGTAAGTACTGTATGTCTGGAGGTGATGTGAGTTAACAGAGACAATTTAAGTGAAATGTACCAGGAGGAAGAGAAAAATAGCTGAAAATTGGAATGCTGAAATATAACAGTAAAATAGCTGAGTATCTGAAATGGTGGAATTTAAAGCTGAGTCCTAAAGGTCATAATGTGCCAACTTTAAAGATGAAATGCTCTTCAATGAGTTGCCTTCATTGGAAGATTTAGGAAACCAAAGGAAAAACATCCAGAAGTCAGAGTGGGGTGGAAAATTCAAGTGACAGCTGACTAGAAACACTGGGTTATACTTACAAAATGAACTGAGAACTTCTGCAAAGTCATAATCTCCTCACTACTGACTCTACAACTAGAGGAAAGTTCCCTTTGCAATTTGGATGAGGCATGCTCAAGGGCACCAATGTCCAGGAACAGAAAAGTCTACAAAAAGTGGTGGATACAGCCCAGTCCATCACAGGTGAAGCCTTCCCCCACCATCGAGCACATCTACAGGGAGCGCTGCCACAAGAAAGCAGCATCCATCAACAAGGACCCTCAACATCCAGGCCATGCTCTCTTCTCACCACTGCCATCAGGAAGGTGGTACAGAGTCCTAGGTTCCACAGCACCAGGTTCAGGAAAAAATATTACCCTACAACTATTTGGCTCCCAAATCAGAGTGGATAACTTCACTCACCCCAATACTGAACTGATCCACTTCCTGTGGACTCACTTTCAAGGACTCTAAAACTCATGTTCTTTGTGTTATTTATTTATTTACTTTTATTTGCACTATTTGCCTTCTTTTGCACATCAGTTGCTTGTCAGTCTGTGTAGAATCTCACTGATTCTATTGTATTTCTTTATTCTACTCTGAATGCCTGCAAGAAAATGAATCTCAAGGTAGTACTGCTGACATATACGCAATTTGATAATAAATTTACTTCTAACTTCAGATTTTTGACACAATCAGATTCTCATTCCAGAAACTTAAAATATCATTCAATGTTGTATTGTGGGTGTGTTGGACTACTGGAGATGCATCCTTTCAAAGATACATTTAAATTCTCAAGTGGACTGAAGGCTCCCACAACAATATTTTGAAGAATGGGCCATGTTCTCCTGGTCAATATTTCTATTTCTTACTAACAGCTACAGGTTATCTGATCATTATCACCTTGCTGTTTGTGAGAGCTTGCTGCTTTCAGCATGGTTAGTAATGTATCCATGGGGTAGGCAGACATCTTTCACCACTCGAGTTCTGAAACAAAGATCTCTCACAGCTATAAGCATTCACTTAGATGCTCAGATTTATAACAATACCCATAAAAACTGAAGGCAATTCAAAACAATGGCACCTACAGAAAATCACGTCACTATTTGTTGAATCACCTCCAATATTTTAAAGACACATCTTAAACCTTGATGTACGGGGTTAAGTTTGATTTCTTACAGGCTTAACACATTTAGATATACAGAAGTTCTCAAATCAATCACTATCACTTTGGACAAGAGCCTTCCTTGATATTTGCTTTTCAGAGGAGTTGCATTAACTCACCACATAGCATGCATGTACGTTGGAGGTAGACGAGGACTACTAACAGGGGTACAGTTGTACGACCTCATGATCCTTTCGGCTAAAAGAAAATTGCGGAATAAACTGGCAACCAGCAGGTCCTGCCGAAATAATTTTTGGAAGAGATCTATGGAAACAAAAAGTTAGCAATTCTTTTTTTGTTATTCGCTTAAAATTCACTTAAATATTTGAAAGAGATCATTGAAATATCTTAATAACAGTGTAAAAAGACATAAAAATAAGTGTAAGCAAATCCACAGGCAAACTAGAATTTGTTCTGCAGTTTGACAACACTGCTATTCTGGATATATCTGAAAATTATAATCAGATTTTTTTTTAAATTGCAGAAGAATCCAGCAGCTAATTAACTTATTACATATTAATTATGCAGCATATATAAAAGAAATTTCATTTCACTCGGAGGAATTTCAAGCTGATGACAAAATGAGTGATGATGTTACTCTGAAGCAGTAAACAAAGGGTCTACTTTGCCAGTACATTGTTTGTGAAGTTGAACTAGAAGGTCATACAAGATTGAGGGACCATCACAGGCAAAGCCCTCCCCACAATTGAGCACATCTACAAGGAGTACTCCCACAAGAAAGCAGCATCCATCATCAAGGACCCCCACCATCCAGGTCATACTCTCTTCTCTCTGCTGCCATTAGAAAGGAGGTACAGGAGCCTCAGGTCCCACATCGCCAGATTCAGGAACAGTTATTATCCTGCAACCAGTGATTTGAACCAGCTTGGATTACTTTGCTCACCTCAACTCTGAACTGATAAAACAACCTGTGAACTCACTTTCAAGGAGTTTACAACTCATGTTCTCAGTATTATTCAGTTTTTTTTATTTGCACTGTCTTCTTTTGCACACTGGTTGTTTGCCTTTCTTCGGGTGTAGCTTTTCATTGATTCTACTGTATTTCTTTGCTCTACTGTGAATGACTGCAAGAAATTGAATCTCAAGGTAGTGTATGGTGGTAATAATAATAATAATAATAATAATAAGTACTTCATTGATCCTGAGTGGGAAATTCTTTTGTTACAGCAGCAATATTTAAAAATACACTTACTGCGAACTTACTGTGAACTTCAGAACTTTGAAAATGACCATCAACTTGCCAGACATGCGACACTGGATATTAGCAACAATAAGACCATAGACAAGCCCTCAATTGGACAAATGTGAGGCAATGTGTTCATCATGGGTATCCACCATTAGGTGGGCTGATGTGACTGTGCAAGAGCACGGGGAGCGTGGAAGAAAACAGTAATTCTACTTGAGGTAGAAGCAGTTCAAGTTTGAACAAACCTCCTAATGGCAATGAATGAAAAGCAAATGAGTCATCTAGCCTACTACTGGGAATGGAATAGACGTCTTACCTCTAGGTAATACATTCCATGCTATTGTGTCTGTTATGGCTGTAAAAATCCAATTGAGTTCTCCGAGAGGTGTTCGCCTATCATTCAGTCGTCCCGGAATTCTACATTAACAAAAAACAAGTGAGAATTGAATCAGGAAAGCTCAGAAGTATATCCCCTCAGATTGGAATATACACAGTTGGCTCTGAAAGCCTCATTCTATATACAAACGTAACCATGGACACAGTCCTAAAAAATCTAGCCATGCCAAAAATCGATACGACATTGCAAATAGGACTGCAGCAGTTCAATAACCAGCTTTCGTCTTTATACAAGTGCTGGTACTTCTATGGTTCATAGAATTCATCAAAGCCCCTATTACATAATGAAACCTGGCCAAAATTGGTCACTGTGTTTACCTAAGAATTGTTTGCATGCCAAACAAACACCACAGCTTTCTAAGAGACAGGAAACTCAAATAAAAATTGCTCTAGCCCAATACAGGTCTTTCAATTTAAAATGAGAGGAATAGTATTTGGAATGCTTGCTAAAATTTGAAAGCTCGGTAGTAATTGAAGCTAGAATCTGCTTTCTTAACTTACACGGGTCTGAGAAAATATCAATCATTTTTCATGTTTCAGTGGTTCAAATGTAGGTTCCAATGAAACTACAGTAATTCAGGAACTACTTCTTCCCCTCTGCCATTTCATTCCAAAATGGACATTGAACCCATGAATACCACCTCACTTTTTTATATATTATTTGTTTTTGCACTATTTTTAATTTAACTTTTTAATATACATATATTTATATCTATTTACTGTAATTTATCACTTTTTTTTTCCTATATTGCATCGTACTGCTGACGCTAACAAATTTCACGACATATGCCAGTGATATTATACTGATTTGAACCAAGTATGGAGGCTCAAATGGTTCAATTTAATATCAGAGAATGTATACAGTATAGAACTGGAAATTGTTACTCTTCACAGACATCCATGAAACAGAGAGAAAAAAAACCCAAAGAATGAACGACTGAAAACATTAGAACCCCAAAGCCACCCTCCCCTTCCCACGCACAAGCAGCAGCAAAAAGTTGGCCCTCCCCTCCCCCCAACAGCCACCGTGCAGCAATACAAAGCCCCCCAAGACCATGATCTAGCTTCCATCAAAAACTATTGTCCATTCCAACACCGAGATCTCAGACAGGCCCCTTCTCTCTCCAGCGAGGGAGAGAGAAATATCAATCCATGACAAATATATTAAAACAGTGTTTCTTTAAACTGCACACCAGCAATATAATTTGTTTGAATGCTTTAAATTGAGAGTCATTAAGGAAAATTATGTAGTACATTCTGAAAATTTCTCTCCAACTAGTAGACATCTTTGAAACAAAAAAAAAGTTTTGAAAATACTACGCAGGTCCAGCAGCATTTGCAAGAGAGAAGACAGAGATGGCATTTCAGGTCAATGACCTTTCATTGGGAACTGCTTCAGTATTCACAACACAACATGAACCTATGAACCTTTCTATTTTGCTTTTGGAGTTAAGAGGCCCATGATTTCCCAATACTCTTCCCACCACAGCAGCAGCCTACAGAGGTCAACCAACTGCACTATAACATTTTTCTATGCCCGAATTGGGTATCAGAAACAGAGATCATCATCATTATATTACTGTACCATGAGTAGCAGGAGAAACTTAGAATT
Source organism: Mobula birostris (assembly GCF_030028105.1). Classification (NCBI taxonomy): domain Eukaryota; kingdom Metazoa; phylum Chordata; class Chondrichthyes; order Myliobatiformes; family Myliobatidae; genus Mobula; species Mobula birostris. The sequence continues at coordinate 52,821,633 of NC_092393.1, read as the reverse complement.
TCAAACTGCTTAACAGAAAAACAGCTTAGTAGCGAACAAAAACCTTGGAATTACTTTCAGAAAGGAAAGGACTCACATTCTTGGAGAAGTTTTATGGGTAATCTTGGTGGAACTGTGGTGTCTTAAAATTTTCAATTTACGTTCCAAAGCCAAAGGATAGGGTAGAGTTTTAGCCCTAAGATCAATGCATGTCTCATGAAGTCTAGCAGCATGTGGACTCCATAATGTAGCATTGACCTATGCCTGGCAAAAATCGTGCCATCAATTCTATCAAGACAAATCATGCCCGCTGAGCACAAGAGACAAGCGAATAGCTGGCAGTTACCAACAATGTTCAATCCTTTCTTGGGTCCCTCATTACTAACTGTGACCCTTGCAAAGGTGCACCATTCAGGTTGATTCTGGAGGATCAAAATAATTGACTTAACACATCACAGAACCTAGGAAATGACCTCTTAGTCAAGGTCTCTGAGGGCTTTTGCCACATGGAGAATGGTACTCAAAGAAGTCTCTGAGCAAAAAATGGGCAGGTCGAAGTAAGCTATCTCCACCATACCATCCTGATAACTAGACTGATCAAAACGTTTTTAGCAAACACCAGAAGCATTTTGACCAGCAGTTCCCTTCTCACCTGATTCCCAGGATAAACATTTTGACCGGTTGTCAAGCAACCAATTATGCTGCAGTTACATCACATGTCTGCACTGCAGCAATACTGTGCTGCCTTCTTTATTTTCAAATCAAAGGCTGGATCAAGCAGTGCTATCATCAGGACCTCTAACAGTAAAAGGTGATGCTACGTTTGAATGGCAGAAACATTACTAGAATGGTTTCGGCACAGAATGACATCCATCATTCAGATTAGTAGTTTGAGTAGTTAAGCTTGCTTGTGCTAACTTCCTGAGTATCAAATCTCAAAGTTGTCCTATCCTTGACCACAGTTCAAACAGGGAATATAAACAGTATAGCATTAGGTTTTTTGCCATTTCACATAATTGAAGGTGGGTACATTACAAACAAGACATCTTGGAGAATGGGGCTCATATTCCTGGAGAAGATTTTTTTTGCAATTTGTGGCTTTCTAAAATTTGTGATTTACCTTCCAAAGCCAAAGGATAAGGTAGGAATTATAGCCCCAAAATCTGCACATGTACAATGAGGTCCAGCAGAAAGTGGATTGCATGATGCAACATTGAACCATGCCAGGTGAAGATCATTATGCTATTTTGACCAATCATGCCTGGTACTCTAATCAAGAGACTAAGGAGACAGGTTGGAAAATACTGCAGTTCAATCCTTTGGTAGGGTGTCTCACTTTTCTATCATGTTGCCTTTTGCAAAAAAAGTCGTCAGTACCGGATTTGACATATATATTTTAAAACTTAAATTATAAGTTGTATCTGTGTTTACGAATTGCACAAAGCTCTCTGGCTTGGCGCATACAGAAGGTAAAGAGTACTTCTTGTGGCCAACACCACAGCAACTGCAGACCCTGAAAAGTCAGCTCACTCCTGGAGTTCCCAAATTGTAACATTTTTAAGCCTGAACTTTGCCAGCATCACTTTCTGTTTCCAATATGCCAAGAATGCTATAAATCAACCTGCTTTGAATCAATAATATCATAATACCACTTATATAACTGACAAGTTGAGACATTATTTTAGATATAGCCTTGCCTATGTTAGGGAAGCTTACAACAGACTTTAAAAAGCATTCCTGCAAATATCTAGTTAAATTGCCTTAACCATTTAACATGAAGTTCTCAGTGAATATTCAATCTCAAGAAGATTCTGTTCCTGATTTTTCAAAATAATACTTGGAATCTTTAGAAGTCCTTTGACTAAGTGCCAAATATGAGACAAAGAGTAGGAATAAAGGAGCCTTTTCTGGTTGGCTGCTAGTGACTAGTGACTAGTGTTCCACAGGGGTCTGTGTTGGGACCGATTTTTTTTTTGAAGTTATATGTCATTATTTAGATGATAGACTTAATGGCTTTGTTGCAAAGTTTGCAGAAGATATGAAGGCAGGTGGAGGGATAGGTAGATTTGAGGAAGTAGACAGACTACAGAAGGACTTAGACTGATTAGGAGAATGGACAAAGAAGTGGCAGATGGAATATAGTGTCAGGAAGTGTAAGGTTACGCACTTTGGTAGAAGAAATTAAAGGGTTGACTATTTTCCAAATGAAGGGAAAAAACAAAAATCTCTGAGGCACAAAGCGACTTGGAGTTATTGTGCAGGATTCCCTAAAGGTTAATTTGCAGGTTGAGTCTCTGGTGAGGAAGGCAAATGTAATGTTAGCATTCAAGAGGACTAGAATATAAAAGTAAGTTTGTAATGTTGAGATATTATAAAGCACTGGTGAGGCCTCACTTGGAGTATTGTGAGCAGTTTTGGGCTCCTTATCTTAGAAAGGATGTACTGAAACTGGAGAAGGTTCAAAGAAGGCTCAGGAAAATAAATTCCAGGATTGAATGGCTTGTCATATGAAGAACATTTTATGGCTCTGGGCCTGTATTCACTATAATTCAGAAGAATGACGGGTGACCTCATTGAAACCTGTCAAATGAATCAGAATCAGAATCAAGTTTATTATCACTGGCATATGACTTGAAATTTGTTAACTTAGCACCAGCAGTTCAATGCAATAACTAATCTAGCAGAGGAAAAAAATAATAAAATAATAATAAACAAGTAAATCAATTGTGCATATTGAATGGATTTTAAAAAACATGCAAAAACAGAAATACTGCATATTTAAAAAAGTGAGGTAGTGTCCAAAGATTCAATGTCCATTTAGGAATCGGATGGCGGAGGGGAAGAAGCTGTTCCTGAATTGCTGAGTGTGTGCCTTCAGGCTTTTGTACCTCCTACCTGATGGTTAACAGTGAGAAAAGGGCATGTCCTGGGTGCTGGAGGTTCTTAATAATGAACACTGCCTTTCTGAGACACCGCTCCCTAAAGATGACCTGGGTACTTTGTAGGCTAGTACCCAAGATGGAGCTGACTACATTTACAACCTTCTGCAGCTTCTTTCAGTTCTGTGCTGTAGCCCTCCATACCAGACAGTGATGCAGCCTGTCAGAGTGCTCTCCACGGTACAACTATAGAAGTTTTTGAGTGTATTTGTTGACATGCCAAATCTTTTCAAACTCCTAATAAAGTATAGCTGCTCACTCTCTCCACTTCTGTCCATCTATGAGGATTGGCATGTGTTCCTGTGTCTTACCCTTCCGGAAGTCCGCAATCAGCTCTTTCGTCTTACTGACTTTGAGTGCCAGGTTGTTGCTGTGACACCATTCCACTAGTTGGCATATCTCACTCCTGTACGCCCTCTCATCAACACCTGAGATTCTACCAACAATGGTTGTATCGTCAGCAAATTTATAGAAAGTGAAAAGCCTTGATAGAGTGGATGTGGAGAGGATGTTTCCTTTGGTGGGAGACTCTAAGATTGGAGGACAGAGCTGCAGAAAAGACAGGTATCCTTTTAGAATGGAGATGAGGAGGAATTTATTTAGCCAGAGAGTGGTGAATCTGTGGAATTCTTTGCCACAGGCAGTTCTGGAGGCCAAGTCTTTATGTATATTTAAGGTACAGGTTGATAGGTTCTTGATTGGTCATGGCGTGAAGGGATACAGAGAGAAGGCAAGAGATTGGGGCTGAGAGGAAAATTGATGCAATGGTAGAGCATACTCAATGGGCCAAATGGCTTAATTCTGCTCTATCTTTTGGTCTTATGGATGATTCTACAATACCTTGGTAACAGATATCTAAATTTAAACCAACAAACCGCTGGAGGATCAGGCTGCATCTGTGGAGGGAAGTGGGCAGTCTAGATGAATTGTTCTGAAATACTGGCTGGCCATTTTCCTCCACAGATGTCCTACCCACTGAGTTCCTCCAGCAGTTTGGGTTTTGATTGCTCTAGCTTCCAGCATCTGAAATCTCATTTGCCACCTACTTTAGGCCACTTGAAAAATGGGAGAATAACCATAGGGATGAGAGTTAAGGAAGGATGAGGTTCTACACAATTTACTTCCCTGGTTGTCTCTAACCTGCAATTTAACAGTATATTTTGCAAAAACAAGTAGAACATTTAATGCTCTGTACAATAAGCAGAACTTCAATTACAAGTATTCTGACAAGAATATGATGAATACATCCACTAGTACTGAATTTCAATAAAATAATCTCAATGGTGATAGAAATGTTGACTAATTAATGGGTGCCTCTCTGTTATTATAGCTGTACTTAGTGCATATCTTTAATACAGCACTAAAAGCCATTTTGTAGTCGGTAGAAAAGCTCTATTAAGTGCCTGCAGTTCTTTGGCAGGCAGTTCTTGCATGCTCAGAAGCTCAAATTGACCCAGTAGATCTGTTAAAATTTTTTGCAAGCTCTCATTGTGTCGTTTAATTCAATTCGAGATTTAATTTTATTTAATGTCATTTCTGGTACACAAGTGTAAGGAGAATGAAATAATTGTCACTCCAGATCCAATGCAGCACAAAGCAAGACATGAAAGATAGAGAACACAACAATAATGATAAAAAAAACCCACAAAATAAATATAAATACATAAGATAGCTTATATACATAAATTGATTGTATTTTCATGAGGTGATGCTAAGCTGTACCTAAGGAGACAGAAGGGGAAAATGAAGTCGTAGTGGAGTTAGTCGGTGGAGGTGTTGATCATTCTTAGAGCTTAGGGGTAAGCAACTGTTTTTGAGTCTGTTGGTCCTGCTGTGTATGTTACGTAGCCTCTTCCCTGATGGGAGTGGGACCAACAGTCCATAAGCAGGAAGGGAGGGATTCTTCAAGATGTTATTGGTATTTTCCAGCACCTTTCTGTATACGTGTCCTTGATAGTGGGTAGGCCGGTGCCAGTGTTGCACTGGGCAGTCTTGGCTACCCGTTGTAAAGCCTTCCTCTCCACTGCAGGGCAGCTTCCATATCACACAGTGATGCAAGTGATTAAGTTGTTCTCTAGCGCACATCTATAAATAATGTGAGTATGGATTTGTAAATTCTGTTTCCAAATGGCACACATCAATTACAGAGTGAAGTCAGAGGATGATGCATCCTCTACAGTCTATAATGTTGTTAACGAAACATGGAAAACTTAGAAATCTTAAAAATCCAAATGATCCATTTAGCACAGAAAATGGCCCTCCAGCCTATCATGTCCAAGCCAATCATCAAGCAGGCACGTGCAATTATCCTAACTAATCTCGTTTCATTTTCTCCTTATTTCAGCTCATCCTAAATTCTACGATCTTGCACTGCACACTAGCTGTAATTACAGTGGCCATCTAACTTTGGGATCTGGGGGAAACATATATACAACAAAGTACTGAAGGAACTCAGCAGGGCAGGCAGCATTTGTGCAGAGGAATAAACCACTGATGTTGCCGAAACCCTTCATCACCACTGAAATGGTGGGGTGAAGAAGCCAGAATAAGAAGGTGGGGGGAGAGGAAGGAGTACAAGCTTGCAGGTGATAGGAAAGACCAGGTGAGGGGGAAGGTGGCTGGGTAGGGGAGGGGGAAAGGGATGAAGTAAGAAGCTGGGAATGAGAAAGGTGGAAGAGGTAAAAAGCTGAAGGAAGAATCTGCTAGGAGAGAAGAGTGGACCACAGAAGAAAGGAGAGGAGGAGGAGCACCAGAGAGAGGTGATGGGCAGATGAGCAGAAGTGGTAAGGGGGAGTGAAAATGGAGAATGGAAAGAGAGAGAAAAGGGAGGGATGAGAAGTCACCAGAAGATAACTATTATGAGGTCTCCAAATCAAATTATATGCCACCTAACACGATTTTCACCCAATAGTCAGAGAACTTCTTCCTATATGCCACTGAGATTTGGACTGTATGCTACTGATAACTGGATTACCTAAAGCAGGCACATTGTCTACAAAATCCTCCAAATCCACTGGCCAGATAAATGAAATATCAGCATCCTCTCCCAGCAATGATGCCCAATTACATTTAGTCAGCTCCTTCTGAAATAGACATTGTACTTGGAGCACTGGGGAGAGATTACTATGAAGACAGAGGAAGATTCAAGGCTGTTTTGAAAGCTTATTGAAAAATGCACTGTGTATACACAGAGTGAGGCAAGTCTGTTGCAGATCAGGCAGTATCTATGGAAATGAACAAACAGTTGACATTTTGGGCCAAGACTCTTCTCAGGACTTGAGTTCACTTTAGCTTACAGTTTGTGGTTTGGGCTGGGTGAGCCTGTTTCAGGCTTACACTGCCTGTATTCCCTTTATTTCACTAATATATGCTTATTCTCCCCCACCCCACCACCTCTCGCTCTCTGCAATCCTGCAGAGCCAGGAATTCGCTATCCCCACTGTGAATTTAGTATTTTTCCTACTTCAACAACAACCCAATATGCACTTTGAATTGGGCCAGCATTTGGCTCCAAATCTCTTCAGAGTCTTGGTCCAAGCCTGGATTACAGAGCTGAATTCTAGACAGGAGAGAACGACACTGCCCTTGTTTTAAACGCACCTTTTCACTGAGGGTGGTATCAAGGAGAACTAGTCAAACTGAAGTTAATATCATCAAGGGAAAACAATGCATTACCTCCTCTTTGTTGGTAGCAATGAGAAGAGGGCATTGTCCTGAGTGGTGAGGATGTTTAATGACAGATGCCACTATTCTGAGCCATAGCTAATTGAAGACATCCTTGCTAGTGGGAAGGCTAGTACCCATGGCATAGCTGGCTAAGTTTATAACCCTCTCAGCCGCTAAATCAATGGAACAGTAGTGTACACACAGAGTGAAAACATCACTTGACACCTTTTGCTGCTAACTAATGTCAAGATGACTCCGACCCAAAATCTAATTCCCTTGCTTGATATTTTCCCCAGCCTCTTATGGAATTCATGGCCATCAAAACTCAAGGACCTCAACACAAAGATACTGAAGGCAACATGGCTTATGAGGAAAGGTTAAGCAAGCCAGGGCACAAGAGGGTGAAAGGTGACTTGGCAGAGTTGTACAAGATGACAAGAGGCATAGGTTGGTGGATAGCCAGAGTCTTTTTCCCAGAGTAGAACCAACTTAGTTTAAGGTAACTGGAAGAAAGTACAGTGAGGATGTCAGAGGTAAGTTTTTTTTTTAAAAAAGAGACTCGAGGTTGCAGGGAAAGCCCTGCTGGGGTGCTGGTAGTGGATACATCAGGGGCATTTAAGAATCTCTTAGATTGGCACATGGATGATTGAAAAATGGAGGGCTATGTAGGAGAGAAGGATGAGATTGATCTCAGAATAGACAAAAAGACCCACACAACATCTGAAGGGCCTGTACTATACTATAATATTATATCAGCAGAAATTTTGTGCCCTCCCTATATCAGAGGGCACAAAGAAATACTGGAAGCACAGTAATAGCTTATTAAGTGATTGAACAAAGTTACATAATTAGACAAGAAAATGTACAGGAGGATTTAAAAGAACTGATTGCTGACAAATCACATAGATGTCATCCCTGGGGTTTTAGACAAAAGAGTGAATGTATCAGTTTCCACTTTCCAGAACTCCATGGATTCCTAAACATCCCCAGTGGAAAAGTAGATCAGCGAGCCAACATAACAATACAAGAAAGGATATACAGGAAGCTAAGTAGGTAGCTTGATGTTCGTGTTACAACTGCTGTAATTCATTAAGGAAATGATAACAGGGCATTCTGAGAATCACAATTCAATTAGCTGGGATGGAATATAGTTTTACACAAGACAAATAGCACTTGGCAAATCTATTCATGTTTTTAAGGGTATAATTATCATCAGCTGATAAATCATCTTTTGATGTATGATAAGCACATACAAAAAGCTAGAGAAACATAGCATGTCAAGTAGCATCAATGGAGAGGAATAAACAATCGACATTTCTTGCCAAAACCTTTCATCAGGACTTGGTTTCTGCCCGAAACGTCAACTGTAAATTCCTCTCTGTAGATGCTGCCAGACCTGCAGAGTTCCTCCAGCATTTTGTATGTGTTGCTCTGGACTTCCAGCATCAGCAGAATCTCTTGTGTTTTGGATGTATGATGACTGTAATAAGAGGCTATGTGAAAGTTTGGTGCACAAGTTCAGGTTCGTGAGATGCAGAAGCACGGATTGAATGAAGGCTGACCAACAGGGACAAAAAGGCAGTCTTCCAGATGGGAGATGGCATTTCGCAAAGTGTCTCAAGGGCAACTGCAATGATTGAGCCAATGCATCCAAACTTATAGTTGAATCAAAATTACATAGCGAATCGCTTCAAGGAAGATGCAAGCTCGCTGCATAGATGAGAGGGCAAAGTGATACTGATAGAATACAATGTCAGATTATCAACATTAATAGGAACAGCAGAAAACTAAAAAATGCTTTGAGCCAAAACATTAGGAAATGCGCGTTTTTGAAAAGATTTGGATGTCCTTGCATACAAAATAGGAAGAGTTAATCTGCAGGTACAGCAAGCAATTTGGAAGGTAAAGGGTAGGTTGGACTTTAATCCAAGATGCTACACAATAAAGAAACACTAGTTTATAATCAAGGATATGTCGTTTTTCCTCATTAAATTTCTTTCTTTAAAAAGGATTCTTTACAACATTCAGGCATTTTTATTTCAACAGTACCAAGTGTTCTAAATTTTTAAGGCTCAATATAAAATGTGGGAGAGGCATCAAGGAGGACCTTACTCACTAACATCTACAGACATCTACTTTCTAGCAGTGGCCACAACCAACAATCATTTTTTGACCAATTATCTTTCTAAGATGGCAACACGTGGTGCAACTGAGATGAAACACTGTTCAGATGAAGCTAGTTAATTCAGCACAGATTGGGAGTAGAATCAGGGATTTGTACAGCTTTACATTGAATCTAAGGGAAAGATACCCCCAGGGGTGCCCGAGAGGCGGGGGAGGATGAGCACCCCAGTCGGATGGACACAACAACATCAGACCCAGGCAATGAACAAACGACGACGAGGAAGCAGTGCGCATTTGGCAAAATCTGCAAGAATGATCGTGGCTTGAAGATCCACCAAGCGAGGATGAAGTGTTTGGTGGAAGCAGGAGCAGCACAACGCGCAGGTGTCCAACCTGGTGAGATGAAGGAGGGGCCAGGTCCGGAGTCACCCCATAGTGCCCGGAACCTCCAAGTGTTGCAAACTAATCCCTCGAACATGAAGTCTAACAGGAGGCGGATCAAATGGCCTGCAGCTAACATGACTTCACTGTGGAAGCAATTTGATGAATATGTTAACCAAATTCTGGAGGCAACGGCGAAGGGAGGGGTTGATAGAAAGCTGCAAGCCATGACAACAATTGTCTGGATGGAGAGCGAGGTGTCTCCCAGTGGAGGTTGGTTGTAGGGGATTCAGAGCCCGTTCTTTAGTTAGAGCCTTCAGCATTTTGGGCATCGAGGGAGAGAGGAAGAGGAGAGCCATCCGCAGTACCACCAATGCGGCAGAGAGGGCCTCAAGATGGTTGTGGCTCAAAAGAGGGGAGCCATGCAGTCATAAGTAGTTAGCCATCTGGACCCAAGCTGGGGTCTGATCAGCTCTGGCTGGGTCACCTGGAGGAGGTTGTATGATGTTAAAAGACCCGAAAAACCCGATGAATCCAGGAACATCACAGAAGGTGTGTCCAGAAGCATCAATAGATGTATGTACACAGGAATTTAACATAGAACAGGTAAGTTGTGTTCAAAACCAGATACCTACGTTTCTGAGTTGTCACCCTGTGATTACCAGCTGTCTTGCTGCTTCTATATACTGTAAAACTTAGCTCTACCAACAGCAAATAATATTGTGCTTTAATAACTTAGAAGAATGAGGAGTTTGAGGAAACGTATAAGGAACGTTTGTTGCTCTGGATCTGTGCTCACTGGAATTTAGAAGAATGAGGGAGAAATCTCATTGAAACCTATTGAATACTGAATGGCCAAGATTGAGTGGATATTGAGAGATTGTTTTCAATAGTGGAGGAGCACAGCCTCAGAATATAAGGATGTCCCCTTAGAACAGAGATGAAGAGGAATTTCTTTAGCTGGAGAATGGTGAATCTCTGGAATTCACTGCCACAGGCAGTTGTGGAGGCCAAGTCATTGGGTATATTTAAAGTGAAGGTTTATAGGTTTTTGGTTAGTCGGCATTTCAAAGGTTATGGGTAGAAGGCAGGAGAATGGGTTTGAGAGGGATAATAAATCAGTCATGATTGAATGGCGGAGAAGACTTGATGGGCCAAATAGCTTGATTGTGCTCCTATTTCTTATGGTATTTTGGTCGAAGGAGCAGTTAGATTGATTAGGAGTGTGGTCAACTGATCACAGCCACGCTGAGAGTAGTGATGGCACATGTAACCACATTATGTTCAAGCTCAGGAGACATGAAATCAAAGTTCAACTGAACTTTCCACTCTTCAAAATAAGAATTGATTACAATTGCACAGCAGAAACATAACTGTGATATATCACAATGAAATGACATTTACAGCCTGGGCTCACATATAAAGAAGGGACACTTTTACAGAATCACAGAACCACTGTTACCTTTGCAATAAAACAGGGCTTTGGAAGAAAAAGTCATGGATTTGTTTGGGGAGTTGGGGGGTGGAAATTGGGAAACGTGTAAATATTTCTGTGCACAAGCTTGTCTTTAGAATCAAAAAGCAATGTGCTGGAAGAACTACGAGCTTCAGGAGCATCTGTGGGGACGAGGACGAGTAATTATTGACATTGTCCTGATGCAGTGGTTCAAGCCAAAACAACGATAATTCCTACACCCCGCCTCCCCACCCCTGATGCTCACTGATATTAGAATCAGATTTAATATTACCAGCATGCACCGTGAAATTCATTAAATTTATGATAGCAGTACAATGAAATGCATGATAAATAAATAAAGAGAAAAGAATTACTAAATTACAGGAAGTGTGTGTGTATATATATATATAGTCAAGTTAAATATAAGTGGTGCAAAAAAACGCAGAGATAAAGAAGTAGTGAGGTAGTGTTCACAGGTTCAATGCCCATTTAGAAATCAGATGACAGGGGGAAAGAAACTGTTTCTGAATCATTGGGTCTGTGCCTTCAGGCTTCTGTACCTCCCTCCTGACAGTAACAATGAGAAGAGGGCATGTCCTAGGTGGTGGGGGTCCTTAATGATGGATGCCGCCTCAATTCCTCCAGCAAATTATTTGTTGCTCCAGATTCCAACATTTGCAGTCCCTTATGTCTGCAGCTGATTTGAATTGCTGATTTCCAGAAGAAATAACGGATTTCTTCAGCATTGCAAGAACAATTAGATTGAGTCTTACTTAAAGACCAAAAGTACGCATGTATAATGAGGAATGGAAACACTAGATTACACCCTGAAAGAGTTTCTCCTCCTCCGCCATCGCTTCAAGTCCAATAATAAGAACCAATTCCTGCTTCAGTAACGAGGTGCAGCAAATACTAGCAATGACAGAACTTGCAAACAGATTTCCCGTATTCCTTGATGCAGGTATGCTTATGTGAAATGTGGGCTATTTAAAATTTTACAGCACTTTCTTTGGGAGGTGCCTCTGGTGGTGTGTAAGCACCAGCATAGACTTTCAGGAATATTCACTCAGTGGCCACTTTATTAGATACACCTGTTTATTAAGGCAAATATCTAATCAGTCAATCATACATCCGCAATTCAAGAGGTTCGGTTGTTGTCAGGCCAAACATCACAATGAGGAAGAAACATGATCTATGTGATTTTGACTGAGCAATTATTATTGGTGCCAGACGAGCTGGTTTGAGTATCTCAGAAACTGCTGATCTCCTGGGATTTTCGCGCATAAGTCTCTAGAGGTCATAGAGAATGGTGCAAAAAACAAACAACATCCTGTGAGTGGCAGTTCTAAGGCCAAAATAGTCTTGTTAATGAGAGAGGTCAGTTGTGATTGACCAGACTGGTTCAAACTGACAGGAAGGCGACAGTAGCTCAAATAACCACGTGTTATCACAGTAGTATAGAGAAGAGCATCTCTGAACGCACAACGCATCGAACCTTGAAGTGAATGGGCTACAGCAGCAGAAGACTACACCAGGCTGCTCTCCTGTACCTAATAAAATGGCCACTGAGTGTATAGTTTATTCATTTCAAAGGGCTGGAAGCTATACAGAATTATTTTACAATGTGGCAGTCTCCAGCTGTCAGTAACTCACACAGCGCAAGTTCAGTAATAATTCTGAAAATCTGAGTTCAAAAAAGATCAAGAGAAATATGTAAATATTGGAAATCTTTAGCGAATTTCAGATAAGACTAAAAATACTCAGGTGGCTTAGTCAGCATCATGGATGGAAAGATTTTCCTTTCCAGACACTATATTTCCTACTTAACTCCCAGCATTCTCAACTTTGTTGTGTGTAGATAACTCCCAAGCTTTCTACTTAAAGGTCTCTAATGACTAACTTTAAATAGCACATACTGTCTTACTCAGATATTACTCTTTGCAGTGGTGGAAATAATCCTTTCATGATTTGTATTGATTTAACCTCTACCAAAACAACTGAATTAGCAACCTCTTGGCCCAACACTTGATACCAGAGTACATTTACACAACTCATCTATTTTCAAGCAGCTCAGGATATATAGTGGTGCGAAAGGGACACCATAATACAGAGATCAATAGACCGGAGACTGTATGACTGCCAATTACATTCAGTTCAAATTACACAACTTCATCAAAGTAGCAAAGAGTGTATGTTTAATATATCAAGTTAATATTCACAGATTAAAAGTATAATGACATTTCTCTTACCCTTAACTTATAGACAAATATACCTTAAATAAAACAACTAAGTAAGAATATTCATCTGCTTCACTTTATGTGCATACAATCAGTCTATTTATATATGCTCATCTTATATTTATTGTGTTTTTTAATTGTGATTTTATGCTTAGTGTTTTTTTATGCGGCATTCGATTCAAAGTAACAATAATTTCATTCTCCTTTATGGTGAAGGGCCTTGACATAATGGATGTGGAGAAGTTGTTTCCTATGGTGAGAGAGTACAGTACCAGAGGACACAGCCTCAGAATAGAGGGGTGTCCATTTAGAATGGAGATGAGGAGGAATTTCCTTAGCTAAAGAGCGATGAATCTATGGAATTCGTTGCCACTAGGAGCTGTAGAGACCAAGTCTTTTTGCATATTTAAGACAGAGGTTGATAGATTCTTGATTGATTGGAGCATGAAGGGTATATGGGGAGAAGGCAGGAGACCGGAGCATAAGGAAAGAATGACGGAATGGTGGAGCAGAGCCGATGGGCCAAATGGCCTAATTCTGTTCCTATATATTATGGTCTTATGTACATACAATCAGTCTATGCAGATAAGCTAATGTTATGTATTTATATTTATCGTGTTTTATTATTGTGTTCTTTATGCTTATTGTGTTTTTATGCTGCATTTGGATCCAGAGTAAGTATCATTTCATTTTCCTTTACACCTGTGCACTGAGGAATGACAATAAACAACCTAGAATCTTGAATTCAGACAAAACTGATAATGTCATTGTCAAAAGATACAGTTACTATAATGCTGAAATTACAAGCTTGACTTTACAAACTGAGCGAAAGGATACACTTCACGGTTTATATTTGCCATTTATCAGCTCAGTAAAAAGTAGGCAAAGGCGGAATATTAAGGTATAAGAATACATGTCAGCAAAAGAATGTTCCTGTTTCAGCTGATGCAATTTGCTGTGTTAATGGAGCTTCTGGAGTATAGTAATGGGACAAATTTAAAGAGAGCGGATGTCCTGACTTCAGAAACATTCAGGAATGACAGTAAGGCAGATATTTTTCCATAGATACCAATAAAAGGTTAACAGAATGACACCATCCGTCACTGAGTGGACCTTCGCGAGCAGCTGTGCAGCGCCCTTTATGATCTCCCTTGGCTGTCTGCACAACATAGAAAAGGAGACTAAGGTCCCTTTTCTTCCAGTTCCATATTATTAATAAGAGACCATATAAAAGGTTAACAGAAATAGAAATACAAATACAGGCCATAACACAAAATCAAAATTGCCATGAAATGCTCCAGAAGTTTTAGAAAAAGAAAGAGCTAGCATGGATTCCATCCAAAATTCAACTATCAACATTGTATTTCAACATTACATTCCCAATGGCTATTTACTAACCCTTTAAATGGATTCCACTGGCAATTCACCTACTTAGTCATCTCCATCATGTGTACTGGCCTCCGTAATATCCAAGACATCTTCATGGAGCAGTGCCTCAGGAAGGAGGCAACCATTATTAAGGACCCCATCACTCAGGCCATGCCCTCTTCTCATTCTTACCACCAGGAAGGAGGCACACACTCAACAATTCAGGAACGGCTTCTTCCCCTCTGCTATTGATTTACCATGAACACTACCTCACTACTTTTTGCTTATTTATTACTGTTTTTGCACTACTTTTTTATAAAATAAAATATTAAAATTTAACAGATTTCAAGACTATATGCTGGAGATATTAAACCTGGTTCTGACTTTGTTAGCTGTGAGCTGAGATTGAAAATAGGTGAGCTCCAGCATCTATCTGCCTCCCATCATCACGGACAGTGTTGGTGTTGGGGTCAGTAATCCCCGGTTAACTTATCCTTCTACACCTAATGGCACTACTGGGATAATTTGCCTGCTGTAACTGGCGGCAAAAAATACTACAGGCTTACCTCAGCAGTTAATTCATTACGAAAATAAATGCAGGAACTCTTTGGTTTGTTTGGTCTGTGAGCTAATCTCTGAAACATTAAAAGAATAGTTCCAAGAACCTTACAGGATGCTCTCCAAAATCCGATTTACAGTTCATGGAAAAGGGATGCATGACATGCAGCACTGACCGTGTATCTCACTTGACTGTAAATGATTTCATACAGACTGCACATACCTTATTTACACTGTGTCTTGCAAATTTGAACATAGCTCACCAGGTACCTTCCTGGTAAGTTGTCAGTTTTGCACGTATGTCTTTTTACACGTGCTTTCCCACAATGTTGCTGCACATGGAAAAGAGTACAGGTCCTGTTGCAGGGTCTCAACCCAAAATGCCGACTGTACTCTTTTCTACAGATGCAGCCTGGCCTGCCGAGTCCCTCCAGCATTTTGTATGTGTGGCTTAGATTTTCAGCAACTACAGATTTTCTCTAGTTTACCATTCACAATCAATGGGCACCAACAATGTGAGATTTAAAAACAAACTTTATTTTTAAAACAACTTAGGTCCTGGAGCATATCAGTAAGCATTTTAGTCAATAAATTGATCACTGTACTCATGATACAGTCTGCCAGAAGATGGATAAGCTTAACAACACGTACCACCAGGCTTCAGAACAGCTTCAGTGCTATTGTTAACAGACTCTTGAATGGATCTCTCCTCTCATACAGTAAAAGATGAACTCTTGATCTCCCAATCTACCCAATCATGACTCTTGCACTTTGTCTACCTGCGCTGCATTTCCTCTGTCATGGCCTACAGTCAGCATTTCATTCTTTCCTTTCTACTGCCTCAATGTTTGGAATGATGGACTGGATGGTGTGCAAACAAAAGCTTTTCATTGCACATGCGACAATAATAAAACAAATATTTGCAGCACAAAATATTTTCTTTCTAATAATGTACATGACATACAGTTAAAGGTTTCTTCAGCATGATTGGGCTAGGATTGGTGGAATAGTGAGAGTGAATTAATGTGCACTCCATGGTTAGTTTGCAAACAAATGTGTTTAGGAGTTTATGCCATGAGCATCATTCCTTCCTTAGCCTCATAAAAGTGGGAATACAACAAAGTCCCAATGAATACCGAGAAATTGCTCATTTGGTTTGCAGATACAAGCTAAATTCCCAGGAGAAAATTACAGCTGTCAAGCCTTGCATAAAGGTTCACTCAGAGATGCAATTAATGACCCTGACATGTCAATCAACCTTAGGAAGCCCATAAATGAACGAATGAACTACAGTATAATCTCACAGCTGACATTTTTCCTCTAATTTTATATTTTAATGAAATGAATTTTCTTACCTTTTCATTTTATTTCCTCTAAAACGTTAATCTGATCAACAATTCCAGTAAGCACCACACACCCTCCCCCCATCACTGTGAACAATTTGAAACACTAACATTAGAAATTCTGCTGATGCTGGAAATCCTAAGCAATGCATACAAAATGCTAGAGGAACTCAGCAGGTCAGGCAGCATCTACAGAAATGACTAAACAGTCGATGTTTCGGGCCGAGACTCTTCTTCAGGATTGGGAAAGAAGAGGAAGATGCCAGAATAAAAAAATTCGGGGGGGCAAGGGGAAGAATGATAGCTAGAGGGTGACAGGTGAAGTCAGGTGGATAGGAAAGGTAAGGGGTTGGGGAGGGAGGAATCTGATAGAAGAGTGGACCATGGGAGAAAGGGAGGTAGGAGAAACCTAGGGGGAGGTGATAGGCAGGTGAGAAGAGACAAGAGGCCAGGATGGGCAATAGCGGAAGGAAAGGAGAAAGTTGGAGGTTACCCAGGCGGGGTAAGGTGTTGCTCCTCCACCTTTATGGTGGCCTCATCTCAGCACAAGTGGAGGCCGTGGACCGACATGTTGGAAAAGAACAGGAATCGGAATTAAAATGTTTGGCCGTCAGGAAGTTCTGCTTTTGGTGGATGAAGCGAAGTTGCTCAACGTAGCAGTCCTCCAATTTACGACGGGTCACACCAATGTAGAGGTTGCCGCATTGAGAGCACCAGACACTAAAGGCGACCCCAGCAGATTCACAGGTGAAGTGTTGCCTGACCTGGAAGGACTATTTAGGGACTCTGAAAGGAGGTGAATGGGCAGTAGCACTTTGGCTCCTTGCAAGGGTTGTGTGTCAGGAGGAAGATTAGTGCAGAGGGACAAATGGAAAAGGGAATCACAAAGGGAGCAACCCCAGCAGAAAGTGGGGGCGAGGGGTGGGAGGTAAGTATATGTTTGGTGATAGGATCCCTTTGAAGAAGGTGGAAGTTGTGCAGCATGATGTGTTGGATATGGAAGCTCATGGGGTGGCAGGTAGGGACAAGAGGAACCATCACCTTTAAGCTGGCAGGAAGATGTGGTGAGTGCGGATGTTCAGCAAATGGAGGAGATGTGGGTGAGGGCAGCATCAACGGAGGAGGATGGGAAACCCCATTTTTTGATGGAGGAGGACATTTCTGATGTCCTAGAATAGAAAGCTGTATCCTGGGAACAGATGTAGTACAGATGTGCTGTTTATATTGTAAATGCATACTGGTAATATAAGTACTAATGCACATTTTATTCCATTATCTATACTTTATCCTCTAGCTTTATATTTTATACAATTCTTTATAATTGTTGAAATCTGCACCAACACACTACAGCAAATTCCTAATAAACGTATATGGTGAATAAAGTTGATCCTTAAATCCTAAAACCAAGCCCACTTTGTATTTCTCTGTTATTTTAGTGTTATAGAGAGATAGAAACATAGAAAACCTACAGCATAATACAGGCCCTTCAGCCCACAAAGCTGTGCCAAACATGTTCTTACCTTAGAAATTACCTAGGGTTACCCATAGCCCTCTAGTTTTCTGAGCTCCATGTACCTGTCCAGGAGTCTCTTAAAAGACCCTACCGTATCCGCCTCCACCACTGTCGCCAGTTAGCCCATAGGTACTCACCACTCTCGGTGTAAAAAAAACTTACTCCTGACATCTCCTCTGTACCTACTTCCAAGCACCTTAACACTGTGCCCTCTCATGCTCCCTCTCAGGGAGCTTGCTTTTATTACAAGCATGAATTTCCCAGAAGTATTACAGCAAAGCTAAAGATTAGAAAGAAGTGCCAAAACAAATAACTACTGAATTACTGACAGCTTATTCACCTCCTTCACACAACAAAAAGCCATTTTCTAGAGTAATGGGTAAAATGTAATTGGTTTAAAATGCAACAACAGCCTCATCCAGCTGAAGAATATTTGCTGAGCTAATGTATAACTTACACACATTACTTTCATTTTTCCTCATAATACAGCATTTACAGTACTGTGCAAAAGTCTTTGTCACATATATATAGCTAGGGTGTTTTAAGATTCTGCATAGTACTGTAGTTGTAAATGTGGAGCAGAGAGTGAGTTTGTAAATCTGGTGGGAGCAAAGGATGCTGGGAATGGTGAGAGTGGCATGTGGGACAGGGAGCAGAGGAGGAATGCCAGGATTGCGGAGTGGCAAAGGTGCAGACACACCCAGCCCTGAGATACCAGGCAAAGTCATTTGATTCCAAACACTTGATTTATTGATCATTACAGAATGTCGCTCTGGTGCTTCCCACTCCCTCTCCACTCCCCTCTTCCCACTCTGTCCATGATAGAACCCACATCAAGATCAGGTTTATCATCACTCACGTACGTCATGATTTTACTTTTGGCGGCAGCAGTACAGTGAGACACATATAATTACCACAGTACTGTGCAAAAGTCTTAAGCACCCTACTATACACTGCATACGTGCATAAGACATTTACACAGTACTGTAAAAGGAGGGAAGGTCTGTCCATCCATTCAGTTTGGAGCATGGCTAAAATACTATTTCACATTCACTTTCTTACAGTCTCCATTCCATTTGATTCACTCAGTGACCAAATTTTCATCAATTTAAAAGTTAAATCACTCCTTAATAGGAATTCCCAAGATTCATAATCTCTACTTAAGAAGAAAACAATTACCAGGAACACTGATGCTGGAAACACAAGAAATAAAGTAGCAGGAGTTGGCCCCACGCCATTGAGTACAATCAGAATGGACCTGTCCAGGCCACAGTTCCTCTTTTTGGCCAATTCCCCATTGGACCAAAATCTTCCTAAAACACACCCATATCCTAAATTGCTTTTTGTTGCGTGAAAGAGGTGAATAAGCTGTCAGTGATTCAATCGTTATTTACCACCTCAGTTTTATACAACTGCCTGCTTACCTTATAAGTATATGCCTTTGTTCAATACTTTCGCACTGTTGGAACATCTCTTCATCTATCCTTCCTGCCTCCTGCAGTCATTTGCTTTAATAAAAAGATTACATCTCACTTCTAAACTTCAAAGGTACAGATACAAATTATTCCTCTCCATAGATGCTGCCTGACTTACTGAGCTCCTCCAGCATTTTGTGTGTGTTGCTCAAGACTTCCAGCATCTGCAGAATCTCATGTTTATCTTGAAATGATTACCTCTCCTTAAGGAAATCATCATCCTTAAACGTTGATATTTTGTCACTCCAGGAAACTCCAGGAAATAGTCTTAACGGTAGAACAATGAAGGGAACATATTACAGAATCACTGTCAGCCAGAGAGAAGTCAGAAGTGTGAAGACAAGAGGAAATTACAAGTTATCCCAAATATTGCCATCAAGTATTAAGAACGTTTAAGCAAGTAAGACTGCTAATTATTTTAAGATTCTTCAGGGAGCAAGTGGGAGAAATAAATGTATTTACTGAGGGACCAGTAAGATTTCAAAGGGCAAAGAAATTCCAATCTACAGCCAATAAAAATTCAGATTCACATCATAAACGACAAAAATCTGCACTTGTACTTGCATTAAGATGTCCCGAGGTGCTACTCAGATGAAAATTAAATTAAAATTTGACAGTCACATCAGGAGATGCGAGGGCATGTTTTAAGAAAGATCTAGAGAGAGCAGTGAGAATGCTCCAGGGAGAGAAAGGCTATGTTTTGGTTACAATGGTTTTACTCTTTAAAAAGTAATAGTTCATCTTTTCAACTCATAGGCCAGTTTAGGAACAAATAGCTGCAGATGGTGTCATCTTCTCCTAGTTAAAAGGGGAGATCTTTATAGATTTATTAATGTGCAAAGAATTTAGAATTAACCATTTGACAAAGCAGCAAGGCCTACAGACAAAATTTTTCCCCCTTCTACATAAATCAGAACATCAACTTTGTGCAAAAGTATATATTAGTGCCTCCAACAGAAAGGTGCTAAGCCTAACAAAATACTGGATTTCTCAAGGGATGGAGGGAACAGAGATTGTTCGGGAGCTTTGCATTTCATCAGAATTACAAAAGTTTATTAAGTATTATTGGTAATCATTACCAGACCTAGGTAAGATTTTTTTAAAATTAAGAATAATTATTACATTCAGACAGCAAAGCTTAACCACTCAAACCAATGAAACACACATTAATGAAACAGCAAAAAACAATGGATATATTTACAGTTATTAAATTGTTATCTTTTCTGAGAATAGAACAGCAAAAGCAGCATTGCCAGAATAACAATTCTAGTAATAACAATAAAATCTACAGATGTAATTGACACAGAACTCCACAAACACAACCTTTACACAGAGTATTGAAGCAAATACTTACATATAAATGGGACACTGGTGCACTGGTGCATCTCAGGAGTGTGTGCTTACTCCATTGCTCTACTCTCTCTATACCCATGACTGTGTGGCTAGGCATAACTCAAATACCATCTATAAATTTGCTGATGGTACAGCCATTGTTGGTAGAATCTCAAATGGAGACAAGAGGGTGTACAGGAGCGAGATATGCCAACTAGTGGAGTGGTGTCACAGCACCAACCTGGCACTCAATGTCAGTAAGATGAAAGAGCTGATTGTGGGCTTCAGGAAGGGAAAGCAAAGGAACACACCCAATCCTCATAGAGGGATCAGAAGTGGAGAGAGTGAGCAGCTTCAAGTTCCTGGGTGTCAATATCTCTGAGGACCTAACCTGGTCCCAACATATCGATGCAGTTATAAGGAAGGCAGGACAGCATCTACACTTCATAAGGAGTTTGAGGAGATTTGGTATGTCAACAAATACACTCAAAAACTTCTACAGATGTTCCATGGAGAGCAATCTGACAGGCTGCCTCGCTGTATGGTGTGGGGGGGGGGGGGGCGCAGGGTGGTTCTGCACAGGACCGAAAGAAGCTGCAGAAGGTTGTTAATCTAGTCAGCTCCAACTTGGGCACTAGCCTACAAAGTACCCACGACATCTTCAAGGAGCGGTGTCTCAGAAAGGCACAGTCCATTATTAAGGACCTCCAGCATCCAGGGCATTCCCTTTTCTTACTGTTACCATCAGGTAGTAGGTACAGAAGCCTGAAGGCACACACTCAGTAATTCAGGAACAGCTTCTTCCCCTCTGCCATCCAGTTCCTAAATGGACATTGAACCTCACTTTTTTAATATATGTTACTTCTGTTTCCTGCACAATTTTTAGTCTATTCAATATATGTATATTGTAATTGATTTTCTTACTTTTTTTCTTCTTCCATGTTATGTATTGCACTGAACTACTGCTGCTAAATTAACAAATTTCACTTCACATGCCAGTAATAATAAACCTGATCCTAATTCAAAGAACATTTTAATCACAATATAAAGTATCCCAAAATCAGCATTGTATTATTACATACTAAACAATCTTCTCACTTTTACTCTAATGTACACAAACTTCTCAACATTTTATTAACCACTGTTAGTTCTTAAATATTATCCTTAAAAGAAATTCAGATATGTGAAATAAAAAAATATATAAAAATCTATTAGGCCAACTTTGAAACATTGCCACATTTGCTGCAGGCACACAATATGTATAAGACCATAAGACAGGAGCAGAATTGGGCTATTTGGCCCATCAAGCCTGCTCTACCATTTCATCATGGCTGATCCATTTTCCCTCTCAGCCCCAGCCTCCTATCTTCTCTCCATTACTAAACTGCTTAAGAAATTATTGCAAGTACTCGAACATGTACTTGCCAACCTTTCAACTGCATTTGGCAAAATTTGCCATAGTTAATGGTGGTTTTCTGCTGCAAGCTCAGTTCAAGTACCAAGTGAAATCAAGCCAAAGTCCATAGCATTTAAATCATCATGGAGAGGCCACATCCTCCACCAATCCATTTCCAACTTGGAGGTGAAAGTCTTTTGATCAATTCTTTTGCTGATAGTATAATTTGGGTAATAAATAAGACCATAAGACAAAGGAGCAGAAGTTGGCCATTCAGCCCATCGAGTCTGCTCTGCCATTTTATCACGAGCTGATCCATTCTCCCAGTTAGTCTCAAACAGGCAATGAATTTGTTCTAGTTCATTGCATTACTTGATCTCTTCCTAAAAACAAGACTATACCCTTGTGATTTCTTCCAAAAGGATGTTTAAAAGATCAAATAATCTTAAGTCCCTTCATAGTCGAGGTTGAATGGACACTTAATACCCAATGGAAAAGAAGCCATTTTCAGCATCTGAAAACCAAAATACTCATGTCATCGAAGGCACAAGAGACTGCAGATGCTGGAATCTGGAGTAACAGTGGGTTGGTCAGTGTGTGTGTGTGTGTGAGAGAGAGAGAGAGAGAGAGAGAGAGAGAGTGCACGAGTGCATGTTGGGGTGGGGGGGGCAGGGGAAGAGGTATTATCAGTGCTTCGCGTAAAACCCTGCACCAGGACAAGGTTTCAACCTAAAACAACAATTCCCTTTGCTCTCCCAAACCCCCACAAAAGCTCACTGACCCACTGAGTTCCTCCAGCAGATCTGCTGCTGTGTATCACTGCAACTCGAAAGAAAACTAAAGACATTCAACAATTCAGGAAGCCTCTACGGAGGGAGAAAAACAAAATTAATGCTCCACTGCGATAACCTTTCAACAGAATCAGGAAAGTTATTAAAGCAAATATGTTAAGTTGCAGAGGAGGGAGAGCGTAAAGACTGAGAAAAAGAGGATGTCTATAATGTAGAACATAGAACATTATTTGTGCTGACCTATGCAATTCTACTCAAAGATTAATCTGACACTTTCTTTCCCCTTAGCCCTTCACTCTTCTTGCATCCATTTGCCTGTCTGAGAGGTGCCTGTACGTCCGTAATGTATAAGCTTCTACGAACACCCCTGGCAGGGCTTTACATGCACCTACCACTCTTTGCGCAAGACACTTGCCCTTGGCATTCCACCCTCTATACTTTCCTCCAATACCTTAGAATTCTGCCCCTCCCCCCATATTAGCTATTTATGCCCTGGGAAAATGTCTCTGCCATCCTCTCTATCTCTGCCTCTTCTCTTGTACATCTCTATCAAGTCACCTCTCATCCTCCTTCACTCCGAAGAGAAAAGCCCTAGCTTGTTCAATCAATCATAAGACATACTCTCTTTCTCTAGTCCAGGCAGCATCCTGGTAAATCTCCTCTGTACTCTCTCTAAAGCTTCCACTGAGGCAACCAGAACAGAACACAGGGTCTAACCACGGTTTAACGTTCAAGGCTAATGTGTTTGTGGGGTGACAAAGAGAAGCTAAAGCACACAGTTGGATTGGGTGCTGGTGGAGAAGGTGAGGAAGGCGGGGAAGGCTTGCTAACTGCAACCAAACTGTCTAAAGTTGGTGTGAAAAAAGGAGAGAGTAGAGGGTTAAGAATGCTGGAAATGCCCAGCAGATAACGCAGATGGTAGAGGAAAAACTGAATATTACAGGATGACACAAACTGGAAATTATCTGTAATAGTTGAATTTACTGTAGAATCACCAAAGCCATCATATGATGAGATAAAAGATGAGATACTCAAGCTCACATGGGGTTTTGCTGGGATTGCATAAAAGGCTAAAGTGGGAATGGGATCGGGAGTTAATATGGGAGGTAACTGATATCCCACACCTGAATGGAAGTGCTTTGCAAAGTGGCAGCTTGATTCTCCACTGTAAACTCTTCTTTGTCACTCTTCTTTCCAACTCATCTCCCTCTTGGTGGATTGCCTCAGTGCCAACAAATTCAATTGACAGACCTTTACCACCACCTTCACTCCAGCAAAAAAATAACATCTTGGTCATTTGGTTTCACTTGCTCTCCATGTTTTCACACATTGCCTTTGTTCCCTCCTCTTGATATGGCACCCCCCACACGCACAGACACATACAGACTCATTACAGTTTAATATGTGCTTGCTTTCTTTGTATGCTTAGTTCCAATGAAAGGTCCCAAGACTTTTTTTGACATTTATTTTTATTCAGAGTTACAGGACATTAACAGGCCCCTCCGGCTAAACGAGCCAGTGCCCCCCAATTACACGCATGTGACCAATTAAACTATTAACCCATACGAATTTGGAATGTGGGAGGAAACCAGAGCACCCAGAGGAAAAACCCATTTGTACTTTGAGAGAACGTACACATTCTTCACAGACAGCAACGGAATTGAACCAGGATTGCTGGTGCTGTAATATTTCAATATAGAGCGTGGAACAGGCCCTTCCGGCCCAATGAGCCACACCACCCAGCAAATCACCTATTTAAACACTTGCCTAATCACAGGGCAACTTACAATGACCAATTAACCTACTAACCTGTACATCTTTGGACTGTGGGAGCAAACCCACTCAGTTCACGGGAAGAACATAACAAACGCCTTACAGCCAGCGCCGGAATAAACTCCAAAAGTCATGATGTGTGATAGTGTTGCGCTAACCACTACACTACCATGGCGCCTACAAATAGTGTTATAATAACCTCCACACTACTGTGACGTTCCAATTATGCTTGAAAGAGTCAATTTTGCTCATCCTTCCACAAAGTGCTGAATGATTTATCAAGTATGTTCGACATTGTCTTTTGTTATTTTAGCACATTACGGTCAAGGGATACACGTCAATAGTAACATATTCTGGAAATGTCTGGGTGCTAAACCAAGGGGAAACAAGTAAGGCACATGTCAAAAAGCCAGAAGCTCAGCTAAGGCTACATCAAATCTTCTGGAGACCCCCAACAAAAACATTAACATTTACTTGCACAGAAGAAGGATACAAATATGAAAAGAATATGAAAATCTCAAAGTTCAAAGTGAATTTATTATTAAACTACCTATATCTCATCAGATACAACCCTGAGATTTATTTTCTTGTGGGCATACTCAATAAATCCATAATATAATGATAATCAGCGAAAGACTGCAGCAATTTGGGCATTCAACTAGTATGCAAAAAACAAACTTTGTGAATACAAAGTGAAAGAAATAATAAATAAACAAGCAAGCAATAAATATTGAGAACATGAGATGAAGAGTCATTAAAAGTGAGTTCATAGGTTGTGAGGAACACTCACAACACGCTGGAGGAACTCAGCAGGTCGGGTAGCATCCGTGGAAAAGATCGGTAGACGTTTCGGGCCGGAACCCTTCGTCTGTCGACCGATCTTTTCCACAGATGCTGCCCGACCTGCTGAGTTCCTCCAGCGTGTTGTGAGTGTTGCTTTGGCCCCAGCATCTGCAGATTATTTTGTGTCATAGGTTGTGGGGTTGTTGGAAGCTGAGTGAACCCCTTTGGTTCAAGGGCCTGACGGTTGAAGCGTAATAAATGATCCTTCACAGTATAATTTTTGAATGCTGCTAAAATAATTTATTGGACTGTTACAAAGGTATTTTCTTCCATTTCAAAGGTTAGCAAGACCTGTATTTGATTCAGAAAAATACAAGAATGAATGAGTACTCAAAAGTATAAACCTTCACAAAACACATTCTGCAGAGGCAACAAGCGTTATTAATAAAATGTATCAGTTACATTATTCAACACCAGTCATGAATAATCTGCTATTGTGGTACCAGGCTGTCAAAGCCCATTTATTTTAATATAGAAAGAGAAGTAACCCATGTTAAATGACGTATTGGCTTACTGTAACATGCAGCATAAAATAAACATGAAATTTCCTGATAAGTGACTACAATAAGGCAAATCCCTCACAATTCTGTAAGTCTGATTATGTAATGGGCTGAATTATAAATTGAAAAGTCAGCATATTTTCTTTCAAATAATGTACATGACATTACATGTATTAATCAACCATGCAGATGTGAAGTTATTTGTCAAAATGTTATTTTGCTGGCCAAACGTGCATCAACTTTTAATTGCCCATGGAGACTCTTCAAACATATTGCAGAAAATAACTACATAAAAAAATTTCCCTGCAATAACCTCCTGGCTGAAATTGTATAAGACGTTAGTGAGGCCTAAGTTGGAGATTTGTATGCAGTGTTGGTCACCTACCCACAGGAAAGTCTTCATGACTAGAGAGATTGAATTTAAGAGCAGGGAGGTTATGTTGCAACTGTACAGGGTACTGGCGAGGCTGCATCTGGAGTAATAAAGTCCCCTGGTCCTGATGGAATACATCCCAGGGTACAGAAAGAAATGACAAAAGTTATGGTAGAAGCTTTACCAAATTTACCAAAATTCTCTGGACTCTGGGCAGGTCCCGGCAAATTGGAAGACGGTGAGTGTCATGTCACTGTTCATAAAAGGATGCAGGCAAAAGGCAGGTAACTATAGGCCAGTTAGTTTAACATCTGTAGTTGGGAAAATGCTTGAAGCTAACATTAAAGAAGAAATAGCGAGGCATCCAGAAAGAAATGGATCCATCAGGCAGACGCAGCATGGATTCAGCAAAGGCAGGTCCTGTTTGACGAATTTACTGGAGTTCTATGAGGATATAAAAGCAATGGATAGAAAGGAACAGATGGACACTATTTACTTGGATTTCCAGAAGGCATTCGACAAGGTGCAGCATAAAAAACTTATCCGTAAAATGAGGATGCATAGAGTTGAGGGTAATGTATTAGCATGGATAGACGATTGGTTAACTAATAGAAAACAGAAACTCCGGATACACGGGTGTTACTCTGGTTGGCAATCAGTGGTGAGCGGTGTGCTGCAGGGGTCGGTACTGGGTCTGCAACTGTTCACAATATACATTAACAATCTGGAAGAGGGGACCAAGCGTAGTGCATCTAAGTTTGCTGATGATACTAAATTGAGTGGAACAGCAAACTGTGCAGAAGGTACGGAGAATCTGCAGAGAGATATCAATAGGTTAAGTGAGTAGGCAAGGGTCTGACAGATGGAGTACAATGTTGGTAAGTGCGAGGTCATCTACTTCGGAAGGAAGGAAAAATGGAAGATCAGATTTTTATTTAAACAGTAAAAATTGCAGCATGCTGCTATGCAGAGACACTTGGGAGTGCTTGTGCATGAATCACAAAAGATTGGTTTGCAGGTGCAGCAGGCTATCAAGAAGGCAAATGGGATGTTGGCCTTCATTGCTAGAGGGATTGAATATAAGAGCAGGGAGGTTATGCTGCAACTGTACAGGGTGCTGATGAGGCCACACCTGGAGTACTGTGTGCAGTTCTGGTCTTCTTACTTGAGGAAGGATACTGGCTTTGGAGGCGGTGCAAAGGATGTTCACCAGGTTGATTGCAGAGATGAGTGGGTTAGACTATGAGGAGAGATTGAGTTGCCTTGGACTGTATTCACTGAAATTCAGAAGAATGACAGGAAATCTTATAGCAACATATAAAATTATGAAAGGGTTAGATATGATAGAGGCAGGAAAGTTGTTTCCACTGGTAGGTGAGCCTAGAACTAGGGGACACAGCCTCAAGATTCGGGGGAGTAAATTTAGGACGGAGATGAGGAGGAACTACTTTTCCCAACAGAGTGCTGAATCTGTGGAATTCTCTGCCCAATGAAGCAGTGGAGGTACTGCAGTAAATATATTTAAGACAAGGTTGGATCGATTTTTGCGTAGTAGGGGAATTAAGGGTTATGGGGAAAAGGCAGGTAGGTGGAGCAGCCATTATCTTATTGAACAGCGAAGCAGGGCTTATGGGCCAGATGGCCTACTCCTGCTCCTACTTCTTATGTTCTGATGAAAGAGTGCTGAGAAAATGTACAAGGATATCGGAAAAGGCTGAACAAGTTGAGACCTAGTTCTCTAGAATTTAGAAAACTGAGGGGAGATTTGTTAGAAGTAGACAACGTTATGAAGGTATAGTTAGAGAAAACGCAAGCAAACTTTTTCCACCTAGGTTGGGTAAGACTAGAACTAGAGGTTAAGGGTGAAAGGTGAAATGTTTAAGGGAACTTCCTCATTCAGAGTGACAAGAGTGAGGAACAAGCTCCCAGCGTAAATGGTGGACGCAGGGTCAATTTTAACATTTGGATGGCACAAGGACGGGAGGGGTATGGAGAGCTATGGTCCGGGTGTAGGTCGATGAGACTAGGCAGATTAATACCTTGGCATAGGCTAGATGGGCCAAAAGGTTTGCTTCTGTGCTGTAGTATTCTCTGACTCTGTGGCTCATGGACCCTCACAAAGCTGTGCATTGAGGTGGATTTTTATAAAAGCAAACTTTAACAAACAAATATGAAGTCAACGCTCTGCAAGAAAATTACACGATACATGTGAGAAAAGCCTAAAGGGACAAACATTTAAACTAATACTATATTACAATCAATTAAAAATGCTGGACTACCCACTAAGACAACAGAAATTCAGGTTATAGATAATTAAGTTATACCGTCTGTTGATCAGGCTATTTCTTGATTTCTTCATTTAAGTTTGCTTACCCAGAAAATAAAGATTCATTAAGTCAAACTCTGGGTTTTCTTGATAACTGGTCATAATAGCGAGATTTTCTAATCAACAGCAAAGAAAAGGCACTTGTAATGAACCTTGAAAAATACAATGTTGGCAAGAACTGAATAGGCTCTGTAGAGGTGGTTTCCCTTTTTTCCCCAATGAGTTTGCATTTGGCACCCTTATTTTGGGATCAGTGCCATCCACCAACAGTTGGGTTGGCAGAGCAATCACAGATTCTATAAATTAATGAGGCCATTTTCTCAGGTGGTTCCTCAGGACTGAAGATAACTTACTTGCACTCCATTTTTAAGAGCTGAGATGTCTCAACACTCAGAATACCTGCCTTGGAATATAATTCATTTATCCTTTGCTTAGGTTTCAGGAGCTTGCAGAGATAGGTTTGGTGGCTTTTCATCAGTACTTTACAGTGCCTGTTGTAAGTAATCAAGCCCGGTCAATCACAGAGGAGCTGCTTCATAGAGCATGAGTATCATGGCAAGTAATCTGCAAAAAATGCACAGAAGCTTCTCTATTAAAAGGAAATGGGACTAGATTGATAATAATGACTACGGGTTTCAGATATCCGAAAGCCAAGATCTGAGATGTTGTGATAAAAAGAACAAGTGGCAAATAGAAAGTCTCTAAGACAGGGGTTCCCATGGACCCCTGTCATTAACCATGGGGGTCTATGGTCACCAGGTTGTGAACCCCTGGTCTGGGAGGTCCAGCAAATTGCTGACAGCCATGTTGCAAGGGTTAAGGCCATCCATAGTATATTCTCCACCAACAGCCAAGAATGGAGATAAGCTCATCTAGGATAGTTAATAAAGAAGGAAACTCTGGGAATCATAAAAAATTAGAAAAGCTTATCATAATTATAAAAGCTAACATACAAAACAGAAAAGAGGAAAACTGGCCAATAATGGAGGAAGTTTAAAAATCACAAGAAGAAAAAGTTCAAAAATATGGTCAGTGAAGTATTGCTGCGAGTGTTTTAAGTCATAAGAACATAAGAAATAGGAACAGGAATTGGACATCCATCACATCGAGCCTGCCCTGCCATTCAATAAGATCATGGCTGATCTGTCCATAAACTCAGCTCCATCTACCTACCTTTTCCCCATAACCCTTAATTCCCTTACTATGTAAAAATCTATCAAACTGTATCTTAAATATATTTAGTGAAGAAGCCTCAACTGCTTCCCTGGGCAGAGAATTCCACAGATTCACCACTCTCTGGGAAAAAGTTTCTCATCTCTGTCCTAATTCTTGAGGCAATGTCCCTTTGTTCTCGTCTCATCTACCAATGGAAACAACTTTCCTACCTCTATCTTATCTATCCCTTTCAAAATTTTGTATGTTTCTATAAGGTCCCCTCTCATTCTTCTGAATTCCAGAGAGTATAGTCCCAGACGACTCAATCTCTCTTCATAAGTTAACCTCTTCATCTCTGGAATCAACCTGGTGAACCTCCTCTGCACTGCCTCCAAAGCCAGTATATCCTTCCTCAAGTATGGAGGCCAGAACTGCACACAGTACTCTAAATGCGCCTCACCAGTACCCTGTATAATTGTAGCATGACCTCCCTGCTCTTGAATTCAATCCTTCCAGCAATGAAGATCAACAGTCCATTTGACTTCTTAATAACCTGTTGTACCTGTAAGCCAACTTTTTGTGATACATGCACAGCACTCCAAAGTCCCTCTGCACAACAGCATGCTGCAATCTTTCACCATTTAAATAATAATCTGCTCTTCTATTATTCCTTCCATGATCTCGCATTTACCAACATTATATTTCATCTGCCAGACCTTGGCCCACTCACTTAATCTATCTATATCCCTCTGCAGACTCTCCACACCCTCTGTACAATTTGCTTTTCCACTCAGTTTAGCGTCATCAGCAAATTTTGCTACGCTACACTCCGTCCCCTCTTCCAAATCATCAATGTAAATAGTAAACAGCTGCGGGCCCAGCACCGACACCTGCGGCACCCCACTCACCACTGACTGCTAACCGGAGAAAAGTCAGTGGAGTATCTTTAAGCTCTCACTCGAGGAGCTCCCAGTGCACACTGTAACAGGACCTGAATAAACTGATGTATTTGAGCAAATCACCACTGCTGTATGAGATCTTATTGGATGACTGAGTCCCATGTGAAAGCCATATTCAGGATGCAAGCCAAACTGACAAGTCCCTCCAAGAGCCGAAAAACTTTGGCAGATCTCAACTGCAATTCTACGTGTGATTTGAATGCCCTTGACTCCATTGCACAGCAAATCACCACCTTTTCTGATCAACAAGGCATTAATAAAAGTGCCAACTAATAAACAAGGCAATGGGATAGACAGCATCTCTGCTGAATATCTAAAAAATGGCACTGAGGAACTTTAGTCAGATCACCCACACAATGCATTGCAAGCCTGTTATTGGACCAAATTAGAAAGCAATGGATGAAAGGTGGATAATCAGATTACAGATGGGTGCTTTAGATACTTGTGTAAAGTTAAACCATTCTCTCAGTGTAAAAACAAGTTGTTGCTCAACTATGGGTCACCGTACATCAACACACATGTGGGGTGATCAATGGCAAGTTTTTGTGAGTCTGTAAATGGACTACAGTGTTTTGAACAACCTTGGCCTTATAGTGTGTCAAGTCAGCCTGGCATACAACAGAATTGTCACAACCAGAGTCGGGACACTGGTGAAGTGAGGCAGGCCCAATGTCAGAATAACAGTAAACTTCTAAATCCATGGAGGCAATAAACAGGACATAAACTTAAATTTTCAGGACCAGTTGTTGTGTAGCACTAAGTGTGGCTGGGGAAGTAATGAAGAACTTTATTTTTATTTACAGATACAACATGCTACAGGTTCTCCCAGCCTAATCAGCCCATGCTTTCAAAATTAGATCCATGTGACCAATTAACCTACTAAGCTGTACATCTTTGAAATGTGGGGGGAAACTGATGCACCCAGAGGAAGCCCACCCAGTCACGGGAAGAAACATACAAACTCCTTACAGACAGTGGTGGAATTGAACCTGAGAGAACAAAAGGAAAGTGAGAGGCTGGTGACACAAAGGTGGTGCTGTTTAAGTAAGTGTGGTGAAAGCTGGCTAACTATAGTTGATGAGTCTGAAGGAAATGTAGAGGAAAAGATCAGTCTCCTGGTCTCTACCCTATTACTGCCATTTTCTTTGTTCCTTGTAGCTTAAAACATGTTACAAATCAAACATTTTTCTGTTCTGATGAAAATCATTGAAGTGAACTCTTTCTCTTTCCAATGAGATTGTCCAACCTTTCAGGTACTTCCAGGATCTCGTTCGTGATTGAGGTACTTCCAATGTTGTTTTCATTTAGGGCACAGTTAAGCACAAAATCTGGATCAGTACTCCAGTGATATTAAAACTGCTTTGTTAACTAGCAGTATAAAGGGTGTGAAAAACATGCATACAAAATGCAAATATTTATTTTTAATGTCAATTTTAACAAATATGCTAGGTATGCCAATTGCAACCGTCAACAAAACTAACATGTCATGTCTTAGACATTGCTGAGGAGAAAGAGTTTGTATCACGGACTATCGTAGGATTAAAGGACTGTGTATGTGTATGGGTGGAAGAGAGTAACAGGGGTTGTTTTGCTCTTGTTGATTTGTTGCTTATGTTGTTCTGTCAAGTACTGTGGGCATGCTATACAGATACTGGAATGTGTGCCAACACTTGCAGGGTGACCCCAGCACATCCTCGGGCATGTTGGTTTTGAATTGAATTGACTTTACTACTTACATCCTTCATATACATGTGATTGTTAACACAATGACATAGTTCATTCAGATCTTTCAAAGTACATGTGATAAATGAATCTTGAAAGGATTAAACTATTTTTAGTGTTTGAAAGTGAAAAATTACTGGAAGGTAGTTTACCGACCAAGTACAATAGATTTCGAAGTGTTTACATAAATGTGCACTTAAAACCTGATTTACAAAACATAGGGAAACAGCAGGGGAGAAATTAGGAGGCCTTTTGAAGAGACAGCACAGACAACAGCATAAAGAATCTACTCCTTTGTTGTATGATTCTTAAATCACAAACCACAGAAACCATCCTCAACATTGTTATTCATCAATAAAGACTGCCACTCTAAAATACCAATAATTTTCTATTCATGAGGAGGGACTGAAATGAATGTGTTTGACTCGCCAAAGTATTTTTCTGCTTTACTATAATCCCTACAATCTCACAGCTGGAAATGGTGTGAGGGAGGCACTTATGGTCAATACAAAACCTGTTTGATTAATGCAATTACAGGCTATCAAACGAAGCCCAAAGAAACCTATAAGGGAATTTGTAGTAAGTCATTAAGCTGTGAGTATATCTATTAATTTCATTATCTTGCGCATCATAAAATTTAATTGTGATCCAGGAGATAGCAGTCTTAAATCATGTGTGGTCTACACTCTAGTTCAATTCAAATAGTGTTAGTTTGATTGCTGTAACTATTCAACAGGGTTGCATGCTATGAAAGCACTTTTAAGGACATACCCTAATCCTATGTGGTCAGAGTCAGAGCTGTAGAGCAGGGAAACAGACCCTTCAGCTGATCTCATCCATGTTGACCGAGGTGCCTACCTGAGCTAGTCCCAATTGTTTGCCTTAAGCCTATATTCCTCTAAACCTTAGCTAATCTTGCTATTAAAGAACAGGATAAAGGAAAAACGGGGGGCGGGGGCAATAAACTGGGAAATCAAGGAGTACGACACATCGTTGTGACTTTACAAAAGGCCTGAAACAGGTTTGGAATGTAAGGATTGTATAAATCTGGTGAGAATGCTGCAAGTTCCATCACCGTGGATTCTACGGGGCCAAGCAAGAGTGTTATTATCTTTTTTACAATCACGAGGCCAGATGGACATCAACAACTTAAAGTACTGCAGGACTTCTCCCATCAGTGAGGTGCTCGTTGACAAAGAAACATATGGCTAAATGGATGGTGCAGGAGGGAGAGCTTCGGATTTCTGGATTATTGGATTAAAGATGGGACCTGTACAGAAGTACAATTTTCACCTGAACTGGAGGGAGGACTAATATCCTAGTGGGAAGGTTTGCTAGTGCTGTAGCGGTGGGGAGCAGGGGGCTGGAGGGGGGGGGGTGGGGGGACGTCAAATAAGAGTTGCAGGGGGTTGGGAACCAGAGTGCTAGAACAGATAGTGGAGTGGTTGTGGAGACAGCTGTTGTTAAGCCTACATACAAAGTCAGGAATCAAAAGGTTGAGTATGGTGGGACTAATGTTCTAAGCTACATATATTTCAATGCGAGATGTAGGAAAGGTGGATCAGCTTGGGCACGGATCTGTGGAATTATGACATTGTAGCCATTAGTGAGACTTGGTTGCAGGAGAGGCAGGTATGGCAGCTCAATGTTCAGGGGTTCTGGTGTATTTGGTCAGTGGGAGGTCTCTGGAAGTGAAATTTTGAGAGTATGGAGTTCATACTTTCATGTCAGAATAAAAAGCAAGGATAACAGGTGAAGGGAACCCTGGTATTAAAGGAATATTGAATTGAATTTATTACTTACATCCTTCACATACATGAGTAAAAATTTTTACGTTACATCTCCATCTAAATGTACAATGTGCAATTTATAGTAATTTGTAATAAATAGTATGTCAGCACAGACAATATAACATAGAAATACAATTGTATCAGCATGAATTAATCAGTCTGAATCATGGTGGAAGAAGCTGTCCCGGACCCTGTTGGTCCTGACTTTTATACTGCGGTACTGTTTCCTGGATGGTAGCAGCCAGAACAGTTTGTGGTTGGGGTGACTCGGGTCCCCAGTGATCCTTTGGGCCCTTTTTACACACCTGTCTTTGTAAATGTCCTGAATAGTGGGAAGTTCACATCTATAGATGCACTGGGCTCTCCGCAATACTCTCTGCAGAGTCCTGCGATTGAGAGAGGTACAGTTCCCAAACCAGGCAGTGATGTGGTCAGTCAGGATGCTCTCAATTGTGCCCCTGTAGAAACTTCTTAGGATTTGGGGGCCCATAGCAATCTTCTTCAACCGCCTGAGGTGAAAGAGGCACCGTTGTGCTTTTTTCACCACACAGCTGGTACGTACATACCATGTGAGGTCCTCGGTGACGTGGATGCCGAGGAACTTAAAACTGTTCGCCCTCTCAGCCCCAGATCCATTGATGTCAATAGGGGTTAGCCTGTCTCCATTCCTCCTGTAGTTCATGACCAGCTCCTTTGTTTTTGCGATATTGAGGGAGAGGTTGTTTTCTTGACACCACTGTGTCAAGGTGATGGCTTTTTCTCTATAGGCTGCTTCATTATTATTTGAGATTAAGCCAATCAATGTACTGTCATCAGCAAATTTAATGAGCAGATTGGAGCTGTGGGTGGCGACACAGTCATGGGTATACAGAGATTAAAGGAGGGGGCTTAGGACACAGCCCTGGGGGGCACCTGTGTTGACAGTCAGAGGGGCAGAGGTGAGCGAGCCCACTCTTACCATCTGCCAGTGATCTGACAGGAAGTCCAGGATCCAGCTGCACAAGGCAGGGTGAAGGCCAAGGTCTCTGAGTCTGATTAAGAAAAGGGAGGAGGTACACAGCAGATATAGCCAGGTACAAAAAAAAGGAGGTATTTGAGAAGTATAAGAAATGTTAAGAGAACACATAAGGAAATCAGGAGCACTAAAGAAGACATGAGGTTGCTCTGGCAGACAAGGTATTCCCTTGGACCCCGTGGGAGCCTAGTGCAGAAATTGCAGGGGCCCTAGCAGAGATACTTAAAACATCCTTGGCCATGGTTGAGGTGCCAGAGGAACAGCAGACAGCTAATGTCGTTCCTTTGTTTAAGAAAAGTTCTAAGACTAAGACAGGAAATTAGAGGCTAGTGAGCCTGACGTGGTGGGAAAATTATTGGAAGGTATTCTAAGGAACCAGAAATATGAGTATTTAGATAAACAGGGGCTGATTAGGGACAGTCAACATGGCTTTGTGCATGACAGGTTGTGTCTAACCAATCTTAGAGTTTTTCAAGCAAGTTACCAGGAAAGTTGATGAAGGCAAGACAATGCATCTAGTCTACAAGGCCTTTGACAAGGTCCCGCATGGTAGGTTGGTCAAGAAAGTTCATTTGCTTGGCATTCAAGATGAGGTAGTAAATTGGCATTGGCTTTGTGGGTGAAGCCAAAGAGTGGTAGTGAATAGTTGCCTCTTTGATTGGTGGCCTGTGTCTCGTGGTGAACTACAGGAATTGGTGATGGGTTTGTTGTTGTCATCTACTGTATATTAACAAGATCTACAGCAGATCTCGATGATAATGTGGTAAACCAGATCAGCAAATTTGCAGATGACACCAGGAATGGGGGTGTAGTAGACAGAGAGGAACAATATCAAACTTGCAGCTGGATCTGAACTTGCTGCAAAAATGGGCTGAATCGGTCATAAGGAAAGCTTTTGACACATTGACCTTCATATCTCAATGTAGTGAGTACGAGAGTCGGGATGTTATGCTAAAATTGTATAACACATTAGCAAGGCCTAATTTGGAGTATTGTGCAGTTTTGCTCACCAACCTACAGGAAGGATGTAAATAAGATTGAAAGAGTACAGAGAAAATTTACAAGGATTTTGCTGGATACTGAGGATCTGAGTTATAGGGAAAAAGGGAATATGTTAGGACCTTATCCCCTGGGAAGATTGAGAGGAGATTTGATAGAGACATGTAAAATAGTGAGGGGTACAGGTAAGGTAAATGCACACAGGCTTTTACCATGGAGGTTGGGACTACAACTACAGGTCATGGGTTAAGGGTGAAAGGTGAAATGTTTAAGGGAAACATGAGGGGTGACTTCTTCACTCAGAGGGTGGTGAGAGTGTGGAACAAGCTGCCAGTACAAGTTCTGGATGCAGGGTCAATGCAACATTAAGAGAAATTCAAACCGATACATGTTGGGTGGTGTATGGAGGATGACAGTTTGGGTATCAGTCGATGGGACTGGGCAAACAAATGGTTTGGCATGGACTAGATGGGCCAAAGGGCCTGGTTCTGTGGTGTAACCTTTTATGGCTATTACATCCATGTGAACAATTAACCTACTAACACGAATGTCTTTGGACTGTGGAAAGAAACTTACATGGTCATGGGAGGAACATAGAAACTTTTAACAAATAGCAGTGGGGTTGAACCCGGGTCACTGCCGCTGTAATGCCATCACACTAACACGTTTTCTCAACTTACAAATGTGTTAATATCTATATTTGAAAAATACTGTGAAAACATCAATAATTTCAGATATGCGGATGACACTGTGTTAATTGCAAATATGGAGGAAGAACTACGAAACTTAATTGATATAGTTGTTGAAGAAAGTGCAAAAATGGGTCCATCTATCAATTACAAAAAGACAGAATGTATGGTGATAACCAAAAAGAAGGAGAATCCTATCTGCAGGCTGAGAATAAACGGGGAAGACATAAAACAAGAACAGAACTTTTGCTGCTTAGGAAGCTGGGTGACATCAGATGGTAGGTGTGACATGGACATCAAAAGAAGAATAGGGATGGCAAAAGACACCTTTACGAGAATGGAGAGTATACTGACCAATACTAAACTAGGCATGCAACCTGCCTCAGAGTACTGAAATGTTACATTTATCCAGTTATGTTATATGGCTCAGAATGTTGGACAATATCTAGTAACATGAGGAAACGAATTGAAGCAGCAGAGATCTGGTTTTTGAGGAGGATGCATGGATGAAACGAATATCTAACGAGGATGTCATGAACAGAGAAAACACAAAAAGAGAAATAATGTATGAGATCATGAAAAGGCAATGTAACTTCATTGGACATGTGATTAGGAAAGAGGAGTTAGAATGCACAGTAATTATGGGAAAGATTTAAGGGAAGAAAGCAAGAGGAAGACAAAGACAAATGATGATGGAGACAGCAGCCAGAGAACTGGAAATGAATACCAATGAATTGATTTACTTGACCTGAAACAGGAGTGTGTGGGCCATGGCAGTCAAAGCTCAAACTGGGCACGGCACCTGATGATGATGATGATGATACTGTGAATTACAATCCACAGATATATTCATCTTCGAAAATTCAGAGTTTCCATGGCAGTAAATACTCATAATACAGCATTAAACTAACATCAATCAGACCTCTTATAGTAAAGCATCACAGCTTCAGGAGGCAGCTGCTCAGGCTGCATGTATGGAGTTGAAGGGTCTTGTCCTGAAACATTGGCTGCTTATTCTTCTCCATAGATGCTGCCTAACCTGCTCAGTTCCTCCAGCATTTACTCTGGATTTCCAGCATCTGCAAAATCTCTTGTGTTTACAGTTTCAGGACATTTTACATGAGACTAGCTTATAAATACCACAACTCAGTTCAGTTCTACTGATTTCCTCTGATTCCATGGAGAAAACTGCAAAATGTACAGTAGTAGGATAAATCTAAATAATAGATAGTAACTCTCAGATCTCTGTGGTGAGCAAAGCATGCACGAACATCTCAAAGCTGCTGTCACAATGACAGCAGATGCCAGAAGTTTCACCACCACAGCAAAATTCAGACCATCATCTCCAATGCTGAACACTGGGAGCTTCGCTGAAGGACTGTTCGAAGAACTTGGTGCAAAGATCACACTATAGAAATGAGAAGTGAACAAGATTCCATCTACATTGTCAACGGATGTAAACAATTTTGGGAAGTCACAGTGACCATCGTGTCAATGTTTAATACTTTTCCCTCAATATTTCTGCCTTGTTCAATGGTAAAGGGTTCTAACTACCCTATACTCTGGTAACTGGCTGTAATATGGTAACTTGCAATATGTTTGTTTCATAATAGAAGTTTGTAGTAATGGTGATAATTAGCAGCTAGTATGGGATTTTGGGAAGGATATCAACAGTATTTCCCAATATAAACAGATCTTGAGAGGTTTATAAAATTATGAGGGGAATGTGATAAGGTAGACAGTCAGAATCTTTAAGCCTTGGTAAGAATGTCAAATTCTAGGGGATATGGATTTAAGTCAAGAGCAGGAAGGTTTACACAGAGTAGGGCCTAGAATGAGGTTTGTTGAGGCCTCAACCTTTGTCAAGGGTCCTTCCCATCTGTCCTATAATCTCTTTGACCTCCTAATGTAGGCCAAAGGTACCGCAGCACAAGGACAAGGACCGTTAGACAGGGTAACCGCTTCATCCCCAAGGCTGTGAGACTTCTGAACACCTGCCTCCACCCAGTACGTATTTATGACAGCACCAGTAGCAATATACTGCTGTATATTTAACTATGTGCCGTATATACACTTTGTCAACTTGTATAGCTACAGAATATTTTATCCAGAAACAGTTTTTTTCTGCTTAGCTGTATACATGCCAATAAACTTGAACCTGGGCTGCAGGGGTAGTGTGGAAGCAGATACTACAGTGGTTTTTAATAGGCTGTTAGACTGAGTTATGAAAAACTTAGACATACTCCTATGAATATACAGACATATGGATCACTCACAGGAAGGAGAGATTTAATTTAGCACATTTTCGGTAAAGACATTGTGGGCTGAACAGTGTGTTCCTGTACTGTACTGTTCTATGTTCCATTTTATTATCCAGTTCAAGAGAACTAATCTGTACCATATATTTTGAAAAAGTAAGCATTACTTAATCATACTCCACAAAAACACATTGAATAGATTAGATCATATTTACAATGGCTTTTATTTGCCAATGAATGTGTTAGTGAGAGATAAATATAGCTTAAAAACAATAAGTTTAATTTTAAATTACTCTAGTAATTTACACACATTTATATTATCCACCATTTATTTAAATGTTACTTGTTCACCTCCCACCATTTTTAGTTCATTCATATAAAAGCCACATATAAATTAGCTCCAATAGGCCATTCTAACGCTGTATCAAATTGATTTTTTTTTCAGTTAAGTAGAAGAATGTGAACAAATTGCCTGAGTCTTTCAACAACTTATTTTCTGATATTGGCTACAAGTGGCATCACAATGGAATTTAATTGGCAAATAGATTTTTCAAAGTTTCATGGCATTATGAAAGATGGAACAATTAGTGATTTGCAATTGTAGTATTAAAATCAGTGTGTTGAGCATAAATTAATCATAGAACTAATCATTGTTCCTAATCACATGCATTTATCTGAATGTGCTGGTTACACTCTTGGGATTCCAGTTGGTTACACATAGAGAATGGAAAACCAGAAAAATAAGTTATTAAAATTCAATTTATTACAATTCAATTGAACATAAATAACTAATCACCAACCGAAACATTTGAGCAGACAAGCCTGAACAAGGCAATTCAACCTGCCCTGCCAAATGAATTCAGCTTCTTAACAAACGTGCCAAGGAAAGTACGTCCAAATTGTCCACTAATCTTCCAGACTGTGATAACAATGCAGAAAAAGTTCTCTTTCCCTCTTTCAGCTTTATTTATTTTATATATAATCACTGCGTAACAAAACAATTGCCAGAAGAAGCAGACCCCCTATACTTGCATTGCTAAAAAACCCTCAATTTTCAAAAACATTAAGATTTCTTCAATTTTCTCAGCTTCATTGCAAAATATCATGAGTTTCTTCACCACTTTATATAACTGGCATCCCTTATTCCATCTTGCAGTCCAGATACCTTTCTTGTAAATGCAGATTTACCACCCTCCGGCTAAAGAAATTTTCCCTC
Source organism: Mobula birostris (assembly GCF_030028105.1). NCBI lineage: Eukaryota > Metazoa > Chordata > Chondrichthyes > Myliobatiformes > Myliobatidae > Mobula > Mobula birostris. The sequence goes on along the minus strand of NC_092393.1, from coordinate 52,781,457 downwards.
ATCCCTGTTCTAAATGGACATCCTTCCATTCTGAGGCTGTGCCATCTACTCCTCGGCTACCCCAATTATAGGAAATATTCTCTCCACAGCCAGTATCTAGGCTTTTTAATATTTGAAAGGGTTCAATGAGATCTCCTCCCCCCCCCCATTCTTCTAAATTCCAGCAAGCACACACCCAGAGCCATCAAATGCTCATATTAATCTTTTCATTTCCGGTATAATTCTTGTGAACACCCTCTGAACCCTCTCCAATGCCAACACATCCTTTCTTAGATAGAGGGCCCAAAGCTGCTCACAATACTACAAGTGTGGCCTGACAAATGCCTTATAAAGCCTAAGCATTAATCCTTGCTTTTGTATTCTAGTCCTCTCAAAATGAAAACTAACATTACATTTGCCTTCTTTACCACCAACTCAACCTGCAAGTTAACCTTTAGGGAATCCTGCTTGAAGACTCTCAAGTCCCTTTGCAAATCTGATTTTTGAATTTTCTCCCCATTTAGAAAACAGTCCATAACTTTATTTCTTCTGCCATCATGCATCACCATCCACTTCCCTACTCTATATTCCATCTGCCAAATCTTTGCCCATTCTCCCAATCTGCAGACACCCAGTTTCCTCAGTACTACCTGCCCCTCCACCTATCTTTGTATTATCTGCAAACTTGGCCACAAAACCATGAATTTCTTCATCCAAATCATTGAACTAGAACATGAGAAGAAGTGGTCCCAATACCGACCCATGCTTCATACCACTAGTCACCAGCTGCCAACCAGAAAAGATGTCCTTTATTCTCACTTTTTGCCTCTTGCCACTGAACTAATACTCTATCCATGCTAGTATATTTCCTGCAATTCGAGAAGCATAGAAAACCTACAGCACAATACAAACCCTTTGGCCCACAATGCTGTGCTGAACATGTACTTACTTTAGAAATTACCTAGGGTTACCCATAAGCCCTATATTTTTCTAAGCTCCATGTACCTATCCAGCAGCCTCTTAAAAGACCCTATTGTATCTGCCTCCACCACAATCGCCAGCAGCCCATTCCACGTGCTCACCACACTCTGCATTAAAAAAAACTTAGCCCTGACATCTCCACTGTACCTACTTCCAAGCACCTTAAAACTGTACCCTCTCGTGTTAGCCATTTCAGTCCTGGGAAAAAGCCTCTGAATATCCACATGACCAATGCCTCTCATCATCTTATACACCTCTATTAGGTCACCTCTCTTCCTCCGCCGTTCCAAGGAGAAAAAGCAAAGTTCACGCAACCTATTCTCGTAAGGCTTGTTCCCCAATCCAGGCAACATCCTTATAAGTCTCCTCTGCACCCTTTCTAGAGTTTCCACATCCTTCCTGTAGTGAGGTGACCAGAACTGAGCACAGTACCCCAAGTGGGGTTTGACCAAGGTTCTATACAGCTGTAACATTACCTCTCGGCTTTTGTACTCAATCCCATGGTTGATGAAGCCCAATGAACCATATGCCTTCTTAACCACAGAATCAATCTGCACAGCAGCTTTGAGAATCCTAAGGACTCGGGACCCCAAGATCCATCTGATCCTCCACACTACCAAGTCTGACCATTAATACTATATTTTGCCATCATATCTGACCTACCAAAATGAACCGCTTCACACTTACCTGGGTTGAACTCCATCTGCTATTTCTTAGCCCAGTTTTGCATCCTATCAATGTCCCACTATAACTTCTGACAGCCCTCCACACTATCCACAACACCCCCAATCTTTGTATCATCAGCAAATTTACTAACCCATACCTCCACTTCCTCATCGAGGTCATTTATAAAAATCACGAAGAGAAGAGGTCCCAGAACAGATCCCTGAGGCATACCACTGGTCACCAACCTCCATGCAGAATATGCCCGTCTACAACCATTCTTTGCCATCTGTGGACAAGCCAATTCTGGATTCACAAAGCAATGTCCCCTTGGATCCCATGACTCCTTACTGTCTCAATAAGCCTTGCATGAGGTACCTTATCAAATGCCTTGCTGAAATCCATATATATTACATCTACTGCTCTACCTTCATCAATGTGTTTAGTCACATCCTCAAAAAATTCAATCAGGCTCGTAAGGCACGACCTGCCTTTCACAAAGCCATGCTGACTATTCCTAATCATATTATGCTTCTCCAAATGTCCATAAATCCTGCCTCTCAGGATCTTCTCCATCAACTTACCAACCACTGAAGTAAGATTCACTGGTCTATAATTTCCTGGGCTATGTCTACTCCCTTTCTTAAATAAGGGAACAACATCTACAATCCTCCAGAACCTCTCCCGTCCCCATTAATGATGCAAAGATCATTGCCAGACGTTCAGCAATCTCCTCCCTCGCCTCCCACAGTAGCTGGGGTATATCTCATCTGGTCCTGGTGACTTATCCAACTTCATGCTTTCCAAAAGCTGCAGCACATCCTCTTTCTTAATGTCTATATGCTCAAGCTTTTCAGTCCACTGTAAGTCATGCCTTACAATCGCTAAGGTCCTTTTCCGTAGTGAATACTGAAGCAAAGTATTCATTAAGTACTTCCATTATCTCCTCCGGTTCCATACACACTTTTCCACTGTCACATTTGATTGGTCCTATTCTCTGACGTCTTATCCTCTTGCTCTTCACATACCTGTAGAATGCCTTAGGGTTTTCTTTAATCCTGCTCGCCAAGGCCTTCTCATGGTCCCTTCTGGCTCTCCTAATTTCATTCTTAAACTTCTTCCTGCTAGCCATACAATTTTCTAGATCTCTCTCATTAGCTAGGTTTTTGAACCTTTCGTAAGCTCTGGGCTCTTATCTTGTTAAGCAGCCTCATGTGTGGCACCTTGTCAAAGGCATTCTGAAAATCCAAATAAATAATATTCATTTAACTGTCCTTTGTCTAACTTACCTGCAGTTTCCTCAAAGGATTCCAACAGATTTGTCCTGCAAGATTTCCCCTCAAGTAAACAATGCTAATTTTGCCCTATTTTGTCATGTGTCTCCAAGTCCCCGGTTAACCACATTCCTAATAATAGATTATAATATCTTTCTAACTCTTCTGCCTCCCTCCCTTCTTAAAGAGTGAGTAACATTGGCAATTTTCCAGTCTTCAGGATCCATTACAGAATCTAGTGATTCTTGGAAGATCATTAATAATGTCTTTTACAATCTCTTCAACTACCTCTTTCAGAACCCTGGGTATAGTCCATCTGGTCCAGGTGACTTATCTACCTTCAAACTTTTCAGCTTCCTAAGCACCTTTTCCTTAGTAATAGCAACAACACTCACTTCTGCCTTTTGACACTCTCACATTTCTGGCATTTTGCCACTGTCTTCCATGGTGAAGACAGACACAAAAAACTTATTCAGTTTGTCCACCATTTCTTTGTTCTCATTACTACCTCTCCAGTGTCATTTTCCAGCAGACTGATATCCACTCGTGTCTTTCTTTTACTCTATATCTGAAAAAAAACATTTTGTATCCTCTTATGTTACTGGCTAGCTCACCCTTCATATTTCATCTTTTTTCTCTTTGAGGCTTTTTAAGTTGTATTCTGGTGGTTTTTAAGCTTCCCAATCCTCTACCTTCGCATTCATTTTTCTATATGTCCTCTCTTTAGATTTTATGCTGTATTTGACTTCCTTTGTCAACCACAATTGCCTCTCTCTTCCTTTAGAATACATCATCATCTTTCAGAAGTATCTTTCCTTCGCTTTCTGAATTGGTCCCAGAAATTCAAGTCATTGTCCTGCCATCATCCCTGCTAGTGTGCCCTTTCATTGAACTTTGACCAGTTCTTTTCTCATGCCTCTATAATTCCCTTTACTCCACTGTAATACTGATGCAACCCATTTTAGCTTCTCCTTCTCAAACAGCAGGGTGAATTCTGTCATATTATGACCACTGTCTCCCAAGGCTCCGTAATCAAATCTGGATCATCACAAACACTCAATCCAGAATTGCCTTTCCCTCGTGGGCTCAACCACAAGCTGCTCTAAAAAGCCATCCTGTAGGCATTCTACAAAAACCCTCTCTTGGGATGCAGCACCAACCTGATCTTCCCAATCTACATGCATACTGAAATCCCCCATGACCTTTGCAACATTGCCCTTTTTACACGCCTTTTCTATCTCCCATTGTAATTTGTAGCCACATCCTGGCTACTGTTTGTAGGCCTGCACACAAGCCTCATCAGGGTCTTTTTACCCTTGCTATTTCTTAATTTTACCGCAAGGATTCTACATCTTCTAATCCTATGTCACCTCTTTCTAAGGATTTGATTTCAGTTTTTCTAACAGAGCCACCCCACCTACCTACCTGACTATCCCTTTGATACAACATGGATGTTAAGCTTCCAACTATGATCTTTTTTCAGCCATGGCTCAACGATGCCTAAACAATGCCTACCTCATACCAGCCAATCTCTAACTGTGTTACAAGATCATCTATCTTATTGTGTATATTAGGTGCATTCAAATATAAGAGCTTCAGTCCTGTATTCATCTTTTTTGATCTTGGCCCCTGTTTACACTCTAACCTGCACTGACTGCAATTTTGCCCTGTCATCTGCCTGTCCATACCCACAGTCTCACTACATACTACACCTAGTTGTACACTAACTGCCCTATCACTCTGGTTCCCAGACCCCTGCCAAATTAGTTTAAACTCTTCTCAACAATCTTGAAAACATGTCCAAAGGATGTTGGTTCCCCTTGGGTTCAGGTGTAACCTATCCTTTTTGCATAGGTCAATACCTTCCCCAGGAGAGCTTCCAATTATCCAGAAATCTGAAACCCTGTCCCCTGCACCAATTTTTCATCCACACATACATCAGCCAAATCATCCTATTCTTACCTTCGCTGGCAAGTGGCACAGGCAGCAATCCGGAGAATTACTACACCAGAGATCCTGCTTTTCAGCTTTCTACCTAACTCCCTCTATTCTCTCTTCAGAACCTCCACTCTTTTCCTACCTATGTTGTTGGTATCAATATGCACATGACTTCCGGCTGTTCACCATCTCCCCTTTGAACGTTGTGTGCCCAATCCAAGACATCCCTGCCATTCAGCTGTCTCCTTCACACCCACAGAATCTGCTGTCTGCTCCTCTAATTATAGAATCCCTTATCACTACTGCAGTCCTCTTCACCCCTCTTCCCTTCTGACTCAATACAGCTTCCCCCAGAAAAGCCATTCTACCTTCCCCCCCCCCCACCCCCACCAGTATACATTACTGAGGGTAACAGCGCAGGGGTACTCTTCATTGACTGACTATTTCCTTTCCTCTCCACACAGTCACCTAGGTTCCTGCCTCCTGCAACTTGAGGGTGAATACCTCCCTGTAGCTCCCATCTATTAACTCATTTACCTGTATGAGCCAAAGATCATGCAGCTGCAGCTCCAGTTCTTTAACACAGTCTCCAAGGAGCTGCGGATAGGTGCACTCAGTGCTGTAGATTTTGTTACCAGGGAGAATGGTCTCCCAAAACTCCCACATCTCACACAAGGAAAATACCACTAAATCTGGACCCATTCTCAGCACACTAGCTTAGTTCTAAGAAAAAAAAACTTATCAGAAAGTTATTTAGAACTGCCGCCTGCGTTTGCCCAAGCCTGTTCACGCCTAAGCCCAATGAGCCAAAGCAGGCCTACTCTAACACTGTCCACTCACACAATGGCCTAACTCAAATAGTGTACATTTGGTCATTATTTCACATTCTGGTTTATTTCTTCCTTCAAATTCCATACAATTTCCATTTTATTCTCTAGCTCAAACTTTTGGGTTATTGTTTATGAATTCTTTGAGGGCAAGTTTCTGTTACAGCTGTAGTCCAAGGGTTCCTGTAAGTCATGAGAATGCAAATTTATTAATTGTAAGTTCATTGATGCAATAAACCCTTTGCTGTTTCTACATTCATGTGCTTTCAAGCAGGAAACATTGTCTGTTTCCTCCAACGTAATGGCAAAGTATGAATAAAGTGAATTATATTGCAGGTAACCTAAATTTTATTAGTTTTCTATAACGTAGTTATGATAATATTAGTGATGCCAAGAAGGTAAATTATTGATTATTCAAAGCGATGTACAAGGCAGAAATGAAAACACTCTCCACACTTGTGATCAATTTTAAAAAATCATAGGAGACAGGTATAAATTAAATATTTTTTTTCACCGGAACAAATTATCTACTGTTGTGTGCCCAGTACATTTTTTAAGCCTTGATAAATGCTTTCATTTAATTTAAAATTCATTGTAATAATAAGAAAATGGTCATGTTAATTACAAACACGAGGAAATCTGCAGATGCTGGAAATTCAAGCAACACACATAAAACGCTGGTGGAATGCAGCATGCCAGGTAGCATCTATAGGAAGAAGCACAGTCGACGTTTCAGGCTGAGACCCTTCGTCAGGACTAACTGAAAGAAGAGATAGTAAGAGATTTGAAAGTGGGATGGGGAAGGGAGATCCGAAATGATAGGAGAAGACAGGAGGGGAAGGGATAGAGCTAAGAGCTGGAAAGGTGATTGGCAAAAGGGATACAAAGCTGGAGTAGGGAAAGGATCATGGGATGGGAGGCCTAGGGAGAAAGAAGGGGAGAGGGGAGCAGTCAGGGAGTTATAGGGAGGGAGAGGGAGAGGGAGAGGGAGAGGGAGAGGGAGAGGGAGAGGGAGAGGGAGAGGGAGAGAGAAGACAGAAAGAAAAATGGGGGGGGGGGATAAATAAATAAATAAATACATAGATAAGGGATTGGGTAAGAAGGGGAGGAGGGGCATTAATGGAAGTTAGAGAAATCAATGTTCATGCCATCAGGTTGGAGACTACCCAGACGGAATATAAGGTGTTGTTCCTCCAACCTGAGTGTGGCTTCATCTTGACAGTAGAGGAGGCCGTGGATAGACATATCAGAATGGGAATGGGACATGGAATTAAAATGTGCGGCCACTGGGAGATCCTGCTTCCTCCGGCGGACAGAGCGTACGTGTTCAGCGAAACTGTCTCCCAGTCTGCGTTAGGTCTCACCAATACATAGAAGGCCACACCGGGAGCACCGGACACAGTATATCACACCAGCAGACTCACAGGTGAAGTGTTGCCTCACCTGGAAGGACTGTCTGGGGCCCTGAATGGTGATGAGGGAGGAAGTGTAATATGTACTTATATTATCATGTTTATTCTATTACAACTTTAAGCAAGTCTACAGGGAGTTTGGCCTCATCACGTAGGACATCAATAGCGTAGCTCCTTAGCTGCCAGCTAGCTAGTTCAAATAACGTTAGCTATGCTAATAAACGAATGGCACCTGTTAAACTCACCTCAACATGTCTTTTACATTTTAACCCACCATGGGCAATAGAAACATCACTGTTGCAAACAGTGCAGTGAGCAGCACTGTCATTATTTTTCAGGTCGACTGTAAAGCCCGCCCACAGAGAAAACTGATAGGTCTACTTAGCAAGGGCCCCCAACATTTTTTGCACCGCAGACTGGTTTAACATTGACAACATTCTTGCGGACCGGCCCAGGGGCGGGGTTGTTAATCACGACCGGAATATAGGTGATATGTCAATTATAAATCAATAGCATCATAACATTTTAAGTAACGTTTGGATATTAAACACACAGCACATATTTTCCCCGTATGAACATATAAAATCATTGCAACACACCAATATTGCTGAATCAGTGGGAGCCCTGGGCTTGTTTTCCTGCAACAAGACGGTCCCATCGAGGGGTGATGGGAGACAGCGATACTCGAAGGAGGTTCCTTATGTCCAGTCTATTCCGCAATTTAGTTTTCGTTGCATTCATTGCAGAAAACTCCGCTTCGCAGCGATATGATGTTGGAAATGGAAGCAGCATTTTCAGAGCTTACATGGCTTTCTCAGGATATTTAGCCTTGACTTTGATCCAGAATGCCGGCAGAGATGTTATGTCAAACATACTTTTCAGCCCGCTGTCATTTGCAAGCTCGAGGAGTTGATCTCCTCCCGCGCTGACACGGATGACACGCGATTAAGCCTCGCGTGCGTTCAAGTTCCAACAGTGGGTGACAGGGAATGAGAAAATGTGCCGCTGACTCATATTGCCAAATCATATCGCTCCCTCGCGGCCCGGTGGATGAAGACCACTCTTAGCACGAAGAGAGACCAATCTAGATGCTCGCTCTCCCTCTCTTTCTCAAAAAAATCCATTTCCGGGATATAGTATATAATTTCCAGGCATCAGGGAGCCACTATCGATATGCGGGAGACTCCCGGAACTTCCGGGAGAGGTGGGATGTCTGCATTGTGTAACTAAGGGGAGAATGATAGACTGCTCGCTTTGAGTACTGCAGCTGTACTGCACTGACCTCCAGTACAGATAACAGCCAAAGAATAGCCTGAAAACTTTTATGAAAAACAAACCTTGTAAGCTGTAAATCATTAGCAGCCTGCCATCCAACAGGAGTTGGGATGTTTCTCATTGATAAGAGTAAACATGTCTTTGAACAGATCCATTCTGAGTATTTTTGGTACTTTGTTATAAGACCTAGTGAAAGGTACACAAGAAAAAGAACACAATCTTCTCATTTTCCCTCATGAAATGAATACCTTAAATGGTACAATGAAATCATAAATATAGGCACAAAATTAAATGTAGCGTACTATTTGTGGTATATAAAATGTCAACTTGCACACATACTAAAACATCTGACAAATCAAATTTACATGTTCATTGAATGAACAATTCTCAGTTTTCTCCACTCTCAGGAAAGTTCCAAACTGAGTCAAATACCTCAAGATTTATTGTTTGTGACCTATTTTGGGTGTGGGTGCTGATGATGAAAACAAATCTCTGACATAGTATTCTTAATGCCTTTATGAAAAGAGAAATTGCAGGCCAACTTAAAATATGATACATAACCAACTTACTTTTCTATTAAGTCCAATGTAACACCAGGCACCAGCTTGGCACTCCTTTGCATACAGAACCTGTAAGGAAGAAACACCAAGTTACCAAGTCCATTTAAGGAGATAAGCTGGTAAAATCCTGATTGTTCCAAGACCTACAGCGCACATCTTTACTGCAACTTTTTAAAAGCTTTATCAATTCACATTTTAATCCTTGGAAAAACATACACGTTTCAGAGGGAGCTGCGGAGATGAATGAGACAATTGTGAAATGCAACGAAACATGCTTAAAAATATGTTCACTAATACACCTACCCATAGGACCAAAATTAGAAGCTAATGAGAAATTATTGTTTGAGGAAAATGGACTGAAAAGAAAATTATCAAACATTGACATGCAGGGAACCAAATATTCAAAATGAAAAATACAGAGTTGGTTCGATATTCATACATATATGTTTACCTGCACCATCACTGTTTGAAAAGTTATTCTTAAAGTCTTCATAAAATTTCAAAGCCGCCTCAGGAACATGCGCATCGCCAACATTTACAGTCACAATCCTTTCCAAATTGCTTTTAAAGCTGGTGGTATTGTACTGAGATATCAAATATTTACACTTAAAATTAAAATTGGATCAGGAAATTATAATATTTGCTTAGATTAATGTTGCAATGCTGAATTGCAGGGCCAATCAGCATAGCAAATGTCAAAGTGCAAAATGCTTTCCTTTCTACCTCCATTAACATGTATAAAGAAGAAATTTGGCCACAGCAAATAGCTGTAGAGAGATTTGCGATGTTTCTCCAAATGTTAGGATTAAACTGTTTAAAGAATCACTAATGCTCTTATTGGAAACAAGATGACCTTGCAATTTCAATGAGGTTTCTATTCATATTATTCTAACTTGTCTTAATAGTCTTCTGTGACGGTTCAGGTTGAATGAATAAGTAATCATTGCACCACCAACAGGGTGAGTTAGAGCTACCCAATTTGACAATGAATGCACCCACATTTCAATGCTCTTCTTTGGCTAGCACTGCTAAAATTTTACAATACTTTGACCTGATCAGTTAAGCGGACATGTATGTGTTTTATTTTTACTTGCTCACTTGGATCTCAGGCAACCAGTTTCCTCACTCTTCTATTATTCTTCTTGGGTAGTCTCTCAGGATCATGACTGATCTCCTTCCAGTTCCGTGATGATTGGTGAGGCTGGTATGGAATCTGTACAGTGTCTCAGAGGGGGCAGGAGGCATTTGACAAAGTAGGTGATTGGAGAGTTTGGGAGGTGGTGCATTCCCCCCATCATTTACACTGGGCTTCCACATGCCCCACAACACATGGCCAGCTCGAATGCTCCTTCTCTCTGAGTGATCCTGGTACAGGGATTTCGAATGATCAGTGGGAGGCACTGAATTTGTTTTCCCTCCAGAGAGATGTTGAAAAGTACCTTTCTTTTGTCTGTCTGTTAACTTCTAGCATGAGGGTTCCCAAGAGGATGCCCATTTCAGGAGTCTATTACCTGGCATGCAAATGCCAATGCATGCCTAATAAAGCTGGATAAGTAATTAAAACCTTAGTTTTTTTGAATTTAATGCTGATATCGGTTTATTTATTCTGCCAGTGGATTTGGTGGATGTCATGGTGACAATACTGGTGGCATCTCCAGTGTTGCATGGGGCAGGGATGTCCAATAGGTGTTATAGTCTTGATCTCCAAACATCCTTTCCAAATTATCACGTCAGACATGCAAACAACATTCATAGTACTGGATTAAACAAAATCAAAACTTTAGCAGGGACGCTACTTTTCCCACATGGAGGTACGCCAACAACATAGTTTGTGTCAATGAAGCTTTATCAAAAATGATCCGGTTTCTAGAGGCTAGAGTTACAAATCATCCTGAAAAGGCCACCTGGCAGAAGGTAAACATAACAGAACCGTAATTGTTTTATATTTGGGACTAAATGACAGAACATAAAAACTCTTTTTCTACTGGATAAATGCAGTCAAGTTCATGGCAGAGTAAAGAGATTCTGAGAATGGTGGTGGGAGTAATGAGTCCAGTGCAGCCTTATCCACCAGAAAGGAAAAGTCTGATAATTAGGCTCAGCCTTGGCTGGAGGATCTACTAGCTGAGCTACTGTGCCTTAAGATAACAGCTCTTAACAACTAAAGGACAGTTTTTTTTGGACAGGATAAGATTCAAGAAACAATGTCCCCCGTTTTGAATCACTGGACACGATATTGAGCAAACTAATGAAGCTGTATTGGAAAGGATTAAGACTACACTGTGGCAACACTAACTAGTTTAACCTGTTAGCTCACTTGAAATCACTTGTAGCTCACTTGAACACAACAGTGAGAAGCCAAATAAACAATTAAAACCCTAAAATAGCATGTGAATACAGCTTTAAAGTTTCTCTGTGGGTGCTGACATAAACAAAGAAATTGTTCTCAATTAGCCTTAAGAAGCAAAGCAGAAATTGGTTATTATACATAATGAAGAAATGGCTTCTATCAATTGTAGAAAAAAATCCATTTCAAGAGTTAAAAGATTTATGATGTTTGAGTGGGTAAAATAAAGGAAGCATGGCTCCATTTGTTTTTTTAAAAAAAAACATTGCTGCTGCAAAGTGTCACTCCTGAAGATATTTAATTCATCCTAATCAAGTTATTGGACTAGAATTGATTAACAGCACTGGATGCTGAGAGTCCAGGTCAACGTGCCCGTTATGACAGGGACTATGCATGAACAAGTCTACCATTTATCCACCAGGCAAATTATACACAAGAGTCTTCAATAACAGATAGTGGCCAGCAATGTAGACTTCCAAAGGAACTCAGATTACAGATTCTGCAACTTTTCAGCTATTCAAGTCCATCTGCGTCTGATGTATATACACATACAATCCATTAAAAATACTGCACATTTCATTGACCTTATCATCCACAATCTTGCAGGAGATATATTCGAGGTTTTTGACTTTTTCTTGTGAAAATGTGTTACCCTCTGCGCAGAGCAGAAGTGACAACGGAGTAGTAGGATTAAATATTTTTACTGAGTCACAATGACCTTGGTACACGTGGGGCAACTTGCAGCGTGAGAACAACAAAATGTGCCCGAGATGGAAAACATGCACACTTGAAAACCCGCACAAAAAAAAAAGAGCCTAACGTGGATAGGAGGCCCAATCTATTTACCATGTGATCAATCAACTGCATCCACACTTGCCACATTATTGGAATCATTCCAATATAGTTCAGTATGCTTTCGGGCAGGTAATTAAAATGCTGCTCTATAATTCCAGAATAGTTTCCCTTTGGTTTGGAATCCCAGGGAAGCAGCATCCAAACATCTGTCCCACCAAAACAGTAGGCATACACAAGGCGTCTGCTGCAGAGAACCTTCTCTCAGATTCTTCGTATTCAGTGAGGATGCTAGAGGAAACTGAATTTGGTTTTGTGCCCTTCTTGTGAAAGCAGACTTGGAGAACAACTAACATTAACATTCTCCCTGTCACCACATCAGATTCTAGTGTAAACTCTAGTTCCCTCCAACATTCTAACAACACTCTGCTTCTTGGCTTAATTGACTATTGTAAAACTAGCCTTTGTGAAGTTAGCTAGTGGGACAATCAATGGATTGTTAGTAGGAATGAGTGAAGGAAAAGCTTTCAGGGGAAAAGGAGCAAAGAAATGTTCTTTGAGTTGGCATAGAACTTAAAGGGCTGAATGGCCTTCTGCCAAGTTCCCAAAAAAACAACTAAATCAGCACAGCAAAATTTACATCAATCATTTTACATCTCATTGCTGGATTTTCAAAAAGCTTTTGACAAGTTTCCATACACAGACGGATCAGAATCCATAGGGATAAAGCTTGAATTCAAGCAGGCCAGCTGTACTTCCTTAAGTAGAATATAGAAATTAGTATAAACACAAGATTGCAAAAATACTGGAAATCTTGAGCAACACACACAAAATGCTGGAGAGGAATAACGAGTTGAGACCCTTCATCAGGACTGCTTATTCCTTACCATAGTTACTGAATGATTTACTGAGTTCCTCCAAAATTTTGTGTGTGTTACTCTAGAAACTAATGTTCCTGGTTCTTCCACATGGGCAGTGCTCTGGTGTGAGAGGCTTAACGTTCACATTTATGACTGTGAAGGGTTGTACTGTGAGAAGAAAGCATACAAGCTGGAATAGATTAAAGGGTGATCTGGTTAAGGTCCTAAAGATTTTGAAAGAAATTGATTGGATTGAAAGTAATTTTTGCTCACGATATAGATCTCAGACAAGGTGACATCGATTAAAACCAACCCACTCAGGAGAGATGGTTAAAAGCTTCTTCATCAATGTACAGAGGTAAAAGTAGTGGACACCAGATCAATTAAATAGCTTTACACTGGTCATGACAGATCTTTATATGCTAAGTGTGTTAAGAAAATGGAGCTAAGAAGAATGGATCAAGTAAATATAAATGTCAGCTATTAACTCACAGAACAGGTGCTGAGGGATTAATAGTTTACTCCTGTTTCTATCCTCAGTGGCCACTTTATTAGATACATCTGCAGGTTAATGCAAATATACAAACAGCCAATGATATGGCAGCAACTCAGTGCATAAAAGCATGCAGACATGGTCAAGAGGATCAGTTGGCCTAACATCATAACGTGGAAGAAATGTGATCAAATCCAAATAACTACACGTTACAACAGTGGTGTGCAGAAAATCGTAACTGAACGCATAACGCATCGAACCTTGAAGTGGATGGGCTGCAGCAGTAGAAGACCACGAACATACACTCAGTGGCCACTGTATTAGGTACACTGGGTACCCAATAAAGTGGCTGCTGAGCGTAAAGCCCAACTGGAAAGAAAGCTCTTCCAGAAACGCCTAGCACATCTGAGGAAGGCTCAAGCATTTATGCAAATTTTAGAGCTTCAATTGGAAAAACTCTACATAAAAGAGACCAAAAGTAATGGGAAATGGAATTAATAAGACTATAAGACATAGGAGCAGAATTAGGCCATTCAGCCCATTGAGTCTGCTCAGCCATTTAACCCAGGCTGATTTCTTTAGGGAGGCATGAGGGTGTAGCAGTTAACATAATATTATTGCAGTGACAACTACCTGGATTCAATTCCACCACAGTCTGTAAGGAGTTGGGCAATTTCCCCATGTTTGTATGAGTTTTTCCAGGTGCTCCAGTTTTTTCCCCACATTCCAAAGAGGTACAGGTTAGTAGGTTAATTGGCCACAAGGGTGTAATTGGGCAAGGGCTCAATGGACTGGAAGGGCTTGTATCTCTAAATAAATAAAATAAATACATGGTATCTAAATAATCTAGCATGGGTCAGTTAATGTGGAACATCAAGAATCAGTAGAATGCTGTCCTCAGATGGCAGCAATAATTCTAATCGCAGGCAGGGTACTGGAGAGAACAAGTCTGTAAAGAGCTTATAGATTCTCCCCATCATTGGGCTTCTTCTGCTGCTCCCGTTTCCTCCCACACTCCAGAGCCATAAGGTTTAATAGGTCAATTGGTCACATGCGTGTAATTTGACAATACCGGTTCATTGAGCCAGAAAAGCCTGGTCCCATGTTGTGCCTCTAAATAAAAATAAATAAAACCTCAGAGTTGTTTTTCTATCCTTCATCCTGAACGGAGAATTGGATAACCAAATTACAAAGTAACTGGGAAGAATAGACCAACACCTCAATCTTGTTTATCCTGCTCACCAGCAGCAAATCTTCCACATGTGGTATTCCAATTTGCATGTGATTGTGCCAATTCAGTACTATAAAACAGTCTCAGGGTCAAAAAGTGGATAAGACGTTTGTTCATCATTGTTGACACTATCCACTGCACATATTTTCACAACAAAATTGGGCAAGGAAATGTTGAAATTTGCACAAATCTCTTCAGAACTGAGCTTCAGCAGTTTCACCATAAAAAATGCAAACTGAAAAGCTTCACGCTGATACAGCACTGAACTTCATTCTATTGCTCATTATACAAGCAATTTAAGGTTTGGAATATTGGATTTCAAGGGGGAGCTGGAAAACCTGTTTAGAAACCACTTAAATCCAATACCCCATGATGTTTGTGTGGAACTTCTTAAAAAACCTAACCATGTACAATCAATTTTACTTGACACAAAATCTCAACAGTATAAATTCTTCCTGTGTGGTTAGTAGTCTGCATGTCAGCTGTGGGATGTTTAGGTCTGTGTCAGGAAGCACAGCTTCCAGTTATGATCCACTCTATTTTTGAGGACATTTTGCTACTTTGAGCATGGATATATTCCATCTGAACTGATGGATAAGGGGTGACACTATACTGCGGCAGTTAGTATAACACTATTACAGAACCAACGCAAACAAGAGAAAATCTGCAGATGCTGGAAGTCCGAGTAACACACACAAAATGCTGCCAGCTAAGTTCCTCATGCATTTTGTGTGTGTTGTATGTTCTCCCCAACCACATGGATTTCCTCCGGGTGCCCCGGTTTCCCCCCACATTCCAAAGGTGTACGTGACAGATAGTTAATTGGTCATATAGGTGTAATTGGGCAGCGAAGGCTCATTGAGCTAGAAGAACCTTGCACCATGCTGCATCTCTAAATAAAAATAAAAATATTGTAACAAAATAAATCAGCTGAAACCCCAAGGTACTTCAGCATACACTAAATGTATCCAAAGCTTTTCCAGCTTGTTTTTTCAAAAGTGTAAAGTAGTCAGAGTTATACAACATGGAAACAGACCCTTTGACCTATCTCATCCATGGCAACCATAGTGGTCGCCTAAGATAGCTCTGTTTGCCCATGTCTGGCCCATATCTCTCAATATCTGAGATCCACTCTCATTCTGGAGCAAACTGTTGTCAACCTAGCACAATTTGAAGTCCATGCTCAGGGACAAGATGAAGAGTATTCCACAGAATTACACAGAAAAAAAAGATATAATTTAGATCAGAGAGCTGCCAAGGCCTTTTGTAAGCAGCTATTCTTTGGAGTTTTGGAAATCATCTTGGTTTTTATCTGGCAACGGTTGTCTTGTTCAATCCAAAGCAGTGATTTTGTTATTCAAACTGGCAGATGATCTCACTAAATAGCATCACAATCAAGTGAAGTCACTGGATAACTTGTAGGAATACTGGGTGACAGTTGGCACAATGAGTAGAGTCACTGCCACACCATGTCAGAGATTTATATTCAGTCCTGAACTCTGGTGCTGAAGGAACTCTGCATACTCGTCTTAAGTCTGCAGGGGTTTCCTGAGTGCTCCAGTTCCCTCCCAAACCCCAAAGACGTCTGGGTTTGTTTGATTAATTGCACTACTATATTTTGCCTGTACAATGCAGCTGGTTAATAGAATCTCAAAGACCAAAGTCCAAAGTAAATTTATTATCAAATTACATACATGTCACCATATACAGATGGTAAAGAGTCAATTTGACGAAGGTTAGAAAAACCAATCAGATGAGGTGCTATGAAGACCATACCATTCCATACGACATAAGCTAATTTTAACTGAGTTGACAACAGGGTATTATTTCAGTTGGATTTACTGTATGTAGGAAGAGCCTATGGATTAACATCTACTATTTGAAAAATCCATTCTAACTATACAACCACTGTGCTGACTTTATTGAAGTATAAATCATTTTCAATGTGATCTTTGATAGGAGCGGGGCTAAAAGGCCATCACATTCACCATTTACGGTGAATCCAAACAGAGCAAATGGTATTATTAGACACAAAATAATAAATATGCATGGTTTACTGTCAGTACTCCATTGCAATACATAGCTAACAGATCTTCCTAGGTGAATTCACCATTAGTACAATAATATTAAGGTGAAAGCAAATACATTTAAGCAGCTGTTAGACAGACACTTGAATATGTGGGGATATGGATCATGTGCAAGTACAACAAATCCAGTTTAGTTTGGCATCATGTTTGTCACAGACATCATGGCCCAAAGAGCCTGTTCTGTATTGTACTGCTTTATATTTTCTGCTCTGAATGCACATTTTAAAAAAAACACAAACTCAAAAATAGGTAATTTTATGACAAACTGCATTTATGAAATTTAACGTTTAAGACCTAATTTAAATTGGCATTTAGATGAAACTGTTGAAGAAACAGTGAAATGACAAGCTGGCAAATGTTAAAATTAATCCTTGATGATCAAATTATAAATGCATTTCCTGAAGTTGTACTTGCACACATTACAAGTCCTAAGCGGGAAATTATGACATTATTACCAACAATTACTGGCTATCAACTAAAATAATTGCATTTTAAACACATTGCTTATCAAACTAAACGTACTTATCATATAATTTCTTGATTTAAACATGAACTACTGAGGCATCAGCATCCATTTTAGAGAGAAGGTACTTTTATCTTCTGAGGACTTTTTCCACAATAGAGTGCTATTAGAATTTTTTCTGTCCAAAGTGACAGCTGCTTTTGTAAATTTAAGCTGCAAAACCCGACTACTCAATGGATATGGGCCAAACATGGGAAGTTGGGATGAGTTGGGTGGGCACCATGGTTGGCATGGACTCAATGGACCAAATGGCCTGTGCCCATGCTGTTCTACTCTATGCTTCTATAACTGAAGTATCAAGACGCTACTTATATTGATTCCTTCCTACAATCGTAAAATGAAACAAGGAACTTAGGAACAAGTGACGTGCAAAATAGCCATTTATAACAGTTCTCCATGAGTTGTAATTCTATTTCCAGTAGACCTACGCTAGTTGATGTTGCCTCAGTATTTCACATTTCAGTAAAGGAATTAAGATCATTGTCTCCATAGTTGAAGTCGCCCTTGTGTGACAAAGTTTTAGCAACACTGATTTTGGGTACTTCTAAAGAATGCTTCCTCCAGTCCAAATCCTCATTCATTGCAATAACCCTAGCACATCCATCACCATTGTGCCCATGAAGATGTCCTCTAGAGCTATCTCCATTTTAATCCATTTATCCTGCATGTCTTCAGAGATGCCAGAGTAGCAAGGTAGACCAGAGAAAAAATGTTTGACAAACAAATAAGCAACCAAGCATTCCAAAATGACAACTATTCCGAGAGTACCAACTGTTCAGAATTTACTACTTAAAGTGTCATGTGCTACCTCTTCCAGTTGACAGAACTGATTAAATGAAAATAGCAAAGAAACATGTCATTTTATTGCTGCTATTTTGCACTGCCCCCCCACACACTAATGCACACACAAATACAGTACTTCAGAAAATGGCCATCATCAAGTGTTGTTACCTGACACCTGGGCACAAAATTGTGGTTTATCAGTGAGTTTTCAAGCCTTGAGTCACTTTCACTCACATATCCTCAATATTTTGGTGACCACACAGAAACTTTTCTTTAGGTCTTCCAATATGCTCCACTCAAGATATCATGTCTATCTCATGCATTCTTTGAGGATATGACAAAGTACGTTGATGAACACAGAGCAGTGAATGTGGTATATATAAATTTTAGTAAGGCATTTGGTAACGTTTCCCCTGGTAAGTTCATTCAGAAAGTCAGAAGGCATGGGATCCAGGGAAACTTCACTGTGTGAATTCAGAATTTGTCTGCCCACTGAAGGCAGAGAGAGGGGTAGTAGATGGAGCATATCCTACATGGACTTCGGTGACCAGTGGCGTTTTGCAGCCATCTGCTCTGGGACCCCAGCTCGTTGCGATTTTTGTAAATGAATTGGATGAGGAAGTGCAAGAGTTAATTAGTAAGTTTGCAGATGACACAAAGATTGGTATAGATGTGGATAGTGTACGAGCTTATCATAGCTTATAACAGGATATTAACTGGATGCACAGCTGGGCTGAGAAGTGGCAAATGCAGTTCAACCCAGAAAAATTTGAACTGATTCACTTCATAAGGTCAAACTTAAGACAAAGTATGGGGTTAATTGCGGGATACATAGCAGAATGGAGAAACAGAGGGATCTTGTGTCCATGTCCATAGATTCCTCAAAGCTGCGAAGCAAGCTAATAGGATTGTTACAAAAGTACAAGATGTGTTGTCCTTCATTAGTTGGGGGATTAAGTTCAAAAGCTGCGAGATAAATTGCAGCTCTATAAAATCCTGGCTAGACTAGCATTCCCCCCAGGATGGTGCCACGTACAGCGGTTGCATTGCGAGCTCCATTCCAAATCTACAGTATATGACAAGTTTCTACACTTTTCTTAGCATTTTCTGTTCAAGTAACTAACTGGACCCCCTACAATTCGCCTACCGACACAACCGACCAACAGCTGACGCAATAGCCACTACTCTACATACCATCCTTACACATCTGGAGAAGAAGGATGCTTATGTGAAAATGCTGTTTTTGGACTACTGTTCAGCATTCAACACCATAGTTCCATCCAGGCTCAACAAGAAGCTCAGAGACCTCGGCTTTGACCCTGCCTTGCGCACCTGGATCCTGGACTTCCTGTCAGATCGCCAGCACGTTGTAAGAGTGGGCTCCCTTACCTCCAACCCTCTGATTCTCAATACAGGAACTCCTCAGGGCTGCGTATTGAGTCCTCTCCTTTACTCCTGTATACCCATGACTGTATCACCACCCACAGCTCCAATCTGCTAATTAAATTTGCCAATGACACTGCATTGATTGGCTTTATCTCCAACAATAACGAGGTGGCCTACAGGGAAGAAGTCATCTCTCTGACATAGTAGTGACAAGAAAACAATCCCTCCTTCAATGTCGCGAAAACAAAGGAGCTGGTTGTGGATTACAGGAGGAATGCAGACGGGCTAACCCCTATTGACATCAATGGATCTGGGGTTGAGAGGGTAAACAGCTTCAACTTTCTCAGCATCTACATCACTGAGGACCCCATATGGTCTGCACACACCAGCACCTCTTTCACCTCAGACGGTTGAGGAAGTTTGGTATGGGCTCCCAAATCCTAAGAAGTTTCTACAGGGGCACAATTGAAAGCATCCTGACTGACCACTTCACTACCTCATATGGGAACTGTACCTCCCTTAATCGCAGGACTCTGCATAGAGTGGTGCGGACAGCCCAGCACATCTGTAGTTGCGAACTTTCCATGATTCAGGACATTTACAAGGACAGGTGTGTAAAAAGGGCCCGTAGGATTATTGGGGACCCAAGCCATCCCAACCACAATCTATTCCAGCTGCTACCATCCGGGAAGCAGTACCGCAGCATGAAAGCCAGGACCAACAGGTTTCAGGACAGCTTCTTCCACCAGGACATCAGACTGATGAACTCACGCTGACTTGAGTGTACTCTATATTACATTGACGGTCCTATTTATTATAAATTACTATGACTGCACATTGCACATTTAGATGGAGAACGTAACGTAAAGATTTTTACTCATGTATGTGAAGGATGTAAGAAATACAGTCAATTCAATTCAACTTGGAATATTGTGTTCATTTTTGGTTGAACACAATTTTTCCTCATTAGAAGCTTTAGAGGATGCAGAGGAGAATTACCAGGATATTGCCTGAATCAGAGAACATGTAGAGTCACAGTCATAATAATGTACAGCACAGAAACAGGCACTTCGCCAGTGTAGTCTGTGCTGAACCACTTAAAACTGCTTACTCCCATCAACCTGCACCAGGACCACAACCCTCCATACCCCAACCATCCATGTACCTATTCAAACTTCTCTTAAACATTGAAATTGAGCTTACATGCACAACCTATGCTGGCAGCTCGTTCCACACTCTCCCGCCCCTCCAAGTGAAGACATTTCCCCTTACGTTCCCCTTAAATTTCTCACCTTTCACCCTTAACCCATGACCCATGGTTGTAGTCCCACCCGACATCAGTGGAAAAAGTCTCCTTACATTTGCCCTATTTATACACCCCATGTAATTCTTTATACCTCTTAATTTCTCCTCTCAGTCTTCTATGCTCCAAGAAATTAAAGTCCTAACCCATATAATCTTACCTTAAAACTCAGGTCTTCCAGACCTGACATCATTCTAGTAAGTTTTCTCTGGACTCTTTTAACATTATTTACATCTTTCCTGTAGTTAGGGGACAAAAACTGCACACAATACTCCAAATTAGGCCTCACCAATGCTTTGTACCACTTCAGCATAACATCCCATCTTCTGTCCTCAATACTTTGATTTACGAAAGCCAGTGAGCCAAAAGCTTTTTTTACAACCCTATCAACCTGTGATGCCACTTTCAATGAATTATGGATCTGTATTCCCAGACCCTTTTGATCTACCACACTCCTCAATGCCCTATCATTCAGTGTGCAAGACCTACCCTGGTTTGTTCTACCAAAGTGCTACACCTTGCACTTGTCTGCATTAAATTCCATCTGCTTTATGAGGATTTGTCTAATAAAGATAGGTCAAGCAAGCTAGGACTTCTCTCTTTGGCGTGTAGGAGGATGAGAGGCAACTTGATAGAGGTGTACAAAATGACAAGAGCCATAGATCAAGCAGATAGCTAGAGACCTTTTACCAAGGGTGGAAATGGCTAATATGAGGGTACATAAATTTAAAGTGATTGGAAGAATATCTGAGGGGGTGGGGGGTGCTGCCAGAGGTAGGTTTTCTTTTAAAACACACGGGAATGGTGGCCGCGTGGAACCAGGGGTAATTGGTAGACAGCTACATTAGGAACACTTAAAAAACTCAGATGGACACATGGATGATAGAAAAATGGAGGGCTATGTAGGAGTGAATGGCTAGATTGATCTTAGAGTAGGTTAAAAAGTCAGTACAACATTGCATACAACCAAATCCGTTATATTTTCATCTTAACCCAAATGTATGGTTATGTTTTTCTGTAGTGTACAGAACCAAAACCATAAAAGTAAAAGTTACATTGCATTAGATAAATAGCAAAATAGAAAGTGAGAGGCCAATATTTTTAAAAGTCAAGAAGCTTTCAAGCAGGCCAGGAAAATCATTTTTGAAGAGTTATGTTCCATTTTAAGTTTAATGCAAGATTTATGTTCTACCTCCCGTACATGAAGATGTCTCAAAGCATTTGAAACCCAATTAAACAGATCTGAAGGGCCACCAATATTGTAAAATCAGGACAACAATTTGCACTTGATAAAGTCAAACCCATTAGTTTTTAAGTGCAATGATAACTGAAAACATGGAAATACTCAGCAGACCAAACAGCATTTAAGAAATGAGAAATGGAATTCATAATTTAGGTTGATGAACCTATCATCCCAAACATTAGCTCAGTTTTCGATGTGTTGAGTATTAACATTATTTTGCCTTTTAGCCACCTAGTCTTAATAAATCAAAAGCTTAACAGAACCATAGTCATTTATGCAATAAGATGATGTTCTCCCCTGTCACGTCTACAACTGACACACAGCTTTCCACCCATATCCAATCTTTCAGCTCTTGCTCCATTGCCTTGAGGTTAACAGCACTTCAAGTGCTCATTTGAGTATCTCTGAAACATGATGAGATTTTCTGTTTATACAGATCCTCACTGTGCCTGAAGAGGAAAAAAAATTCTACTCACATCACCTATAATCCATTTACCAATTACCAGAAATCCATGAACCCTTGAAGACACGATACTCTTCTTGTTGCCCAACTACTGCTCCATACTACCGGGACCTTCCTGTCTTTATATTGCATTTCTCCATCAATTACAGAAAAAAATCCCCTAATCCATCTTAAATACCTTAGACTAATGCAGACTACTAAGACTTTCTGTCCTCTATATTTCTCAGTATTCCACAGTTTGATCCATAATCCATTGTCTAGTTTGCTCTCTTCAAATGTGTTTCTTGGATTGAATTTCATTGGCACCTTTCAGCCGATCTAATACATTGATATCTTCTCGTAGCTACTTTTTTCTTCCAAGTTATCAATAAGAATTTTGGTATCATCCACAAACAATATAGTCTCATCCCTCGGAGTTAAATCTAAATCATTGACACATGCCAGGAAAAACAAAGAACCTTGCAGTAACTTCTGTGGAACTGCAACGCATAGAACATAAAACACTACATCACAGTAAAGACCTTTCAGCCCAGGATATTGTGTCAATCTTTTAATCTACTTTAAAATCAATCCAATTCTTCCCTCCTACATAGCCCTCCCTTTTTCTATCATCCATATGCTTATCTAAGAGTTTCTTAATGAACCTGCCTCTAACCACCACCATCAAGAGAGAATTCCATGCACACAACGCGCTCTATGTAAAAAAAAATCTTACCTCTGACATTTTCCCTATAATTTCCTCCAGTTATGTTACAGTGGCAAGCAAAAGTTTGGGCACCCCGGTCAAAATTTCTGTTACTGTGAATAGCTAAGCGAGTAAAAGTTGACCTGATTTCCAAAAGGCATAAAGTTAAAGAGGACACATTCCTTTAATATTTTAAGCAAGAAAACTTTTTTATTTCCATCTCTTACAGCTTCAAAATAACAAAAAAAGGAAAAGGGATAGAAGCAAAAGTTTGGGCACCCTGCATGTTCTATTCAAAAGGTTCAAAGGAACATCTAAACAAGCCTGATGCATTTTGGAATCAAGTCCTGTGCACTGATGAAGTTAAAATAGAACTTTTTGGCCGCAATGAGCAAAGGTATGCTTGGAGAAAAAAGGGTGCAGAATTTCATGAAAAGAACACCTCTCTAACTGTTAAGCACGGGGGTGGATCGATCATGCTCTGGGCTTGTGTTGCAGCCAGTAGCACAGGGAACATTTACTGGTAGAGGGAAGAATGAATTCAATTAAATACCAGCAAATTCTGGAAGCAAACATCACACCATCTCTCAAAAAAGCCGAAGGTGAAAAGAAGATGGCTTCTACAACAGGATAATGATCCTAAGCACACCTCAAAATCCACAATGGACTACCTCAAGAGGCGCAAGCTGCATGTTTTGCCATGGCCCTCACAGTCCCCTGACCTAAACATCATCAAGAATCTGTGGATAGACCTCAAAAGAGCAGTGCATGCAAGACGGCCCAAGAATCTCACAGAACTAGAAGCTTTTTGCAAGGAAGAATGGGCAAAAATCCCCCAAACAAGAATTGAAAGACTCTTAAGCTGGCTACAAAAAGTGTTTACAGGCTGTGATACTTGCCAAAGGGTGTGTTACTAAGTACTGACTATGCAGGGTGCCCAAACTTTTGCTTCAGGCCCTTTTCCTTTTTTTGTTATTTTGAAACTGTAAAGGATGGAAATAAAAATAGTTTTCTTGCTTAAAATATTAAAGAAATGTGCCATCTTTAACCTTATGCCTTTTGGAAATCAGGTCATCTTTTACTCGCTTAGCTATTCACAGTAACAGAAATTTTGACCGGGGTGCCCGAACTTTTACATGCCACTATGCACCCCCCCTCAAATTAGTCACTTCTGCCCTGGGAAAAAGCCTCTGGCTGTCCACTCAATCTATACCTCTTATCATGTTGTACACCTCCAAGAAGTCACCTCACATCCTCCTTCGCTTCAAAGAGAAAAACCCTAGCTCGATCAACCTATCCTCATAAGACATGCTCTTTCATGCAGGCAGCATTCTGGTAAATCTCCTCTGCACTCTCTCTGAAGTTTCCCATCCTTTCTATAATGAGGTGACCAGAACTGAACACAATATTCCAAGCCTGATCTAACCAGGGAACGGCAACTGCAAGCATCTGATCACAGGAAATTTTCTATCAATATGTACCCTGTTCTTCCTGCCATTTTTAACAGCCTGGATACACTTCAACAAAGCTTGGCAATTTATTTTTCAGAGATATTGAACTCTTAATATTTAATTCAATATTCCTCTTTAACTATACTGTCAATATCACCCTTCTGTGAATACAAAAGTACAAGTTCAAATGCAGTTTATTGTCATTCAAATGTACGTGTATATAGCACCAAATGAAACAATGTTCCTCTGGACCAAGGTGCACAACATGGTACATATAACTCACACACAAAACACCTAAGTAATATTATCACAGATAAATTAACAAATAATAAGTTACATATACAAGTTAAAAAGTAAATAGTATAACGCTGCTAGTACTTCATACATGATGAGACCTGGGTGGTGGATGGGAGTTCAGAAGTCTTATGTCCTGGGATAAGAAGCTGTTTCCTATCCTAACCGTCCTTGCCCTAATGGTATGGTACCTCCCGCCTGATGGTAGGGAGGGTCAAACGAGATTGATGGATGGATAAGAGGGATCACTGACGATGCTGAGGGCCCTGCATATACAGTGCTCCTGATAAATATCTCTAATAGGTGGAAGCGAGATTCCGACAATCACCTCAGCAGTCCTTGCAACCTTTTGTAGGGATTTGCAGTCGGATGCTTTGCAATTCCCAGACGAGATGGTGATGCAGTTGGTCAGGACACTCTTGATGGTGCTCCAGTAAACACTGGTAAAATGGGCGGGGTGGTGGGGAGGCCTCACTCACCTCAACCTCCTCAGGAAGTAGAGGCACTGTTGTGTTTCAAAAATGCAGGAGTACAATTACACTCCAATAATGCAGTACCCTTGGGATTTTGGTGGTGCCAAGCAGAATGATTTTCGGACTGCTGGAAGTTACTCTTTTTGACACTCTAACACACATTTGTAATTAAGAACACAAAATAGACTACAGATGCTGGAATCTAGAATAAATATCTGAAGGAACTCAGCAGGTCAAGGAGCATCTACAGAGAGGAATGAAGAAATTTATTCGTCTCCAAAATGCTGTCTGACCTGCTGTGTTCCCCCAACATTTTCTGTGTTGTCTGGATTGCCAGCATCTGCAGAATCCACATTTAGAACAAACGTATTCCTTCTTTCAGATATGTTGTTTCCTCTCTGCTATAATAGAGCCCTTATGCGCATTTCCTTCATTTCCCACATGCTTGCTCTCCCGCTAAAGCTTAAAATTAAAACTTCTCTTTTAGCTAATTAAAAGGCACAGAAGATTCCATTCGGCTTGGTAGACAGGGTCATTCAGATTCAATGAGGATACAACAGACTCTACAAATGTGGAACACAAGATTAAGCAGCGCAGGAGAGCACAAATTACCTCAGAATAATCAAATCCTGTTTTGCAGACAGGAAATTGCTCTGGTGGAATTATGTAGAATTGCAACATCTAACTAATGTGATTTAGGTTGACAGTGCCATAAAACAGCTCAATCACAAAGGTTAAATGGGGAAAACTTTTTATTTGACTGGCATTTCTGTCATATTTCTCAATCTAAACTCTCGCTTCCTTTTAAAGACTATTTATTAGATGGTATGATAAGATGATATATTCTGTGTTAAAAGAGGTTCTAGAATGGGGTTATTGCATGCATCCTGCGAATGGCTAAAACCTGCACAGCTGAGGTAAAACAATTATCTACAACTTAGGAGATGTAATTGCTATTAAAAAAAAAGCCTCTGCCGACTGCTTGATTTACCAGAAGGGCTTAGGAACGAAATAAATGAGTCATGTACCTCTGCAGAAATCATGCGCTCCTTTACGTTAACAACTTTGCATTCAACAAAACAAAACCCTTTAAACTTATAGGCAAAAGGCCACATCTCTGAAAGCCCTGCTTTCAGTTCAACAGACACTGACAGTAGAAGAAACTTGCTCAAAGTTCCTGAAGCAAACTGGGGGACCTTACTGTCATAAATTGGTGAATTGTTTTATCAAGCATCTCCACTCCATTCGCCAAAAGTGGAATTTCCTGGTGGCCAACAATTTTAATTCCTATTCCTATTTCTGTTCTGACATGTGCCACGATGAAGGAGCAACCCCTCATATTCAGTCTGTGTAACCTCTCAGGGTGGAGGAGCTACATCTCATATTCCGTCTAGGTAACCTTTAACCTGATGGCCACAAACACTGTTTTCTCTTACCGGTAAAATTATTTTCCTCATCCCTTCCCTCTTCTATTCCCCACTCTGGCCTCTTACCTCTTCTCACCTACCTGGTGCCCACCCTACCCTTTCTCCCATGGTCTACTCTCCTCTCCTATAAGATTCCTTCCTCTCCAGCCCTTTACCTTTCCCACCTACCTGGCTTCACCTATCACCTTCTGGCTATCCTCCTTCCACTACCCCGACCAGTTTATTCTGGCCACTTCCCTCTTCCTTTCCAGTCCTGAAGAAGGGTCTTATCCCAAATTATCAACTGTTCATTTTTTTCCCTAGATACTGTCTGACCTGCCGAAGTCCTCCAGCATTTTGTGTGTGTTCCTTTGGATTTCCTGCACCTGGAGAAGTTCTGTTTAAAGTTAGTCTAATCATTGTAAGCAATTAAGAACTTGGTAAAGGCTCTGTGAACAACAGAAGTTTTATGTTTATTTTACATATGTTCCCTGCTCCTAATTGATAATCATTTTAACTAATCTTGACTTGCAGTCTATAGTTACAGCCACACAATAAGAATGAATTTCAAAAAACTCAAAAGAATCCTTACAATCACTGATCAATAATTATCTGAATCAATATCTGGGCAAGTATATGTTGCCAGATTATTTTAGTTTTTAAAGTACTCAACCACCCAAATAATAATAGTTTCAATCATTCTGGAGATATACCAAATGAACTCATGAGCCATCTTTATAAAAGTCCTTCACATGCCAAGTATTTGGTATCAGTGAAGACATCAAGCCCTTTGGCAGTCTTACTTGCCATCCTGACCTTTACCTTTGCTGTTGAATCACTGCACACTCGCCTTCATAAATGAGCAACATGCTGGCAAAGAAAGCCTTGGCATTACATACACACACGGTACCCAATATGAATGTAGCTAAAAGCCTTGAAACACAGTATTTAGGAGGAAAGGAATTAGGTAGTTCTCTAAGTTATCTGCTTGTGAACATGGATAAGGTCCTATAGTGTAATCAAAGATTGAATAGGTTAGGAATTTAATCCTTGGAATGTAGAAGATTGAGGAGAGATTTGATAAGGGGTACACCAAATTCTGAGGGGTATACATATGGTAAATACAAGCAGGCTTTTTTCACTGAAGTTGGATGAAACTACAACTAGAGGTCATGGGTTAAGGTTGAAAGGTGAAATGTTTAAGGGGAACATGAGGGGAAACTTGTGAGAGTGTGGAACAACCTGCCAGTGCCAGTGGTGCACACAAGCTCCATTTCAACATTTAAGAGAAGTATGGATAGGTACATGGATGAAAAGGGGTACGGAGGGTATGATCCGGACACAGGTTAGTGGGACTAGAATATTTCAATAGTATGGCACAGACTAGATGGGCCAAAGGGCCAGTTTCTGTGCTGGACTTTTCTATGATCCGACACAGGAAATTAGTCCATTTAGCAAACGTCTTGAGAAAGGGCAAATAATGATGCAATATAGTCCATATATGCTGGCTGGCTTCACTCGCAATTCCAACTGTTACTTTTCCTGCAGCACATAGCGCAGATCCCATCTATTCTCTGCATATTCAAGTCAGAAATTTTAGAAATCAAGGGGCTTGGTGCAGCTATTTAGCACCGAGGTACAAGACTAGTGGTGAAGCAGGCATGAGGATGTAAAATGCCTCATGCTTGGGTCTTCATACGGGATTCTTAAAGGGATGACCTCAGATCCTACATCAGTATTTGTGTTGAAACACAATGGTTTCTGGGAAGTTATGGTTGTATGGGAGTAACAACATCTGTTATGTGGCATGCAAAACGTTCCACAAACACTCTTATCTTGGCAATGTGCTTCCAATAGAATGATTCCACCTTGAAGGCAAGGTCCTGCCAAATGTCACCTTTAAACAGTAAGGCATATTCTCAAGGACAAGTGCGGAGGCAAGAATTTCAAATAATGAACAGATGACATCACCTCACCCTAAACAGTCACAGCTGTCACCAAAGTAGCTCTTCTTCAAGATCCAAGCAAAATTCACACAAAGCCACATGTCCAGCAGAACCAAGTGAACATGGACAGTAATGGTCACACAAAGTCAAAATTATCAATACCAGCCAGAACTTGTGTTCTGTTCTTATTTATGAAATCCAAACTGGTAACAATTATTTACCTCATGTTTAGAGCTTTTAATTTTGCTTCACCATTCTGTTTTTTTCTGAACATACAGCCTGCCTTTCTCTTTCAAAAAATCCCCCTCTATTTGCCAAAGCATCAAAGCCATTTTCAATATTTCAAGCATTCCTTGGGCACAGAGCCAACTTAATTAGATATATTGAGAATAAAATTCAACTCAATGCCACATCCATGGTATGCAACCTACAATCCCACCCCAACTGAGACATATGCAGTCACAGTCATTCTGATTTCTGACCATCAACCAACATCTCATCTGACCATAAAGCAGGATTTTTTTTACAAGATGTCAACAGGCCATCTCACAAACCACTTTCTGAAGATCCGTATACACATGCATCGCATTTTTTAAAAATTTATATAGAGTTATATAAATAAAAATAATTCTGTGTAGCTAGAAATGAAAACCGACAATTTTTTTCCAGAAATCACAAACCTTGGAAACCTTGTGAAGATAACTAATGTGGTGGTTGGAACTCAATGTACATTTGAACGCTCGTGCGTAAGCAGGGGTTCCCAACCTTTTTTTAATGCCATGAACAAATACCATTATCAAGCAGTCCATGGACCTCAAGTTGGGAACCCCTTCTCTTAAGGGAAGTCTTTTGCGGTGTTTCAGATAGTTCATTAATAGGTTAATGCTGCACCTTGTTTAAAAAGGTGGGTGAGAAGAATGTAAACACCAGGAAATCTACAGACGCTGGAAATTCAAGCAACACACATAAAAAATGCTGGTGAAAGCAGCAGGCCAGGCAGCATCTATAGGAAGAGGTACAGCTGACATTTCGGGCCGAGACCCTTCGTCAGGACTAATTGAAAGAAAAGATAGTAAGAGATTTGAACTATCTTTTAGGTCGACTGTACTTCTTCCAATAGATGCTGCCTGGGCTGCTGCGTTCACCAGCATTTTTTATGTGGGGTGAGAAGAAGGTGTTGCAATGAATAAATAGTGTTCCATAGTATTTGTTCAGTTCCCAAGCATTTCCAATTACTTCCAATGATTTAGATGGTTTCTTTAATTAAACTCTCATGTAAAAGACCATTCAGCCTATCAAGTTCATGCCATCCCCTTGCACAGTGGAGCAGTCAAACCAATTGCCACTCTTCTCCCATAGCCTGCAAATTAGTCTCCCTTGTGCCTAATCCATGATTCACTCTACCACCACCTCCTGCTTCATAGTATTATCTCAACTCTATTTCTTTAACACGTTACTGTGAATCTGTCTTCGCTTTGACATTTTTTTTTTGCAAACCAGTTCTGTACATCCAACTCTAATACACTTGGATTTACACTTCCACAACTGAAAACAGTATATTTGATATTTTTCCTACACAATTAATTTGCCTAATCTATAGATTTTTTAAATAAATGGTGCAGCATGAATAACAAATCTGTAACTATTACTATACTTACCAGCGCAATGCTATTTTGATAGGTGTGGTAAGGCAGGAAGTGAAAAGGTCAGCAGGCAAATCTGGGTTCATCGGAAGAAGTTCAGTGGCCTCACAGGCTGCCAGTTGGATGCAGTTCTTCATCGATGGCGGCAATGGCATCTGTGCCAGAGGGTGGTTTGGATTGATGGCAGCAACCTGAAGGGATTAAAGCTGTTACTCAAAACTCAATGGTTTCAAATAAGGAACTTGCATTCATCGAATTGAATGCACATTAAAAATCTACGGGTACCAGGTTTGAATTTACGAAGGATGTCATCAGTGAACAATGGACATTGCAACCATACTACCATTTTAATACAGCATATACTGTACAAAACTTGTATTGAGATTGCAAGGATCATTGACAGAATTTTCATGTGGAAAACAATTAAAGCAGTGACTCATACATTGCCAGTATTTGTAAGGTGGTCAGAAACATTAATTATTAGAGTAAAACAGCTCTTTCTGTAGTATTTGCAGAGAACATCATTTGAGTGTAGACGTTCAAAAGGCTCTATTTCTCCCCCCTCCCCATCCCCCTATTCTTTCACTGAAAAGCTGAATCGCACTGATGTACGGATCTGCCTTGCCCTACACAAGAGTGGTCATTTTGTGCATGAGACTAGAAAACAAATGCAAAATATCTGATCTAGTGTAGGATGGCACCACAGATAAGTGCGATCCTGGTCTCTCTTACACCAAGCAGATAATGCTAGGGCAAATAAACATGTCTTATGTCAAAATTTTCTCAGAGTGCATTTATATTTCCTCTAGAGAGAAAATGCCCAAGCTTTTAAAGCTATTTAAATAGCAATAACACAATCAACAACATTTAAGTATATAATGCAATATCAAGGATAAATTTTGTTCAGCTATCATTAACCAGTGAAGAAAAGGATCCCAGCCAAATGTAGCAACCAGAAACAAATGTAAAAGCACAGTAATAGAGAAAGCTCAATTAAAATACTAAAAGAAACCATTTCAACATCACAACAATAAATATAAAAAAGGCAAAACAAATTTAATAGTGATCATAATGCCATTAGTTTCAAGGTAATTATGGAAAGGGATGAGTCTGGTCCTTGGGCTGAGATATTAAATTAGAGAAAGGTCAATTTTGATGGTATCAGAAAGGATCCGACAAGTATGGATTTGGGGTAGGGTACTTGCTGACAAAGGTGTACTTAGTAAATGGGAGGCCTTCAAAAGTGATATTTTGAGAGTACACAGTCCGTACGTTCCTGTCAGAATAACACGATTATGGAACCTTGGTTTTCGAGATATTGAGGCCCTGGTTAAGAAAAAGGAGGTACATAGTAGGTATAGGAAGGAAAGAACAAATGAGGTACTTGGGGTAGAAGAAATGCAAAAGGACACAAAAAAAGAATGAGCAGGCTAAAAGACATGAGGTTGCTCTAGCAAAAAAAAAGAAAAGACAAAGGATTAGACATTGGCTTTGCAGAAGAAACCAAGAGTAGATGGCTGCCTCTCTGACTGGAGGCTTGTGACTAATGGGGTGCCATAAGAATCAGTGCTGGGTCCATTGTTGTCTGTCATCTAGCCTGGATGGTAATTTAGTAAACTGGACCAGCAAATTTGTGGATGACACCAACATTGGAGGTAAGGAAGACTATCAAAGCTTCATTTATTATCAAAACATGTATCCAGATACAACTTTGAAATTTGTATTTCTCCCGATAACCCAAAACAAAGAAAGAACATGAAAGTTGTTCAGAGAAACAGCAACTCCACCACCCCCCAACCATACAAAAAAAAGCATCCTGATCATCAACCCCCCCATCCCACACAAAGCAGAACAAGAACATTGCAACACTCCCCCCAAAAAACAACCCCACTCCTGTGCAAAAAAACGAACGAGACACTAACAGAACATCAACTCCCAAAGTCCCTCCCCTCACACAACAAAATAGAAAAGGAACAGGCGATAAAAAAACACAATATAAAAAGTATACGTCTGAAAAAAGTCCACAGTCCATAAACGCAATAGTCCGATCCATAAGTGCAGAACCACAATACTAACATACGTTATCACCGACATTCATTGAAAGAGAGGGATTCCACACAAGGCAGCGAGGGACATCACATGAGGCAGACAGGCTTACCCGCCTGCCCCAGCGAGCCACACAGTGATAGGCCGCTCACAGACTCCTCCGGCAATGATCAAAAGGCAGGCAGTCGGTGTTGAAACCCTCGCTTGCCTTCTGCAGTTGCCTCAGTCTTACTCAGCGCTTTAATCAGTGATTAATGGGCACTCTAAATGGCAAAATTGAGTCGAACATTAGTGCGCACCCCATATTGAAGATTCTTTGCATTGAGGCTGTCTGAGTACATGCCCACTTCCTGGAATCTTCTCAGAGCCAAGAAATTGACAGATCACTCAAACAATCTCCAAACTGTAAATCACAGGCTTCAACAGTCCCAGAAACACAGTAAAGATGAAAGACAGACATGAAAGTAGTTTTTTTTAAAAAAGCTATTTTCTTTAGCTATCTGGAAGACGTCGACAGAGGGAGCATTGTACGCTGGTGCCACCTTGACTGGATAGTTTCATGCAGAACTGAAGGTTGCAACGGGACCTAGCCCAGCTAGAAAAATGAGCGTAAAAATGGCTGATGGAATTTAATGCAGACAAGTGTGAATTGTTGTACTCTAGGAGGGTCAATCAGGGTAGGTCTTACACAATGAGCAGTAGGGCATCGAGGAGTGAGGTAGAACAGTGGAATCTAAGAATACAATAAGAACATAAGATATAGGAGCAGAATTAGGCTACTTGGCCCATCGAGTCTGCTTTGCCATTCAATAATGGCTGATCCTTTTATTTTCTCCTCCTCAACCCCATTTTCCAGCCTTCTCCCCATAACCCTTGATGCCATGTCCAATCAAGAACCTATCAATCTCTGCCTTAAATACACCCAATGACTGGCCTCCACAGCTGCATGTGGCAACACATTCCACAAATTCATCACCCTCTGGCTAAAGAAATTTTTCTGCATCTCTTTTGGATGGATGCCCCTCTATCCTGAGGCTGTGCCCTCTTGTCCTAGACTCTCCAACCATGGGAAACATCCTTTCCACATCTACTCTGTCTAGGCTTTTCAACATTTGAAAGGTTTCAATGAGATGCCCCCCCGCCATCCTTCTAAATTCTGTGAGTACAGACCCAGAGCCATCAAATGTTCCTCGTATGATAACCCTTTCATTCCTGGAATCGTCCTTGTGAACCTCCTCTGGACCCTCTCCAATGCCAGCATATCTCTTCTAAGATGAGGAGCCCAAAACTATTTCCAATACTCAAGCTGAGGCCTCACCAGTACCTTATAAAGCCTCAGTATCACATCCCTGCTCTTGTATTCTGGACCTCTTGAAATTAATGCTAATATTGCATTTGCCTTCCTCACCACCGACTCTACCTGCAAGTTAACCTTTACAGATCCATAATTCTTTGAAAGTAGCGTCATAGTAGATAGGGTTGTAAAGAAAGCTTTTGGCACATTGGCCTTCACAAATCAATGCATTGAGTACGGGAGTTGGGATGTTATTTTGAAATTGTATGAGACGTTGGTGAGGCCTGATTTGGAGTATTGTGTGCAGTTTTGGTCAACAGGAAAGATGTAAATAAAATTGAAAAGAGTACAGAGAAAATTTACAAGGATGTTGCTGGGACTTGATGACCTGAGTTATAGGAAAAGGTTGAATAGGTTTCAATATTAGTTGAGAATGTTACAACATTACAAGGGTAGATGGACAGGGTAAATGCAAGCAGGCTTCTTCCACTAAGGGTGAGACTACGTGTCATGGGCTAAGAGTGAAGAGTGAATTGTTGAAGAGAACATGAGGGGGATGTTCTTCACTCAAAGGGTGGTGAGTGTGTGGAAAGAGCTGCCAGCTCGTGGAGAATGTGGGGCCGCTGTCAACATTTCAGAGTAATTTAAATAGGTGCATGGATGGGGGAGTTATGGAGGGCTATGCTCCGGATGCAGGTCAATGGGCTAGGCAGATTAATGTTACAGCACAGACTAGATTGGCTAGAAGGCCTGTTTCTGTGCTGTAGTGTTCTATGATTCTAATATTTATAAATTAAAATCTCTAAAATCAGAGTAAATAAGCATGGCAGTGAACAGAACAACAAATCATGCTCTTCACGTGTTTCATTACATATTCAATATTGAAAACAAGGTGGCATGGTAGTGTAGCAGTTGGTGTAATGCTATTACAGCGCTAGCAATCACCGATTGGAGCTCAATTGCCGTTAATGCTTGAAAGGAGTTTATACATTCTCCTCGTGACCGCGTGGGTTTCCTCTGGGTGCTCTGGTTTCCTCCTACATTCCAAGGATGTACGGTTATGGTGAGTGAGTTGTGGGCATGTTAGGTTGGCACCAGAGGTGGCCCAGCACAAACCTCACTGATTTGATTTGATGCGAAATGATGCATTTCACTGTGTTTCAATGTACATGTGACAAATAAACCTAACCTTTAAAATCTTTGAATGTGGTGGGATTTCACACCCTTCTCAAATCTTCTTCAAACCAACAGTATTGCAGTCCAGACTGAAACACGTGAAACCTTGACACAACTGTACTACGATTGGAACAGAATGAAAATAGAAGAAACCACCCTCAGGGGGTACTGTTTCTTCCAGGAACCTGGGGCTTCCGGAGTTGCTGAGGTCAGTACATGATAGTTCTGTGACACTGGCAAATCCTGAGATCCATTCCCAGGAGATAACATAAATAGAAACAAGCGCATTCTGAATTGAGATTTTGAGGATGACAGGTTGCTTGCTTCCTCAACAGCTTTTTTTTGAATTTCACATAAATGATTCAGTAAAAAGTAATGCACTGCCCTACTTTCTTTGTGCCTGCAGTAAGCAGATCAGAAATCAAAATTCCCAGCTGTTTACATTCTCATATTGATCATTCAGTATCCTAAGCTTTATTAATTAAACAGTGCACTTGTTACATATTAGAAACAATACCTAGACATTATAGTTCCTAGCTGAATTTTAGCCCTGGCAATTCCAGGACAATTTATGTATGTATAGGATTGAAAAAAAAAAGTGGTTATCAGAAGAGATTACATGAAGAGGAATGTTTAAGGAGCCAGATGAGTGAAATTGACCATAAAAAGAGGGAAAAAAAAAAACAGAAAAGATACATTTTCATATTTTTCAAATGCAAAATTAGTTGCATAGATTAGTAAATAGAAAGTATTTCTCTCCAGTGTAGGGGAGGAGTCAACGTTCAAATTCAATTCATTGCCATTCAACCATACACATGTTTACCACCAAATGAGACAACATTCCTCCAGACCAAGGTGCAGAACATAGTACATATAACTCACACACATGACACAAAGTAAT
The DNA here is from genome assembly GCF_030028105.1 of Mobula birostris. NCBI lineage: Eukaryota > Metazoa > Chordata > Chondrichthyes > Myliobatiformes > Myliobatidae > Mobula > Mobula birostris. The sequence goes on along the minus strand of NC_092393.1, from coordinate 52,745,722 downwards.
ATTACCACAAATAGATTAATAATAAGGTACATATACAATGCAAGTTATAGAGTAAACTGTATAACGCTAGTGGTGTATCATACAGGATGAGACCTGGGTGTGGTGGGGAGTTCAGAAGTCTTACAGCCTTGGGAAAGAAGCTGTTTCCCATCAGCTCTTGTCCTGATGATAGGGGGTGAAGGAGACCGTTGTACGGGAGGGATCACTGACAATGCCAAATATCCCTAATAGGTGGAAGAACAACTCCAATGATCCTCTCAGCAGCCTTCACAATCCTTTGTAGGGATTTGCAGTCAGACGCCTTGCAACTTCCATACCAGGTGGTGACGTAGCAGGTCAGAACACTCTAGATGGTACTCCTGTAAACATTCGTTAAATGGAGAGGGGAAGGGTGTAAGCCTCACTTGCCTCAATCTCCTCAGCAAGTGGAGACACTGGTATGCCCCCTTGACCAAAGAGGTGGTGTTAAGGGACCAGTTAAAAGAGCCCATTAAGAACACTCCAGAAACTTAAGTGTTCCAAACTCTCTTCACAGAGGAGCCATGTGTGTGCAGTGAGAAGTGGTCAGCCTGCAGCTTCCTAAAGTCCACAATCATCTCTTTTTGGTGGTATCAACTCTCTCAGGTTGCTGTACTCACACCCTTCTGCAAGCTACTCTACCTCCTCCCTGTATACAGTCTCGTCATCGCAGTTGATAAGGCCAACCACTGTTGTGTCATCAGCGAACTTGATGTTGCAGTTTGAACTCGATCTAGCAAAGCAGTCATGCGTCAGCAGTATGATGGAGCTAGAGACGTTTCTGCCAGCAGGGACTGACTATGGCCTTTCTGTCAAGAGGTCGAGGATCTAGTTACAGAGACAGGTGTTGGCACCCACTGAGGACATTACCCACCAACTTCTGAGGCATGATCGTATTGAAGACTGAAATGAAGTCAATAAACATCCTGGCATATAAAGCACCATTTTCCAGGTGGCACAGGATGGAGTGGAGTGCATAGGCTATGGCATCATCAGTGGACCGATTTGAGCAATAAGCAAACTAAAATCATAAGACATAGGACTTGAATTGGGCCATTTGGTCCATTGAATCTGCTCTGCCATTCCATCATGGCTGATTATCATCCCTCTCAACTCATTCTCCTGCCTTCTCCCTGTAACCTTTGATACCCATAAGATACAGGAACAGACTAGAGGACAAAATTTTAAAGTGAGAGGAGAAAATTTTAAAAAGGGCCACAGGGGCAACTTTTTCCCCACATGAGCTGCCAGAGGAAGTGATACAGATAGGTACAACTGAGACATTTAAATAGCATTTGGACAGTGACATGGGTAGGAATAGGTTGGAAGAATATGGGCTAAATGCAGGCAAATGAGACCAGCTCAGTGAGGCTACTCAGCTGACATGGATGGGATGGGCCGAAAGGTATGTTTCCTTGCCATATAACTGTAGGACACTAAAATAATTTAAATTAACAGTAATTTAAAATAACAAAAATTTGTGGACAGCTACCAAACATTGTTTAAAAGTATCCAAACATTGTTTAAAATGAGAGAAAGCCAACATGACTTGAGAGGAACATGTATATTTCAAAAACAAAGGATAAGAACAAATGTAAAAAATCATTATATTTCAGTCAGAGGGGTGATCTATGGAACAGTTGTAGTGAGAATTTAAAAACATACACCACACTTAACAAGTTGAAAAAATTATTCAAAAATAATTTAATAAACAAATATAAAATAAATGATTTAAAATGAATGGGAGTAATGTAAACAAATGATACTTGGAATTGGACTTTGTGTTAAAAGATTATGAAATTTTTTGTTTTGATGTGATGATTGACGCCAAATATGTTGTTGTATAAGTAAGAGGGGTAGGCGTAATAAGCTGTAGCTTCAGCCTACACCCTTTCAGTCTGTTTTAAAGAATATCTATGTTTTTTTGTTGTAATTTTGTCCTATGAAATAGTTATGAAATCATCATTGAAAATGATGCTTTGTTATGTTTGTACTGACCAAAATAAATTTCATTCATTCCTTCAAATAATTGAAACCAAATAATCACTTTAAAACCAAAAACTTCAAATTAAACAAATCTCTCCTTTGCAGATTATCCAAGGGCTCCTCAAACTTCTTTTTTCCAGAAATAGTCTTGCCATACATATGATTATTAGCAGTTCAGATGTCTGCCTTACAGGCTGAACATTTCTGTGAGATGATGAGTGGGTTACTGAGCCTTCAGGTGAATGTTTTAGCAAAAGATAGAATTGCTAACAATGCAGCGCTCCCATGGGGTGCACAAAAGCTCTTGTTACAGATCATCGGCTCACATATATGAATTCAGGCTTGAAATCACAACCTTCGTACCATGGCAGAATATTCCTCAATTAACACACATCAAAGTTGCTGGTGAACGCAGCAGGCCAGGCAGCATCTGTAGGAAGAGGTGCAGTCGACGTTTCAGGCCGAGACGAAGTTAGTCCTGACGAAGGGTCTCGGCCTGGAACGTCGACTGCACCTCTTCCTACAGATGCTGCCTGGCCTGCTGCGTTCACCAGCAACTTTGATGTGTGTTGCTTGAATTTCCAGCATCTGCAGAATTCTGTTGTTTGTATTCCTCAATTAACTTGTGTTAATACCAATCCCGCGTGTGTTTGTGCTTACTACACAGCAATGTTGTGGACACTGACACTGAAATACATCAAAACACCTCAGGAGCTTTGAAGATATGAAGGGCACCAATTAATAAAGTTGTATTAATATAGGTGAGCTGAGGGCCTCTGTCGGTCAGAGCTGACCATGGGTATTTCATCCTAGCTGTCTAGATACGCAAGCCTGGGCAGTACAATATGGAGAGCAAGCTGTTGCCCATGTAGCAAGCTCCCCCTCTCCTCACATCTGGTGAACCCAAAGGAACGTCACAGACTGATACAGTCTGGTACTAGCAGTGTCGCAGGAGTTGCCAGTCAGCAATGAACGATGCAGGGCGGTCTCAGGACCTCCAGCTCTGGGTTTTCCCCCTTTGGGTTCACTCCCGAAGCCTTCCCCCTGAGTGGGTATAGCCACAAGGCAGAAGAGGTTTGAGATCAGAGTTTTCCTTCTCCTAGGTGAGCTGCTAGCCATAGCTGATGAGCCCCATCTGCCTGAAGCAACTGGTTTTGAGGCACCAGCAACCCATGTTTGCCCCTTCTCCTGTCAGTAGAAATGGTTCTGCCAGGCTTAGCAGCTAAGCCACACTTGAAGACCTGGAGCTGGACTTGGCTGTCAGAGACTACCTGAGGCGCATGCCATTGGTAACATTTAGTAGGTTGTAGAAGCTTGTCCCTATTACCACCCCTGACTAGAACAACCTTAACAGTCTCAGTGTAATTTTTAAGGTATTCCAGAACTATACGTAACAGACAAATATGTTGAACAACTTTTGCATTTCAAATGTGGAAATGAAATATTAATCTCTAATTTATGTTTGTACATCAGAACAATACACATACTGTAAAACAAGCAGAATTTTACCACCTGACATTGTTCATTATCATATTTCCAGCACCGAATACTCTTCTAATACCCAAGATCATGGGCTTACTACACAACCTCTTCACATGTCCCCTCAAGGCCATGATTGTTTACTGTTTTAATTTCTGTCTTTTGCTGTCAGTGGGCCAAGAAATCATATTGTGCAATCAATCTCCAGAGCAAAAAAAACTCTTATTTCCTGAGCAAAAGTTATAATGGAGAAGGAATAGATTCAATTAATTGGTCATACCAAGCTGAAAGAGATGAGGAGGGTTCTTTAGTTTCACAGTGAATTGTGGAAACATGAAGCTTTCTGCTTCACAGCAGAATTCAGCATTGGTGCATTTTACTTCTAGCAAAGTATTCTCAAAGATTATGAAATATGCATTGCTTCAGTTGGGAACTGCCTCTCAGAAGAAATCATGAGCACTCATGTTTAACCAAAAGCACAATGGAATACCAATCAAAAGCATTCTTCTTCCAGAAGGGAATAAAAGATGCTTAGTGGTAGACTAGTAGAGCAGCATGAATCAACCATCATTGCTCATTATAGAATTAATCATCCTCACATTTTGAAAGAAAAATTCTCTCTTTGTGCATTGGGTTTTCAAACAAAGAAAGTGACGTTGCCTGAAAATGCTCATCTGGCTTTCTTAATTTTTTCTTCAGTCAGGAAAGAAAGAAAGAAATGGCCGTCTGACCACAACCTCAGAACTGAAGTATTTAAAATTCCACAGTCTGTACCACAACCAGCAAATGAACATCATTAATGCTGTATTGTCTCTCTGAAGTCGGCTACCCTAACACAAACCAAGAGGACTGAGCATATAAAAATGTTGTTCTGAGTGCCCCAGTCTGTCAAAGTGAAGAACACATCATTATTCCATAAGGTTACAGGCACAGAGCTGTGTAGCAGACTGTTGGCTGCAGGTCATATGAAGATGTTTTATGAAATGTCAAAGATTGCACCTTAAAATACCAATCTTTTCCAAAGGTTCAACTGTGCTATAGATGCAATGAAACTCTAGCTTAGGTTTAAACAGAATACATTTTTCTAAAAAGTATGGGTTGGTGATTACTGCAAATGATGCACTGGCAAACTGCAGGCATTGTTGAGGTATGGAAATCATTAGGAAGCCCAGGAACACGGAGGAATAAATATTGTCCTCAACCAGGGGTACCCAGCCTGGGGTCCACAGACCCCTTGCTTAGTGGTATTGGTCCATTGCATTAAAACATTTGGAAAACCGTGTCCTAGACCTTAAGACATAAGAGCAAAATTAGGCTATTCAACCCATCTTGTTTGCTCCATCATTCCATCATGATTAATTTATTTTTTTCCTCTCAACCCCGTCCTCCTTCCTTCTTCCTATAACCTCCACAACTGTTTGTGGCAATGAACTCCACATATTCACCCTCTGGCTAAAGAAATTCCTCCTCATCTCTGTTCTAAAGAAATATCCTTCTTTTCTAGGACAGTGCCCTCAAGTCCTAGACTCCATCTAGGCCTTTCAATATTCAATAGGTTTCAACAAGATCGACCCCCCTCCACATCCCCTCCAAAGAGCCATGTGTCAAACTAGTGTACAGAGTGGCTCAGTTTAATACTCATATTCAAAAGTATACCATGCCCTCAGTACCCATACTATGTCAACATCAATGACTTTTAAGTTTATGATTTGAAGCAATGGCCTTCTAATTCAGAGGGAAAGAACTGCCAGAGCAAAACGTTAACGCCTTAATGATTTACCAATCTCTGAATCATTCAAGAAAAAAAGACTTTTGTAACAACTCTCCAATTGAATGTTAGAATAATGGAAGATAATCCGTAACTTTGAATTACTCTTGTACAGTTACACCATGACAGCATGGAAGATGTTAATGAGCATCTGACACTAATCCTTATGGCAAATGTATCTACCTTGATTCATGGGAGCCTCACTAAAAAATTTCATATTTTGTTCCAAAGAGCTACTTTGAACAAAATATACTCAAGAAAGATCTAACAGAGTAAGGGGAAGTTAAAACATAAGACAGACCACAAAACTGCAAGAAATTAGGTCAGACAAAGTGCTGAATAATGATCAACGTGTTCATGAATGTAACGCCTTATTTTGCACAGCAGGATACATCTGCAGGCAAATTTATCTAACTGATGCAAGAGCTGTTGATGTGGAAGAGACTTACTGTCCATCCTGAACTGTTTTCAAGGCCCTGCCTTGAGTTGCCAAAGCTTGTGTGAGGGAGTACTTGCACATGTTTCTTGGTAGAGAATTCCAGAGAATCAGAATAAGGTTTAATATCACTGACTTATGTACAGAAATACATTGTTTTGCGGCAGCAGTACAGTATATGAAAAATACTATAAATTACAACAAGAAATATATGTGCAGTGGATTTCAGTTCATTAGGACACATCATGACCAGTACATTTTAGCCCAATTAAGCAGCTGCCCCAATTAGCCCAAGTATCACGGAAATAGTTAAAAAGGTATATTAAAAAAAATATTTAAAAAAACATTAAAAAAAGGCAAACAGAGTAACAAATTATGTATTTAAATGAAATACAAAACAAATTAGAACACTACAAATACTACCACAGTACTCTAAAACTATATTAGTTCCTAATACTTATCAACAGTGGAATTCATCAGCATCATGTTCTTTTGATTGTAAATGAATAAAATCAGAGCAGAGAAACCACTGCCTTTATATAATGCTGTTGATGACTGCATCCTCCAAATCTTTGTTTTCATTGTAACATTCTAGATGATTTACAGTGCCAGCCAGCGATCAACAATCGGTGTGCAATTCCCATCACCGCCTGTAAGAAGTCTGTATGTTGTCCCAATGACTGCCTGGGTTTCCTCCAGGTGTAACGGTTTCCTTCCATATTTCAGGGTCAGGGTTATGGGCATTCGTGAGTTACGGGCATGCAACACTGGTGCCGGAGACATGGCGACACACGCAGGTTGCCCAGCACAACCTTCTAATATGATGTGACGCCGCAACTGAGGTATTTCATGGTATGTTTCAATGTACGTGTGATAAATAAAGCTAATCTTCATCTTGTCTTTATATGACATAGAGATCTGGTGAGTGGGAGTTGCAAACATCATGTGGTGAGCCAGGCACGAAGAAAACAAGATATCTGAAGTCAGGCTGTAGATTACTGGAGTTTTACAGTACTTGATTTAAGATTAAAAGAAGATTGGGCAGCAATCAATTTAGAGAGTCAAGAGTGTAATTAATTGAGGTGAAGGCTGAAAAAACTTATGGTAGACACATACAGCAGACTAGGGAAGTCAGTTGAACCAGCTATAAATCTTGAGTTTGCCATAGAATTTACTTTTGTACAAACAAATTAGAGTGCCTAACAATTTTAATTCTGTATACTGAATTAAAGGACACTGATGATGAAACACGAATAATTGCTACACGCCTACAATAAGATGTTTACAATTTAAACGCAATTCACTCCTACTCAGATCAAATGAAAACATCCATCAAAACTGATCCTTAGAGCAGTATTTGAGGACACTTCATCGATTATAACCATTTGAAAATGTCATGGTTGTACTTTTATCTATAGGCTAATAAAAGATGGCCGTGTTTCATTCATTCCTGTGAAAACAAAATTCCTGGACGTGTGCAATAATGTGAAGAATGTATGTCACACTTCACTTTTATGTGGACAAAAAGAGATGCCAATTGGCACCAGAGTGCTTGAGGCATATTTGAACGGCTGAATAAATAAAGTACACCGTAACTTTTCAATCGACAATCAACAAGAAATGAATAATAAACAAACATAAATCACTAATGCTTCTTCATATAACAGCTCAAATTTAACGGTTCACCACTTAAAACAAGAAATAGATATTTGACAATTGAAACTAGCAACCTCATATAGACTGCAGTAAATTTTCCTTCACATATAAACCTGGACTTAGTTCAAATGATAAAACAAAGACAGCCAGCCTAGCAAGATTCCAGTAGCATCTCTACAACCACCAAAATACATGAGTTTACTGACTGTTAGTAGAACATAGCACATTACAGCACAGTACAGCCCTTTGACCGATGTTGTTCTGCCAACCTTTTAACCTACTCTAAGATCAATCTAGCCAGCTGGTGGAGTAGTGCATCTGCCCCGGACTTTCAGCGGTCCCATGTTCGAATCCAGCCGGCTCCCTGCAGGCTTTCTATCTGTGCTGGGTTGAGCATCAAGTTAACACTCGGCCTCATAAAAAACAGACAAGGCTAAAGAAAACGCAAGGTTGCCGTCTGATGCGCTACAAGCTGCGGAAAGGAACAAAAACAAGACCAATCCAACTCTTCCCTCCCACGTAGCCTTCCATTTTTCTATCATCTACTCTGTTTAAATGGTTTAAACAGAGAACATAGTAGAACGTAGAACATTACAGCACAGTACAGCTCTATGACCCATGATGTTCTGTTTACCTTTTAACCAGTAAACCCAAGTTTCTTCAGTATACCGAATGTATCTGCCTCTCCCACCATCCCTAGGAGAATATTTCATGCACCTATCATTCTCTGTATAAAGAACTTGCCTCTGAAATCTACCCCCTTCTCCTTTCTCCCAATTACCTTAAAGTCACGCCCCCTCATTTCAGCAATTTCCACCTTAGAAAATAGACTCAATCTATGCCTCTTATCATCTTATACACCTCTATCAAGCCACCTCTCATCCTCCTAGAAAAGCCCTAGCTCACTCAACCTGTCTTCATAATACATGCACTCTAGTCCAAATATCTGGATAAAATTACAATAAAGTTAAATCTCAAACAGCAAATAAATTCCTTAATATTTTATTAATGAAAAGCCATAAAATTGCAACTGTAAACTGCGATGAACAGTTTGGTTCAATTGTGTGACGATTGTAAATGATGCATATGTTTCTGTTTAACAACTACAAAGCTCATTGGTTTTGTAGTTCTTAGGAGACTCTGCAGTACCGAGACAATGTATGAGCATGTCTTTGAGATTTTCTTTGCAGTAATGCATCAGCTGTGTTTGATGTATACGGCTGCAGAATATTTAGGCAAGGGGAATATTAAAAAGCATTAACTGAAATGTAATGAGTTGTTGACCTGGATAAATTTAAAAGGGTACGGAGACCAGGAAGAGACAGTGGGATTTTTTGATGACTAGAGCCAGTGGAGTACATTCAAACTGGTTGCATCACTGTCTGGTATGGAGGGGCCACTGCAAGTACTGGAAAATGCTGCAGAAGGTCAGAAACTCAGTCAGCTCCATCAAGGGCACTGGTCTCCACAACGTGAAGGACATCTTCAAAAAGCAATGCCTCAAAAAGGCAGCATCCATCATTAAAGATCCCCATCACACAGGACATGCCCTCCTCTCATCACTACCATCTCAGGGAGAAGGTACAGGAGCTCAAAGGAACCCACTCAGTGTTCCAGGAACAGCTTCTCCTCCTTTGACATCAGATTTCCGGACGGACAATGAAGAAACCCAGGAACAGTATCTCACTAACATTTCGCTCTCTTTTTGCACTACTTACTTAATATCATTATATATATGTATATTGCAAAACAATAAATTAGAATATATCTTATTGTAATATATCTTTTTTATGTTTTACACTGTATTGCTGCTGCAAAACAACAAACTTAATATCAGTAATATTGAAAGTGATGCTGATTCAATGAAATCAAATAGACTCTTGGAACACAGAACAGTAGAACACAGAAACAGGCCCTTTGACTCATGATCTTGTGCCAAACTGATTAAACCAGCAGTTAAATGCCCAGCTAAACTAATCCCTTTGCAACACAATACCCATAGCCCTCTATTCCCTGCACATAAACGCGCCTAAGAGGTTCTTGAATGGTTTTATGATTCTGCCAACATCACTACACAACAGTGCATTCCAGGCTCCCATCAATTTATGTGCAAAACAAAACTTGCCCCATGCTCTAGGGGAGGCAGTAGTGAGCCACCTTCTTGAACTGCTGCAGTCCTTCACAGCCATTCAATGGCAAAGTACAAAAAAAAGATGTCAGGAAAAGTCTTCGGCTGGGGTTGGGGGAAGAGAGATAAAAATCAAAAAAATAAGCTTACCAATTCCACGTATACAAGGTAGCCATATTGCTACCCCAACCTGCTACATCCATCTTACTCTCCGTTTTATGTGCTCATTTCACCTTCAGTCACCTCAAATACCCACTGATCCCTTATTCACATCTCAACAGCAGTATCCAACCCCTTCAGTTCAAAGTGCAAAGTAAAGTTATTACCAGTATATATATATGTTACAACATACTACCTTGAGATTCATTTTCTCGCAGGCAATCACAAGCAAAATAGATTTTTTATGAAAAACTATACAAAGATGGACAAACAACCAGTGTGCAAAAGACTAACTGTGCAAATAAAAATGCTACTGAGAATAAGAGTCCTTGAAAGTGAGAATAGGTGAGAGAATAAATTCACCGTAGTGTGATTGAAGGTATCCACTATGGTGCAGGAGTATGGTGGCTGTAAGGTAATAGTTGTTCCTGAACCTGGTGGTTTGGGACCCAATTCTTTTGTCCCTCCTGCCTGACGGTAGTAGCGAGAAGAGGGCATGGCCTCGATGGTGGGGATCTTCAGTGATGGATGCTGCTTTCTTGCAGCAGTGCATACCTTGAGGAACTTTACTGAAAATCTTCATGGACAACATTGCATCAAATGGATTGTCTTTGTATTCAGCACATGCTGCTGTCAGCACCTCATTGCTCCTATTTGCTGAAGAATGATAGATTTCAATCCACATAACCTCAACAAAAAAATTCCACTGCATTAACTTCAAAACTCTACATGATATTTGATATAGTACAAAAGTAGTTAAAACAGCTGGGTGAGAATGAAAGATTTCCAGAAAAATACTTCGTGTCATCTAGATTCAATATATAAAGCCTGATGACTCATAACAGAAAGTACCACAAAATAGAAAACAGATTAAACAATGCACTTTCCACTCCATTGGAATTCATTCTACATTGACTGAGGAAACTAAGCCAGAGATACTTGGAATTTATAAACTGCAAAGAAAATTATGTGTAAGGAAAAATGCAGAGCTTGCATAACAAATGAATATTAGAATAACGATACTGAGATTCAATTTAGGCATAAAAATCATTTTAATCAAAGATTCTCACGGTTCACAATAAAAGCCAAAATTGTAAAGTCCAAAGCATTACAAGCTGTTGTCTGAGCGAGTGCATGCATGAAATTACTACCACATATTACTCCACTATTACCACGGGGTGTTGCACCCATGTGATATCATTGTCTCTTCAATCCTGCATCTCCCATTCTAATTTCATTCAGATTTAATAAATGTAAGAACAGATCGATAGAATCTTAACTGGCAGGAAAGACTGCAAGCTGCCAGGGTTCGATAATTTTTTCAAGAGCTGTTAGTGTGGCAGGGAAAGAGATTATAATTGTAATTTGCCATGGCAATAAGAGATATCCAGCCAGAGTGGAACTCCATTTCTATTCATGCAAAGTCTATTAAAGCATCTTGGGAAAGAAGAATCTTTGTAGAACTTGTGGCTTTAGACAACACACACAAAATGCTGGAGAAACTCAGCAGGCTGAGACCCTTCAGCAAGACAGGCCCAAAATGTCGAGTGTGCTCTTTTCCATAGATGCTGCCTGGCCTGCTGAGTTCCTCCAGCATTTTGATTATTATGATTATGAGGACACGCAGTCCCCTTTTATTGTCATTTAGTAATGCATGCATTAAGAAATGATAAAAATGTTTTTCCAGAATGATATCACGAAAACACATGACAAACCGACTTAAAAACTAACAAAAACCACATAATTATAACATATAGTTACAACAGTGCAAAGCAATACCGTAATTTGATAAGAACAGACCATGGCACAGTAAAAGTCTCAAAGTCTCTCGAAAGTCCTGTCATCTCACGCAGACGGTAAACCTCCAGCGCCGCCAACTTGCCGATGCAGCATCCCGGAAGCATCCGACCACAGTCTGACTCCAAGTCTGTCCGAAAACTCCGAGCCTCCGACCACCTCTTCGACACCAAGCACCATCTCTGCCGAGCGTTTTGACCCCGGCCCCGGCAACAGGCGATACGCAAAGCCGAGGATTTGGGGCCTTCACCTCTGGAGATTCTCGATCGCACAGTAGCAGCGGCAGAGAAGCAGGCATCTCAGAAGTTACTCCAGATGTTCCTCTGTGCATCTCATGGCTGTCCCCATCAAAACCGGATTGTGTACGGCACCCCTAGTTATACATATCGACATTCATTCGGAACGGCCGCGCGCGCTGTGTCGTGCCGCCATCTTCTCCCCCCTCCAGCAGGAGACAACACACACATTTTGTGAGTGTTACTTGGATTTCCAGCACCTGCAGATTTTCTCTTGTTTGTGTTGTGGCTATAGGCAAGCAGCTTCAGACCAAAAGAGATCCTTGCACTGAAAAATCCTTGTGAAAAATGAGGGAAGTGCAAGATAGATATATTCCAAATACGAAGAAATTTTTGAATGGAAGAAGGACACTACTGTGGCTGACAAGTGAAGTCAGAGCCAAGGTAAAAGCAAAAGAGAGGGCATACAAGGAAGCCAAAGCTAACAGGAAGATTGAGGATTGGGAAGCTTTTAAAAACTTGCAGAAGGAAGCTAAGAAAGTCATTATGGAGGAAAAGACAAATTATGAAAGGAAGCTGGCAACTAATATCAAAGGAGGTACTAAAAGCTTTTTTAAGTATATAAAGGGTAAAAGAGAGTCGAGGGTAGATATAGGACCAATAGAAAATGACGCTGGAGATATTGTAATGAGAGATGCAGAGATGGCAGAGGAACTGGATGCATAATTTGCATCGGTCTTCACAGTGGAAGACGTCTGCAGTATACTGGACATTCAAGAGTGTCAGGGAAGTGAAGTTTGTGTAGTGAAAATTACGACTGAGAAGGTGCTCAGGAAGCTTAATGGTCTGAGGGTGGTCTAATGGTCCTGGACCTGATGGAGTGCACCCTGGAGTTCTGAAGGAAGTAGCTAGAGAGATTGCAGATGCATTAACAATGATCTTTCAAGAGTTGATAGATTCTGGCATTGTACTGGATGACTAGAAAATTGCAAATGTTACTCCACTATGTAAGAAGGGTGGGAGGCAGCAGAAAGAAAACTATAGACCTATTAGCCTGACGTCAGTGGTTGGGTACTTGGTGGAATCAATTGTTAGGGATGAGATTACGGAATACCTGGAGGTACATGACAAGATAGGCCTGAAAGGAAAATCCTGTATGACAAACCTACTGCAATTTTTTGAGGAAATTACAAGTAGGATAGACAAAGGAGATGCAGTAGATGTGGTGTACTTGGGTTTTCAGAAGGCCTTTGACAAGGTGCCGTACATGAGACTACTCAGCAAGATAAGAACCCATGGAATTACAGTGGAGTTACTAGCATGGGTGGAGCATTGGTTGATTGGCAGAAAACACAGAGCGGGAATAAAGGGATCCTATTCTGTTTGGCTGCCCAGTTCCTCCATCTCTGCCGCATCTGCTCCCAGGATGAGGCTTTCGGTTCCAGGACATCCCAAAAGTCCTCTTTCTTTAAGGATCGTGGTTTCCCTTCTGCCATCATCAATGATGCCTTCACCTGCATTTCATCTATTTCCCGAACTTCAGCCCTCACCCCATCCTCCCGCCACCACAACAGGGACAGAGTTCCCCTTGTCCTCACCTACCACCCCAACAGCCTCCGGATCCAGCACATTATCCACCGCAACTTTCGCCACCTTCAACAGGACTCCACCACTAAGCACATCTTTCCCTCTCCGCTTTCCGCAGGGATCAGTCCCTCCGCGACTCCCTGATCCGCATGTCCCTCCCCACGGATCTCCCACCCGGCACTTATCCCTGTAAGCGTAAGTGCTACACCTGCCCCTACACCTCCTCTCTTGCCACCATTCAGGGCCCCAAACAGTTCTTCCAGGTGAGGCAACACTTCACTTGTGAGTCTGTTGGGGTCATCTATTGCATCCGGTGCTCCTGGTGCGGCCTTCTCTACATTGGTGAAACCCGACGCAGATTGGGGCACCGCTTCGTCGAGCACCTCTGCTCCGTCCACCACAACAGACAGGATCTCCTGGTTGCCACCCACTTCAACTCTGCTTCACATTCCCATTTGGATATGTCCATACATGGCCTCCTCTACTGCCACGATGAGGCTAAAGTCAGGTTGGAGGAGCAATACCTCATACACCGTCTAGGTAGTCTCCAGTCCCTTGGTATGAACATAGAATTCTCCAACTTCCGGTAATTCCCTCCCCTTCCCTTCCCCTATCCCTATGTCACTCTGCCCCCTCCCCCAGCTGCCTATCACCTCCCTCATGGTTCCACCTCCTTCTACTACCCATTGCGTTTTCGCCTATTCCTTCTTCACCTTTCCTGTCTATCACCTCCCAGCTTCCACTCCCCCACCTGTTTATCTTTCCCCTTACTGGTTTTTCACCTGGAACCTACCAGCCTTCTCCTTCCCACTCTCCCCCCACCTTCTTTATAGGGCCTCTGCCCCTTCCCTCTTCAGTACTGACAAAGGGTTCCAGCCCAAGACGTTGACTGATCGCTTCCACGGATGCTGCCCGACCTGCTGAGTTCCTCCAACATGTTGTGAGTGTTGCTTTGACCCCAGCATCTGCAGAGTATTTTGTGGTTACCAGTGGAGCTCCACAGGGATCGGTGTTGAGACCGCTGTTTTTTACGATGTACGTCAATGATTTGGGCGATGGGATTAATGGATTTGTAGTTAAATTTGCTGATGATACAAAGATAGGTGGAGGAGCAGATAGTGTTGAGGAAACAAAGAGCCTGCAAAGAGACTTAGATAATTTAGGGGAATGGGCAAAGAAGTGGCAAATGAAAAACAATGTTGGAAAGTGTATGGTCATGCACTTTGGTGGAAGAAATAAACAGGCAGACTATCATTTTGATGGGGAGAGAATTCAAAATACAGAGATGCAAAGGGACTTGGGAGTCCTTGTGCAAGGTACCCTACAGGTTAACCTCCAGGTTGAGTCGGTGGTGAAGGTGGTGAATGCAATGTTGGCATTCGTTTCTAGAGGCATAGACTATAAGTGCAGGAATGTGATGTTGAGGTTCTATAAGGCACTTGTGAGACCACACTTGGAGCATTGTGTGCAGCTTTGGGCTCATTTTAGAAAAGATATACTGGCATTGGAGAGGGTTCAGAGAAGATTCACCAGAATGATTCCAGGAATGAAAGGGTTACCATATGAGGAACGTCTGGCAGCTCTTGGGCTGTATCCCCTGGTGCTCAGGAGAATTGAGGGGGGATCTCATAGAAACATTCCAAATGTTAAAAGGCCTGAACAGTTTAGATATGGCAAAGTATTTTCCCATGGTAGGGGAGTCTAGTACAAAAGGGCATGACTTCAGGATTGAAGGACGTCCATTTAGAACTGAGATGCGGATAAATTACTTTAGTCAGAGGGTGGTAAATCTGTGGAATTTGTTGCTATGAGCGGCTGTGGGGGCCAAGTCATTGGGTGCATTTAAGGCAGAGATAGATAGGTTCTTGATTAGCCAGGGCATCAAAGGGTATGGGGAGAAGGTAGGGGAGTGGAGATGACTGGAAGAATTGGATCAGCCCATGATTGAATGGCAGAGCAGACCCGACCATATGGCTTACTCCTGCTCCTACATCTTATGGTCTTAGTTCTCTCATGGTAGGTATTTTGATGTAACTTTTCAAAATGTGGATGGCTGTCTGAAGATGCTGAAATCTTTTGAGGAGAAGGATATGAAACTACCCTCATCACTGCTAACTGTGAAGGCTGTCTTCCCAATCTTATCAGGACAAATACTCATTGTCTACATGTACCTCTCTTTGATGGCCTCGTCTTCCTCAGAAGTTACATTCAAGGAACAGAGAAGAACATAGATCAAGAAAATGCTATTTCTATGCAACACACACAAATTGCTGCAGGAACTCAGCAGGTCAGGCAGCATCTATGGAAAGGAGTAAAGAGTCGATGTTTCGGGCCAAGACCTTTCATCAGGATCAGCACCTGCAGAATCTCTTGTGTTTATGCTATTCATATGGGCATGCTAGATAGACTGGCAATGCCATCCGCCTGTCTTCCTATTACTCCAGTGATAAAAGTCGCTGCCAGTAAGGTCAACCCAGAGTAGGCCAACCCTCTAGGCATGAAATAGTTTATTGTTTAGAGATTGCCTGCTGAAATTGTAGACAGTGGGGTGGGGTGGGGCGGGGGGAATATATATATATATATATATATATATCCAGAACATGAGATGAAGATTCCTTGAAAGCAAGTCCATTGTTCAGTGATGGGGCATTTGAAGTTGAGTGAAGTTATCCCCACTGGTTCAAGAGCCTGATGGTTGAGGGTAATAACTTGGTGGTGTGGGTCCTGAGGCTCCCATACCTTCTTCCTGATGACAGCAGCGAGAAGAGAGCATGACCTGGGTAGTGGAGGTCCTTGATGATGCATGCTGCTTTCCTCTGGCAGCGCTCTGTGTAGATGTGCTCATTGGAGGGGAGAGCATTATCTGTGATGGACTGAACCATATCCAATACTTTTTGTAGAATGTTCCATTTAAGGGCATGGGTGTTTCCATACCAGGCCATGACACAACCAATCAATATAAAGTTGCAAGAAAAAGTTCGTGAACCCTTTGCAATTACTTCATTTCCTGCATCAATTACTCATAAAATGTGGTCTGATCTTCATCTAAGTCACAATAATAGACAAACACAATCTGCCTAAACTAAAACACATAAACAATTCTTTTCGTCAATAATGAGTGCACCATTTAAACAATCACAGTCTAGGTTCAAAAAAGTATGTGAACCTCTGGGGTAATGCCTTATAAGTATAAAATGAATAGAGCAGGAGGCCTTGAGGTGCACCGAGGCTGATGGAGATCATGGAGAAGATGCTGTTGCCAATCCAAACTGACTGGGGTCTGCAAGCAAGGAAATAGAGGATCCAATTGCACAAGGGGGTATTGAGGCCAACGTCTTAAAGCTTATTGATTAGTTTTGAGAGGATAATGATATTGAATACTGAGCGGTAGTTGATAAAGAATATAATAATGTATGCTGTCTAGATTTTGAGGGGTGAGTGACCAGCCAATGAAATGTTCCGCAAGGTAAAGACTTGTGATAGAAGACAAAACAGCCAAGTCAGTGCTCCCCAATTTTAGGGCACTATAAGCAAAGACAGGCTCCAAAGCAAATCTCACCACCCCGGCAACGAGATTCAGTGCAGCAATCCCTGCAGCTCACCTCTGGAAAACTGCAAGCAGCACCAAAAAAGATCAAAATGAAACTACACTTAATTGTACAGATTCTGCCCCAAAAACATTGCTGCCTCCTCCACAGCAGCCAAAGTATTAAAAAAATCTTGTACCTCAGTCCTAGGCAAGTGCAACAGTTCTAAAAATGAGCATGTGGCAACAAAGAAACTAACTGTGTTAACACTAAAGATATACAAGGCATCAGAAGCACTGTGCAATGAAAGATTACTGTCCTGATGAAGGGTCTCGGTGTAAAACGTTGCCTCTTTATTCCTCCCCCTAGTTGCTGCCTGATCTGCTAAGATCCTTCCGCATCTTGTATGTGTTAATCTGGATTTCCAGCATCTGCAGAAATTCTTGTGCATAAGTCCTGCAATATTCCGTTACTTCACCAAGATCAAGGCAACTACCAGCTACAGTTCAGCTTATTGCACTTCAGCAACCATCCGCAGTGGTCAAGTTGGTAGCCCAGATTTAGGCAACCTGATCAGGAGGCCAAGGAACAATTCATCTAGTTTGGAAACTCAGCTCAGGAGACAATTTTGTCATCAAAGTTAAAGAGATAGTGCAGGGCTGGAAGTGTATATTGTATAAAGATACTCCATTCAAGCTCATCAATAAAATCATAGCGTAGTGCAAAATGAAAACAGGTCCTTTGGCCCAACTCTTCCTTGCCAGCCATGGTGCCCACCTAAACTATACCTATTTGCCTGTATCCCTCTAAATCTGAGATCTACTGGTGTTCTGGAAAAAGATGCTGTGAACTAACACAGTTTAAGGTCCATGCTAAAGGGACAAGATGAAAAGCCCACTTCAAAGTCCTAATGTCACTCGCACATATTGGTTGAAATCTTGATTAAACTCCATAACCTATTTGCTTTATGGTTGCAAATGAGGGCAGTATCTCTTTGAAACCTATCAAACATTGAAAGACCTAGAGAAAGTGGATGTAGAGAGATTGTTTCCTATAGTGGGGGAGTTCAGGACCAGACGGTACAGGTTCAGAACAGAGGGATGTTCTTGTAGGACAGAGATGAGGACGCATTTCTTTAGCCAGAGGGTAGTGAATTTGTGGAATTCATTGCCCCATACAGCTGTAAAGGCCAAGTCACTGGGTCCACTTAAAGCGAAGGTTGATAGGTTCTCGGTTCGTCAGAGCGACAAAGGTTACAGGGAGAAGGCAAGAGAATGGGGTTAAGGGGAGTAATAAATCATCCATGTTAGAATGGTGGAACAGACTCGATAGGTTGAATGGCCTAATTCTGCTCCTATGTCATATGATTTTATGTATATATTCTTTGTCATGCTGCAAAACGTTGAGCTGCTAAATTGTGTTTCATTGCTCCACAACAATGACAATAAAGATATTCTTCTTCTTCTTCATGATCTTAATACTGACAACCAATATGTGCTAATGTTGAGCAACTGGAATAAAATGGCTAATTATGGAAGTATCACTTGAAAGTTCTGTATCTTCATGACGAAAGTGCATATTTTGAAAGAAAAGTTCACAGAATCTGGAATCAAAAGTGTGCCAACTTGGCCAGAGCTGTTGAAGAGCACAGTACTATGCTTGAAACTGGCACTATCAATGAGTTCGTGAAGAAAGCTAACATCACACTCATCTGCATTCAAAAAGGAGAGAAAGATGAGATAAGGAATTTGTGACCAATTTAATTTAGCATGGAATACAAGATTCTATCCAAGATCATCCCAATCAAGTCTGCTCTGGGGTGGTGATTCACCCAGATCAGAGCTGCACTCTATCCAGTAGGAAACTGCCCAACAGCCTTGCATTATTCAGTGATGCAATCACCTATATGAAGATCATAAAAGAAGAGTGGGCACTTGCTGAATCTGCCTGGATAAGGAAAAGGCCCTTGACAGAATATCACCCACCTGCAAGATGGGCAAATGGGGCTCTGAAAGGAACAAGCAACTGCATAGTTGCAAGAAAAAAGCTTGTGAACTCGTTGCAAGTACTTGCATTAATTACTCATAAAATGTGGTCTGTTCTTCATCTAAGTCACAATAATAAACACACAAACAATTGTATTTCTTCTTGTCAATATTGAGTACACCATTTAAACAATCATAGTCTACGTTCAAAAAAGTATGTGAACTTCTGGGGTAATGACTTCTCCATAAACTATTTGGAGTCAGGTGTTCTAATTATTGAGACAAGATTGGAGGTGTGGGTTGTTGAGGCGCCCTGTCCTATATAAAAAAAGACACAGAAAGTCAGGTTACTGACATGGCCTGCTCTTATCAAGAAAGATCTGTTTATGTACACCACACCTCGATCAAAACAACTTTAGGAGGGCCTTAGAAAAAGAAATGCATTGATGCTCCTCGCCGTTGTGCAAATCTGATCAGCAGTGAAAGGAAATGATTGGTGGAGGTCAGTGCTGCTAAAGGAGGTTCTACCAGAGTTAAGTACCAGGGTTCACAAACTTTTTCCAGCCTGGACTGTGAATAATTAAACAATGTGTTCAATAAAGATATGAAAAGTACAACTGCTTGTGTGTGGTTAGTTTAGGTAGATTGTGTTGTCTATTATTGTGACTTAGATGAAGATCAGACCACATTTTAGGAGTAATTAACGCAAAAAATCAGGTAGTTGCAAAGGGCTCACAAACGTTTTCTCGCAACTGTAGATGTGGAACATCCAAGTTAATGGTGGGATACAGATTCCTACTGAAATCTGAAGTTACACAAAACTGCCCAGTTTCTTCCAAACTAAAAGTAGAAGATCTGAAAACATACCTCATTAAGAGCTTGAGGAGATTTGGTATGTCACCAAAAAACTCGATGTACTGTGGAGAGCATCCTAATTGGCTGCATCACTGTCTGGTATGGGGGAGGGGTTGCTACTGCACAGGATCAAGCTCCAGAGAATTATAAAATTAATCAGCTCCATCACAAGCACTAAATATACAATGTTTACAGAACTTTCTATTTTTCAGATTTCCAGCATCTGCAGTTATTTTTAATTGAGCTCTCTCTGTTTTATGTGTTGGGTGGGAGACTTTGCTACATCGTCCACAAAGGATTCAGGCGTAAAAGGGGTGATGATCCGATGCAATGAAGGGATTCGATTTGATGGACACCATTGCTTACTGCTTGCTGTGCATCTATGACCAGTTCAATCTGACCTCAGGGACAAGAGCAAGGACACATTCATTGGCAAGAGGTTCCTCTTCACCATCAGATTCAATTAACCAAATGTGCAAGGAATAGAACTGGATGGAGCATACAGGTGAGGTAACACAAGAACTATGATTTTGATAACAGTGCTCCCTCTTAATTGTACACCTCAGGCTCCGTGCTCTTTGACCTGTCTTGGAAACTGCTGGTTGTCAATGCGCTGTACTGTGGACAATCGAATGCTGCGGTCTGGCACACACTATTGTTCAGGGTTTTGCGCTTGCGCTTGGTACAGCTGCCACAAAGGTTCCATGGGGAAATGCCATAGTTTATAGCCCTATCAGCACTGCGCACTCAGCATCTAGAACCTGGATTTTTATTCAGACTGTTTGCTTAAGGAACATATGTAAAATACAAATGTTGTGCTGACAGTGTTAATGGAACAGTATCGCTTGCTGTGTCAATTAAATTAAACAGATTTGCAAATTTAATGAGTAGAGTAAATACTGTTTACAAAGAAGTTGGCAGAATTCTTTGATTTCTTTTGCAATAGCCATAAAAGCCTGAATACATATTCACTGTGAGAGATGAACACAATTGATAGCTCACCATCAGATTATGTCTTAGCCTCTTGATAGTTCAATCTCCATGACAACAAAACAGAAAACATTCTTCCAATTATATAGGTTGGTTACTTTGCTTCTTGTTGATATGATGAAATAACAAAAATTAAAACTGAACATTAAAAATGACCAAATATTTTCAAAGATCCAGATTTTTAGTACATTTTAAATCAAGGTATAATCTTCATAGTAACACTTCTTTCTTTAGTTATAGGAATATTAAAGATAAAGCATGTTTACGTACCTCGAGCTCTTGTTCCCTCTGTAATGCAAACTGCTTAAATGACTTCACAATGATCCCAGCATTTGAGCAGTCATACACAAATATCGAGGGACTGCCCATCCAAGTTTGAAGGTCATAAATGGAGAGTGGAATATACTGGGTATAGTTCTGTCACAAAAGAAAGAAAATATTAGTTGCATGGAAACCTGTCCTCATCTACTAAAGCTTTCTAGCAAACAATTGCAAGTTCAACTTTAAAGATAAAAGTACATTTATACCGCAGCTTCTCAAAGTTTATCAACATACCGATTCAATATATAAAACTCCTCACATAGTCTTTTTATGAAGTTCTGGTTAAAACTTTTAAGACCAAATGAACACAACTAAAGATCAGCATTAAAATAAATGATTTTATTCTAAACATGTAGATGTCAATCAGAGTGGCTCTTAAATACTAAATTGTTCCATTCTCAGTTGCATTTGACCATAGCGAGGGCAATATTTCCATGGAGCGCCAGCATAACTTCATGTGGAATTTTTGATGAGGTGACACGAATGCAAAATGAAGGCAGAGCTGTGGTGTTGTCTACATGGAATTTAGTAAGGCGTTTGACAAGGTCCCTCATGGGAGGCTCACCCAGAAAATTAAGATGCACGGGATCAATGGTGAATTGCCCACTTGGATTCAGAACTGGCTTGCCCATAGAAGACAGGGGCTGGTGGTCAAAGGGACTTCTGCTAGCTGGAGGTCTCTGATTAATGGTGTTCCACAGGGATCTGTGCTGGGATCTCTGCTGTTTGTGATGTATATCAATGACCTGAATGAAAATGTAGATGGGTGGTTTCGTAAGTTTGCAGATGATAAGAAGATTAGTAGAGTTGTGGATAGTGCAGAAGACTGGCAAAGGATACAGCGGGATATAGATCAGTTTCAGATATGGGTGGAGAAATATTAGTTGGGATTTAACCTAGTCAAATATGTTGCACCTTAGTTGGTCAAATGGAAAGAGACAGTACACTAGTAAGAGCAAGACCCTTAACAATGTTGATGTGCAGAGAGAACCTGGGGCCCAACTTCACAGCTCTCTGAAATTGGCTACACAGATTGATCGGGTGGTTAAGAAGGCATATTGCATGTTTGCCTTTATTGGTCCAGGCAGTAAGTTCAGAATTCAGGAAGTTACGTTGCAGCTTTATAAAATTCTCTTTAGGCTGCATCTGAAGCATTGCATATAATTCTGGTCACCTCACTATAGGAAGGATGTCAAGGATTTGGAGAGGGTGCAGAAGAGGTTTACCAGGATATTGCTTAGATTAGAAGACGTGCTATATCGAGATGTTGGACAAACTTGGGTTGTTTTCTACGGAGCCGCGTAAGCTGATGGGAGATCTGATAGAGGTTTATAAAATTGAGAGGTAAAGATAGAATAGACAGCATCTTTATCCTAGGATTGAAATGTCTAATACTGCAGGGCACGCATTTTAAGGTGAAAGGAGGTAATTTCAAAGAATTTGCTAGAGGCAAGTTGTTTTTTAAAACATGCAGAGTGTTGGGTGCCTGGATGCACTGCCAGGGGCAGTGGTAGAGGCAGAAACACTGGAGACTTTTAAGAGATGTTTAGATAGGCACATGAATTTGAGGAAAATGGAAGAATATTGACATTAGATAGGCATAAGGGATTAGTTTAGCTGGCCACTTGATTACTGATTTATTTGGTTTGGCACAACATTGTGCGCCAAAGGGCCTGTTCCTGTACTGTACTGTTCTATGTTCTAAGTGTGAAACATCAGTAACTGCACGATGCACAAAGTCACAGTTCCTTACGTGATTACTATTGCTATTGATGGGTCATTTTGGAACAGTTGCAAGTTAAGCACAATGCTTTATTATAAAGACAAAATATTTACAAAATTATTTTTTAATTTTAAAATCTACCTTATTTTTTTTAACATGCACCACAGAATAGATCTCTAATCTGGAGCCTCATCAACGTTTGCATTATGCTCATCCCAAATACAAATACTAACAATACAGGTGGCTACATTTAGAACATTTTATCATCCCTCTTTATAAGCAACACAGCTTTTACATTTCATAAACATACTTCAATCACTTCAGGATTTAGCCACTAAGCTTCTCTTCTACTAGCTGAATAAATGGAACAACAGAACAGGACGAACTGGATGTCTCAGGGAAGAGTATATATGCAAAAACACACTGGGTAAAGAGAGCACAGAAAATCAAAAATTCCAGATATATCTTAGGCTGAACCCCAGAGCCACATATCAGGTGCATTGGTTTAAGTCTTATTTAAAAGCTCACATGGTTAAAAACTATGTAATAATTCAAACCTGAACTTTGTTCATTTTATGTTGAACAAAATTATTATGACCACCTTGCTGGTGAATGAATTGAACTGAATAACTTTAAAGTGAATTCAGACAACCCCACATTATGGCAGTTCAGGGAATAGAAAGTCACCCATATGATATATAATTCACAGATCACGACCAAAATATCTGACAAACAGAATTAAAAATTCGCTCTCATGTAATGTGCGTGCTAATTTTAATTTTATTTTTAGCTCACATTTCGTGATGCACATGCATGTGACAAGGCTCTATGTTACACAAAATCACAATACTGCAGTGTGGTCTGTGCAGAGTTAAGATTTAAATTTCTAAAAACTTCTTAAAGAGGATTTTAAACATTATCAAGACACTAATGGCGATTAGTTTTTGAGGCCCTTCTCCTACACCAAGACATGGCACATAATGAACAAACTTCTATGCCATAATCCTCAAACAATAGGAATTCTGCAGATGCTGGAAATTCAAGCAACACACATCAAAGTTGCTGGTGAACACAGCAGGCCAGGCAGCATCTCTAGGAAGAGGTACAGTCGACGTTTCGGGCCGAGACCCTTCGTCAGGACTAACTGAAGGAAGAGCTAGTAAGAGATTTGAAAGTGGGAGGGGGAGGGGGAGATCCAAAATGACAGGAGAAGACAGGAGGGGGAGGGATGGAGCCAAGAGCTGGACAGGTGATTGGCAAAGGGGATATGAGAGGATCATGGGACAGGAGGCCCAGGGAGAAAGATAAGGCGGGCGGGGGGACTCCTTGCCCATCCTCTGGGCTCCCCCCTCCCCCCTTGTCTTTCTCCCTGGGCATCCTGTCCCATGATCCTCTCATATCTCCTTTGCCAATCACCTGTCCAGCTCTTGGCTCCATCCCTCCCCCTCCTGTCTTCTCCTATCATTTCGGATCTCCCCCTCCCCCTCCCACTTTCAAATCTCTTACTAACTCTTCCTTCAGTTAGTCCTGACGAAGGGTTTCGGCCTGCAATGTCGACTGCACCTCTTCCTAGAGATGCTGCCTGGCCTGCTGCGTTCACCAGCAACTCTGATGTGTGATGCTATAATACTGGTTGGTAGATAGACACCCTATCTTCAAGCACTTGACAAATGTAGGAAACCACAAACTCCATTCTGATCTTTGATGTCCTTTTTTATTCAGTCTTGCCAGTCTATCTCAAGACATTGAGATTAAACCAGAAGTAAACCCCAGCAAAAGCAATTATAGTCTGACCACAAAGCTGCTTATTGATCTCTTACTTAAAACATGACAGTACATCAAGTAACCCAGTGATTCACTCAGTAGCAGTACAGCTCTATGACAAAACCTAAAAACTATTTGTCATTTTCAGAGCAAACCACATTGAAGCTTTAAACATTTTTAATAACCAAGTTAGACCACACATGGAATATTGTCCTCAGTTCTGGTCGCATCATTATGGAAGTTTTAGAGAGGATGCAATCAGAATCAGGTTTAATATCACCAGCATATGTTGTGAAATTTGTTAACTTTGCAGCAACAGTAGAATGCAATACATGATAAATATAGGAAAAAAATGAATTAAAGTATACTAAATAGTTAAATTAAGTACATTGTGCAAAAACAGAAATAAAAAGTAGTCTTCATGGGTTCAATGTGCATTCAGAAATCAGATGGCAGAGGGGAAAAAGCTGTTTCTGAATCACCTAGTGTGTGCCTTCAGGCTTCTGTACCTCCTTCCTGATGGTAACAATGAGAAGGTGGCATTCCTGGATGATGGGGGTCCTTGATGATTGACACCGCATTTTTGAGGCAGTGATCCTTGAAGATGTCTTAGGTACTACAGAGGCTAGTACCCATGATGGAGCTGACAAATTTTACAACTCTCTGCAGCTTACTTCAATCCTGTGCAGTAGCAACCCCAACCGCCCCCCCCGCCCCCCATTACCATATGATGACAGAGCCAGTCAGAATGCTCTCCACGGTACGTCTATAGACATCTGAGTGTTTTAGGTGACGTACCAAATCTCCTCAAACTTCTAAAGAAATTTGACACCATCTTGCCGCCTTTATAGCTGCACTGAAATGTTTGGACCTGCTTAGGTCTTCAGAGATATTAACACCCAAGAACTTGCAGAGGAGATTTTCCACGACTGAAGAGCAAGTCTTGTGAGGATAGTTTGAGCAAGCTAGGGTTTTTTCTCTTTGAAGCAAATGAAAATGAGAGGTGATTTGATAGAGGTGTACAAGATGATATGAGGCATGGATCAAAAGAACAGCCAGAGGCACCTTTGCAGGGTGGAAATGGCTAATATGAGGGGTGCATAATTTTAAGGTGATTGGAGGAAAGTATAGTAGGGGGATGTCAAAAGTAAGTCTTCTTTAACTCAAGAGAGTGTTGTGTGCGTGGAACACACAGCTAAGGTTGGTGGTGGAGGCAGATACAGTAGTGACATTTAAGAGACTCTTGAATAATAAAACATGGACATATGGATGATTGAAAATAGAAGTTTGAGTGAGGGAAGAGATAGATTGATCTTGAAATAGGTTACAGGTCAGCACAACATTGTGGGCCAAAGTGTCAGTAGTGTGCTGTAATGTTCAATGTTCCCGAGTCTCATACCACCAAACAGAATTACGCAGAAGCTAGGTTATTAATTATACTAAGTTAACCTGTAAATTTCTTGCTTTATTACACTCTTATTCTTTGAAGAGCCCTAAAATCATGCAAATAAATTAAACTTGAGCACAAATTCTAGTGTTTACAAAAGTTGAAGGATGGAAAATGGATATTGTGAAATTAAATGAAATGACTAGCTAACATGTAAAATATAGCCTTGCTGGTTTAGGATGTTAGGAGTTGGATTCTAGAGATACCAGATTTCAAAATGGACATGAAGGATATAATATTACCTTATTAAATACCCAGATTTCGCCATTTCCAGTTGGTCTTGGCACTCCATGCCCATTATAATGGAAAAGCACTCTTTCCTCCTTTGCATTACGTCTCAGGGAGGTGCAGAGCTTTTTAACTTCATCCACTGTTGGATCCAAGCTCTGCTTGTATCTGGCCTGATGGAAGGAAAATAATATTTATTAATAAGCAGTGCAAATTTTAGCATGCGAAAATTGGGCAGATTAAAACCCATTTTTTGCTAACCACACTGTGTGAAGTGGGTGAACTGAGACTTTATAAAATGCACTGATCAACAGCCATGAAGATCGAAATGCTTCACTGATGTGGGCACTGGATTAACAAACACATTGTAGAGCACTGAGCTTCGATAACAAAGAGACCAGCCAATTGCATAAAGCAAGGTACAGTACAATTACAAGACCCTAGCCTGGAATGAAATAAAGTTGTAAACACTTTCACAAGTAATTAGTTGAAAGGAAGAGGATGGACAACAGGGTAGGAAAATACACTCAGCAGCAACTAAAAGTGAAGGAATGTTTAAAAAAACAGAACATTAATTTCTGATTTGCATCAGCATTGCCACCAATATACACTCAGTGGGCACTTTATTAGATCACTTGTACACTTGCCCATTAATGCAACTATCTAATCATCCAATTATCTGGCAGCAACTAGTGCATAAAAGCATGCAGACATGGTCAAGAGGTTTAGTTGTTGTTCAGACCAAACATCAGGATGGGTAAGAAATGTGATCTAAGTGACACCATGGAATGATTGTTAGTGCCAGACAGGGTGGTTTGAGTGTCTCA
This sequence comes from Mobula birostris, assembly GCF_030028105.1. Taxonomy (NCBI): domain Eukaryota; kingdom Metazoa; phylum Chordata; class Chondrichthyes; order Myliobatiformes; family Myliobatidae; genus Mobula; species Mobula birostris. Next base: position 52,718,805 of record NC_092393.1, on the reverse strand, counting down.
GAAACTGATGACTTCCTGCGAATTTCAAGCACATTTCCTGGAGTTTACAGAGAATAGTGCAAGAAACATCCTGTGAGCAGCAGTTCTGTGGGCAATAGTGCCTTGTTAATGACATGGGTCAGGGGAGAATAGCCAGACTGGTTCAAGCTAACAGAAAAGCAACAGAACTCAAATAACCATGTGTTATTTGAGTTAAATAACAGAGATATGCAAAAGATCACCTCAGAATGCACAGCACGTTGAACCTTGAAGTGGATGTGCTATAGCAGCAGGAGACCATGAACATTTATTCAGTGGCCACTTTATTAGGTACAGGAGGCAAAATAAATATTGACTGCACAAGTCATATCTTCATATCTATTTCCTTCCAGTCCTACTTCCCAGCAGTGCACTGACTGACCCATGATGAACAGTTAATGCTGCTGTATGCAGAACTTCTATATCACAGTTCTCCATGTAATCACTGCTCATTGAAATAATATGCATAAGGGATACAAGGGTGAAAAGGCAGTAAATATCTTTAACATTGTCTAACAACTTTAAAAAGAGCTCATCTTCAAACCAGTCCTTTAGCATCAGAGTGTTCTCATATTTCTAATGCCCACAGGGACCTCAATCTTTCAATTATACTGCTAACATTAATGGACTTTCAATGCAAAGCTTCTGAAAGTAGGAAGCAAGTGCTATTTGGTCATAATTAGGCCCAGTTGCAGTACGTCATATTTTCTCATCAATTTTACATTGCAGGCACCATTAAGCTTCCATATTAAGAACCTCTGGTCACCCAACATCAAACCAGCTAGATGAGCATCAGCATGGTACATTAGGCTTATTTTACTTATTTATTCACAGGAGCTGGATGTAGATGTTGTAGGCAAGACTAGCTTTTATTGTCCATCCCCTCATCCCCCTCTACCAAGGGTCTTACAAGTCATTTCAAATGGGAGTTCAGTCAAAATCACACAGGAAATTCCTATACAGATGTGGTGACGTTTCCTCAATTAGAATTAATCAGAAAGATAAAGATTAGCTTTACTGGTCACATGTACAAAACACTGTGAAACAGGTCGGTTTCGCGTCAACGACCAACATAGCTTGAGGATTGTGCGTGGAAGGGAAGGGGAGGGGCAGCTCGCATTTGCTGCCACATTTCTGGTGCCAACATCGCATGCCCATAGCTCACTGACCTTGGCCTTTTAGAATGTGGAAGGAAACCGGAGCACCCACAGATAACTCACATGGTCACTGGGAGAACGGGAAGGGAACTGAACCCCAATCTGTGATCGCTGGTGCTATACAGTGATGGTACTAACTGCTCCACTACTATGCTGCCCTTTAGCAAGATTTTAGCAAGACTAATTATCCATAGAGGCCAAATATCAGACAATGAGGTTTATGGTTCTATTTGCTCTGGTATTTATTCTACTGATCCTTTGTATGATATCTGTGTCAAGTTTAAGACAACAGCACGCATTTAACTTAATAAATCCGGAAAGCACTTCTCAGTTCAAGTTAGTCACAATTTTAATTTCAAAGTGTAGGTTGAAGGATTATTATTTCATTAATGTAAAATTTAAATTCCTGGTTAACAACTAACAATTAGAAAAATATTTTAGCACTTTTCAAACTCTTGTACAAACTGACCTGGAATACAGGTAAAGGAGGCCATGGCCTGCAAAGTTGCAGGTATTCCAAAACCCATCATCAATAATACCGACTTTGGGCAACAGACTTTGAATACTACATACAAGAATGACTAGTTACTTAAATTTTTGCATTGTGAACTTCAGGTGCATGCAATGTTCATTGGTGCAAAGCAACAGAATGCCAGGTAAGAAGTACAAATATCATTGATAAACATTTATTGAGTTTATAAAACAGGAAAGGGTTTAATTACATGTAATGCATTCAAGCAAGTTTTAAACAAACTCTAACAATCGTAACTCTGGCCATTCAAATGCTTCAGAATCTGGCTCTCTAGCTAACATTCACTGTAATTCGCCAGGACTGCTGTTCCCACACACTCTTCTGTCTTGCCTCAAGCCTGATCCTGCGTTCACTTTGACTGTTTTCATGGTCCCTTCTGAACCAATGGCACTTCATTCCCCAAGCTGTCTTCAACCGACCAACCTAAAGTTTCCCGTGGTCCCTTTGAAGTTACTGGAATGACTGAGAAATATATTGTAAACAATAAATAAGATACAATTTTTAAAATAAAAATCCCAATAGTCCAAAAAACTAGCGGGTCCAGCTTCACTAAAGCCTGGGTGTGCCAGATTATGAATGTAACTTCAATATAGAACACAGATGTTACTTTCTTAAAAAAATGGCAGTCTACCAGACACCCCAAAAGACAAGTCATATTCTCACATCTGGGGCCCCTCCAATTCAGTTTACAATGTATTGCCCCCTACAAACTCAGTGAAAGCATTCTAAACTTCACTCTCTCTCTCTCAATAGGACACTCATATTTCCTCCAATATTCCATGGTTGTGCTAATAATATTCTCCATTTTATTTAACCAGGCATTCTGGCCCACCCATCACTTCGTAGCACTCCCAAATTCAAGCTTGTCCTATATGGCCAGCTAATGCTGGTGCTCTTACAACTAACAATTAGAAAAACAGTTTAGCATTTTTCAAACTTTCGTATAAACTGACCTAGAAAACAAGTAAAGCTAGGCACCACCTATAAAGTAGCTGGAATCCCAAAAAGCCATCATCAATAATACTGGCTTACAGTGCAATACAGCAGCATACGAGAATGAAGAGTTCAGCTTCACTTCGTACAGTGCTTATAGCTTCTGATTCATTTCCCTCCAATACAACCCATTCCTTCCACTTCCTCCTTCAGGGACACAGAGTGACATCATTGCTCCTCTTCAACACTACATATCAGAATCAGATTTAGTATCATCAGCATACATGGTGAAATTTGTTGTTTTGTGGCAGCAGTACATTGCAATGTGGTACATTGTAATAAAAACAATAAATTACAGTAAGTATATATCACTAAAAACTAATGTCATGCAAAAAGGGGGGGGGGGAGAAATACCAAGGAAGTGGTCATGGGTTCATTGCCCATTTAAAAATCTGATGGCAGAGGGGAAGAAATTGTTCTTGAAATGTTGTTGCCTCGTCACTAATGGTAGCAATGAGAAGAGGGTACATCCTGGGTGAAGGGGGTCCTGAATGACGCATACCACTTTATTGTGGCATCAGCTTTTGAAGGTGTCGTGAATGCGGGGAAGGCTAGTGCCCATGATGGAGGTGACCAAGTTTATAACTTTTCTGCAACTTATTCTGTACAGTGGCCCCTCCATACCAGATGGTGATGCAACCAGTTAGAATGTTCTCCATGGTACATTTGTAGAAATTTACCAGTGTCCTTGGTGATATACCAACTCTCCTTAAACTCCTGATGAAACATAGCTGCTGTCTTGCCTTCTGTGTGATTGCATCAATATGTTAGGCCCAGGATAGATCCTCAGTGATGTTGGCATCCAGGAACTTGAAACTGTTCACCTTATCCATTTCTGATCCCTCAGTGAGGACTGGTGTGTGTTCCCTCTTCTTACATTATCAATACAATTCCAGTTTTTTTTAAAATTTCCATTCACCCTCCATTCACTGCTATTCATCTTCCCCTCAAACTACCTTCCTTTTTTATTTCCTTCCATGAACCCAACCTGATAGCGTGAATATCAATTTCTCCTTCTGGTTTAAAAAAAATTTATTCCCCCTCTCGTCTTCTGCTATTTTTCACTCTGGCCCTTCACCTCTTCTCACTTATCTATCAACTCTCCCTGAGTCCCCTCCTCCTTCCCTTTCACCTATGGTCCACTCTCCTATCAGATTCCTTCTTCTTCAGCCCTTTATCTTTCCACTTTCGTTTTCAGTCCTGATGAGGGGTCTTGGCCCAAAACGCTGACTGTTGATTCATTTCCATAGATGCTGCCTGAACTGCTGAGTTCCTCCAGCATTTTGTGTGTGTTGCTCTGGATTTCCAGCAGCTGCAGACTTGCTTATGTTTATCTATTTTTTCCTCAGATAATGCGTTCAAAATGTACGCAGAGATAGAAAGACCACAAATGCTGCAAATCTACAATGAATTAAACACATTCAAGTTTCTGAAATAAGGTCAATCAAAAGTTTAATTCAAATTTCCAAATGCCAACAATCCCTGATCTTCAAAATGCATTTTAAATTCGGTCAAGCTTGCGGTCTCCAATGTTCTCATTACTACCATTAAGGAGGCAGTGCAGGAGCCTGGAGACATGCTCAACATTTCAGGAACAGCTTCTTCCCCTCTGCCATTAGACTTCTGAAAGGATAATGAACCAGTGTACACTATCTCACTCTTTTGTTTGCTCTTTTTGCACTGTCACAAAACAACAATGTGCTGCTGTCACTAAACAACAACTTCCCTGACATACGCCAGTGAAATTAAAGCTGATTCTGATTCTTACATCAGTTTACTATGCATACCATCCACTGGCAATGTAATCCACGATGCTGCTTTAAGTCATTACAAATCACTAGCCCTCACCCTCTACTTTTATGATTAAGCCTCTTGGATCATGTCCCAAATCTCCTTTCAGCAAATATTGTGTCTCTATTATCTTCCTTCCACTACTACAAATGAATTCACTATTTTAAGGTACTATAATAGGTCAAGCAGCATTTGATGGGGTAAAGGAATTGTCGACATACCACACACAAAATGCTTGAGGAACTCAGCAGGTCAGGCAGCATTTATGGAGAGGAATAACAAGCCAACATTATGGGCCAAGACCCTTCAGCTGGAAGGGGGAAAAAGCCAGAATAAGAACGTGGGGGGAGGGAAGAGGAAGGAATACAAGCTGGCAGGTTTTGGGTGAAGCAAAGTGAGGAGGAAGGTATGTGAGGGGTGGGGATGAAGTGAAAAGCTGGGAGGTGATAGCTGCCAGCTTCCTGTCCTTTAAGGCTGAAGGTGGAGGAATCTGACAGGAGAGGAGAATAGACCATGGAAGAAAGGGAAGGGGGAGGAGTGGCCAAGGAAGGCGATAGGCAGGTGAGAAGGGGTAAGAGGGGAGCGAGAATGGAAGAAGAGAGAAGAAAGAGACAGCAGAAGTTACCAGATGTTAGTGAAAGCGATCTTTTCAACTGTCAGGCTGGGAGGCTACCAAGATGGAATATTGATCCTTCTCATCGGATTTCCAACATCAGCAGAATCTCATGTTTAGGAATTGTTGACATTTCAGAGCGAAACCTTGCACAAGTCCTGATGCAAGATTTTAACCTGAAACATTAACAATTCCTCTGTTCTGCCAACACCTCCCCCCCCCAGATGCTGCTCAACCTGCTGAGTTTCTCCAGTAGATAGTTTGTTGCTCCAGATTCCAGCATCTGCTGTTTTTCATGTCTCCATTGTACCATAATACATGCTGGTTGCCGACAAGATTTGGAAAAGGAATACTCTTTAAAAAATGATCATCCAAGAAGAACATATGGTGTCTGTAATTTAAGTATCATTACCTACAAATGTGCAGGTAGTGATGTTTCCCATGTGCTTATCTCTCCTGTCTTACATGACCATAGCAGTTTAAAGAACTGGGAAGCGTTTTAGGATTAGTCTCAGCTGGTAACTGCAGTGGGCGAGAGGTGGATCAAACATAACCTTATTTAATGATATGGCAAGCTCAAGGTAGTGACGAGCTGAGTCGTGCTGCTGTTGCTCTTGTTGTCATACGGGACAGTCTCTGCTCGGCATTTTTGTGGCACACAGTAGCTAACCACTTTTATCGCCCATTCGTGAAGGTGACCACACTCCTGCTGTTTTATTTTATTTGTTTTATTATATTTCTAATATGCTTTTTATATATTATTAATACATAGTATATTTTATATTTACATTATATTTAAATTATATTAATATATCTTAATGTTTTGTTATACTTTTATTTAGATATATAGCATGGTAATAATGCTATATTACCATTACAATACCATGACAGTACCATCACCATTATACACACATGACCAATTAATCTACTAACCTGTACATCTTTGCAATGTGGGAGGAAACCAGGGTACCCGGAAGAAACCTACATGGTCACGGGGAGAACATACAGACAGCAGCAGAAATTGAACCCTGATCACTGGCGCTGTAATGGTGTTACGCTACAGTGCCACCCCATCGTCTGCTCAGTAGCGTGGACTGTTTCTGACACTGAGCAGTTAGGGTGTGTGTACTGTGAGTATCTTAGGTGAACAGAAGTAAACAATTCCTGTTTCATGTAATTTATAAATTACTCCTTTGATGCCCAACTATTTATTTCAGATACTGTGACACATTGGTTTCACTAAAATAATGCGAGTGAGATGCAAAATCAACTCAATTACAAATGAAGATAAACACCGGTGACAAGAGTATATTTTACACTGATCAGTTCTCTGGAACTTATAATATGGGAAATGATGGCAAAAACTGAATCTATTAATTTAACTTTGTAGCTACCAAAGCAAGCTATTTTAAATGGGAGGATAATTTCAATCTTATCCAAGTTTTAACCACAAGGAGCTTTCGTTGAAATCATGATACACTGATCACATGAGGTTCATGGTTAGCGTAATGCTACCAAGGCACCAGTGACCCAGGTTCAATTCTGCTATTTTCTGTATGGAGTTTGTATGTTCTCCCCATGTCCACATGAGTTTCCTCCGGTTTATCCCCACATCAAAGACATACCAGTTAGTAGGTTAATTGGTCACATGGGTGCAATTGACAGTGCGGTCTTGTTGGGCCAAAAAGGCCTGCTACTATGCTGTACTTCTAAATCTAAAGAGTGATTAAGCTCATTTGGAGATGATTGCATGCTATTTTCTTCACTAAATTCTTCGTGCAGTCTTACTGCTGCCTCAGACAGACACCAAAAGAGGAAGACACACAGCCACATGAGTTGAATACCATGGCGTTTTTTTTAAATGGACAGGGATCACTCTTTGATTAATGAAACCTTAGTGTTTCATTACAAATACTGAAAATGACATAGCTATCACAAGTTTACAAAAAAAAGTTAAATATTAGTTGTCTTTGAGAAAATTTACAGCTGTGTGTTGACCACAACACTGTTAATACTACTCTCAATCCGTGTTGCTGAGGAGACATTACTGTTAGTTCCTGTTATACATGTTTATCTTTTGCCTAAAAAACATAAAATTGCTCCTTACTTTCCCCTCCCTTTTTAGTTCTGGGCGACCTTCTCCTCTCTTCCAAGTTCGTGCCTGAAGATTTCTCTCTTCCATACCAAGAATTTCCAATGCCCCTTCCACTCCCAACAATACTGCATGAGCTGGCTGTCTTCTCTCATCCTTTTCCTGACTCAACACCTCAGGCTTTCCAGTATCAACCTGATGATGATAATGTTTTATCTGATATCTGCTTTGTAAATCATGTGTATGTGAATAAAGCTCTTATGAAATCTAGAATCCCTACCCACGCTCTGCAACAAGGTTCACCCCTTTCTGAAGAAGAATAGTATTAGGGATCACTGAGAAACAGCGATGGGAGCACAGGAATTCAGTACAGTTCGTTCTAAATGTGTATCCAGGATGTCATTTTCAAAATGCAATGAAGACATTAGCTAAATTCCCTCAGTCAACAACTCAATCACATCGTCACTTCTCTTTCTCACTATATATTACATTATCAATATGCATTCAGTAGCCACTATATTAGGTACACCTGTACATCTGCTCATTAATGCAAATATCTAATCTGCCAATCATGTGGCAGCAACTCAAAGCATAAAAGCATGCAGACATGGTCAAGAGGTCCATTTGTTGTTCACACCAAACATCAGAATGGAGAAGAAGCAGTGGAGGCTACCTCAGTAAATATATTTGACAAGGCTTCACCTATGTAGATTTGCATTCTTTGTACTCCTTATCCAGTCTGCCATCCAATGGAATCGAGAATATACTGCTTGCACAGTGGCTACTTTATTAGGTATCTCTTGTAGCTCATCCACTTCAAGGTTCAACATGTTGTGCATTCAGAGATTCTCTTCTTCACACCACCGTTGTGATACCTTTACACTGAATACCCTTCAACACCTGCTTTATTTTACTCTCCTACTGCACATCCCAAATAGCTGGTTGGAGGGAAAAAATGATGACAACTTCTATTCCCTTTGGTCATTTTGAAATAAGGTCTTATGTTGGGCAGAGCTTAGGATGATGGCACCTAGCGGCAACTCACTTGCTTGCATCTTCAGAAACAGCTCTATTTCTTTCTTTAATATCCCCTTTTTCGACTTTTCAGGGTTCTTTTGAAGACTCTGACCTGGAGTAACACACTGACTTCGGTTCTTTGCGAGAATGGGACCCGCTCTCAGGGCCCCACAACCGGCCGTTTTTACTGCGGGCTGTTGTTATGTTTCCCACTCGTTGTGAAAATGCAGGGGCACCTTCCTCTCCCTTATTAGGGAGAGAGAGAACCAGTGGATTGCCGAGTGCTGGATGAATTGCAATAGTCTTTGGGGGTAACGGCAAGGTCTGTTTCCTTGTTATTGCTTAGCTCACACTTGCGCTCGGTAGCTGATGCGCTTTCTGTTTTTTTGCTGGGGGAGGGGGGATTGTTGCTTGCTGCTGCTTACGCGCAGAAGGGGGGAGCTGGTGGGGGGGTGGACTGTCGTTCATTCTTTGGGGCACTTCTCTGTTTTCATGGATGTTTTGCAAAGAAAAAGCATTTCAGGATGTATATTATACGCATTTATCTGTTATTAAATTGAACCTTTTTCTGGTGTTAGATTTTAATTAGCCACAATCTTCGCAAGCTCACCAATGAATTTCTCTGCTGCTACGTGATCAGCAGATGCTTTATCTTTAAAATTTTTAAATCTTTAAACATTTAATGCCATGCCTTTTCTTAAATTTCTGGAACCAGCCTGCTGAATTCTCACAATTACCTTCAATTTTCAGTTTGTCGTGATGTGTCCTGTTGAGTGTAGTCTTTCACTGATTCTACTATGGTTGTTGGATTTACTGAGTATGCCCGCAAGAAAACAAATATCAGTGTTGTATATGGTGACATATATGTACAGTGCCTATCAGAAGTATTCATACCCCCTTGATAGTTTTCATGTTTTATTGTTTTACAACATTGAATCACAGTGAACTTAATCTGGCTTTTTTTGACACTGATCAACAGAAAAGACTCTTTCGTGTCAAAGTGAAAACAGATCTCTACAAAGTGATCTAAATTAATTAAAAATATAAAACACAAAATAATTGATACCCACCTCCTTCACGCCAGTATTTAGTAGATGCACCTTTGGCAGCAGTTACAGCCCTGAGTCTGTGTGGATGGATCTCTATCAGCTTTGCACATCTGGACACCGCAATTTTTCCCTATTCTTCTTTACAAAACCGTTCAAGCTCTGTCAGATTGCATGGGGATTGTGAGTGAACAGCCCTTTTCAAGTCCAGCCACAAATTCTCAATTGTACTGAGGTCTGGTCTCTGACTTAGCCACTCCAAGACATTAACTTTGTTGATTTTAAGCCATTCCTGTGTAGCTTTGGCTTTATGCTTGGGGTCATCGTCTTGCTGGAAAACAAATCTTCTCCCAAGTCACAGTTCTCTTGCAGACTGTATCAGGTTTTCCTCCAGGATTTCCCTGTATTTTGCTGCATTCATTTTACCCTCTACCTTCACAAGCCTTCTCGGGCCTGATGCAGTGAGGCATCCCCACAGCATAATGCAGCTACCACCATGCTTCATGGTAGAGATGGTGTCTTTTTGATGTCCGGTGTTTGGTTTATGCCAAACATAGCATTTAGCCTGATGGCCAAAAAGCTCAATTTTGGTTTCATCAGACCATAGAACCTTCTTCCAGCCAACTTCAGAGCCTCCCACATGCCTTCTGGCAAACTCTAGCCAAGATTTCGTGCATTTCTTTTAATAGTGGCTTTCTCTTGGCCACTCTCTCATAAAGCTGCAACTGGTGAAGCACTCAGGCAACAGTTGTTGTATGCACAGTGTCTCCCATCTCAGCCACTGAAGCTTGCAACTCCTCCAGAGTTGTCATTGTGGTGGCCTCCCTCACTAGTCCCCTTCTTGCACCGTCACTCAATTTTTGAGGACAGGCTGCTCTAGGCAGATTTACAGTTATGCCATATTAATTCCATTTCTTGATGATTGACAATTGTACTCCAAGGGATATTCAGTGACTTAGAAATTTTCTTGTATCCTTCTCCTAACTTGAGCTTTTCAATAACCTTTTTGCGGAGTTGCTTGGAGTGTTCTTTTGTCTTCATGGTGTAGTTTTTGCCAGGATACTGACTCACCAGCAGTTGGACCTTCCAGATACAGGTGTATTTTTACTACGATCAATTGAAACACCTTGACTGCACACAGGCCTCCAGAAACAGATCTCCATTTAACTAAGTATGTTGATTTCCAAAAACAAATTGGCTACACCAGTGATGATTTGGTGTGTCATATTAAAGGGGGTGAATTCTTAAAGCAAACAATTATCTTGTTTCATATTTGTAAATAATTTAGATCACCTTCTAGAGATCTGTTTTCACACTGACACGAAATAATCTTTTTCTGTTGATTAGTGTCAAACAAAGCCGAATTAAATCCATTCTGATTCAATGCTGTAAAACAATAAAACAAGAAAAATTCCAAGGGGGAATGAATACATTTTATAGGCACTGTACTTTGATAATAAATTTACTTCTGAAGTTTAGATCTTTGTTTGTTTCACGATCAGCATACCATTAAGCATCCTAAAAAAAAATCATTTTTTGCTTTATGCAGTCTTTCTCTATTTTTTTTGTTGTTCGTCCATCGCTGACATCGATGAGGACCTCGACACCATAATGATGGTGTCGAGACTAGCCCGTGATTTGGATTTAAGTGAGGGAGAGTTGCGCAGCGTCAGCCTCACTCTCTCTTCCCAATTCCCATCTGGGTCCAGTGGCAAGACAGAGTCTAGACGGCTGGAGATGGGACTAGGCGCAGTGGATGACCAGGACGTCTTCTGTGTCTTGTCCTGCTCTACACGTTCCACGACGCTTGCAGAGACCGCCTTCTTAACCGTTGGACCTTCCATTGGTCTTGTCCGCTCAATCCGCCGGAGTCCGTCTTCACATGCTGGGATGACAACTCCCTATCTCACCGAGGGTTTGAGACCAGTCGGCTACCCTCACCTGGTTTAGCCGGCTTGTCGAAGCCGATGCCCGGGGTGTGGCCGCTGTCGCATGCAAACAGCTACGGGGAGCCACAGGTGAGAGCTGAGTGCCAGGTGGGGACCAAAGGTTTTTTTAAATGTATGTGAGATCACCTCACATAACTGTCTGTGGTACGCAGAGACCTATGCATCACCTGAGAACCTCCCCATCACCTTGCAATATTTTCCACTTCCGGCATCATGTCAGTATTCAAACCAATTTCAGACTTTGGAGATTTTTAGATTTTTGATTTTCAGATAAGGGGTAGTCAACATGTATTAGCATTTTTTCTCAAATGTGCATCAAAATACCAAACATACAGGGAAATGCAGCATTTTGCATCAAACCAAATCAGCAAGGATTGTGCTGGGGGCAGCCCGCAAGCTTCACCATGTTTCTGGTGCCAACTCACAAAACCCTAACCGTTATGTCTTTGGAATGTGGGAGGAAACTGGACCACCCAGAGGAAACACACACGGTCACGGGAAGAAGTTCATACAGGGAGAGGTGAAACTGAACCCAGGTTTCTGGCACTATAATAGCAATACGCTACTGTGCCGCCATGTACGTAGGAACAATGAAAATGCAAGAGAGCTAATTGCTGATTTCAAATGTGTTACACTAGTCAGCTGTTGACAGCAATAGCTCTGCAAACCAAATGCATTTTGTATTTATAATTCAGGGTTAATAATAGAACGTATACATTTTGCAAGCTCGTGGTAGTTATTAATGCATTTTATTTTTAAAATCTGATCATAAATTTTGATTGAAAATCTACTTTAAAAGGACCGGGTGGATAAAAGCAGGACTTGCTGCTCTGGAAGCGCATGTTCTCACAAACCTTTCAGCTAACAGAAGCACTCCATGTCTTAACGCACTTCCAGCAGAGGAAACAGAATGTACCATCAGTACTAGTTTAAGAACTTAAGCACAAGATTTTCCCCCCACTTCGGGTAAAGTAATAACAATAAAATTCATGAAAGTTATTCAAAAGTAAAATATTCGTGAAGTCAGCATTCTGATGAAAAATCACTGACCAGAAATGTTAACTGTGTTGATAATACCTGACCCGGCCAGTGCTTGGGACACTTTTTGATAGTTTACAACAGTTACATTTAATCGACATATATTTTAGTATTTCAAAGTTTAACATTCAAAATAAATTTATTATCAAAGTTTTCCTGCAAGCATTTACAGAGAAATTAAGAAATACAATACAATTTATTAAAACTGTAAGTAACAAAGACTGACAAACAATGTGCAAAAGAGAAATCATGCAGATAATTTTTTAAAAGTAAATAAATAATACTGAGAACATGAGTTGCAGAGTCCTTGAGAGTGAGTCTGTGGATTGTGGGTTCAGTTCAGCCATGAGGTGCGTGAAGTTATCCACACTGGTTCAGGAGCCTGATGGTTGTAGGATAATAACCAATCCAAACAGATCGTGGTGAAAAGCAAAAGACAGCAAAACTGGAGGAAATTATAGCACAAGTTCAACTCAGTCAAATGTTAATAAGCAGAGATCCTGGGCCATGTGCGTTTAAGATCAAGTCACAACAATTATGAGACCAAATAAAAAGATAATTAAGGAAACAGGACCTCAACATCTGTTAATTCAGAATTTCACACCATTGTGGAATTGTACAGGTAGGTTTGGATGAAAATGGACCTTGTTACCTCAGGATTTGCACATACTAGTACATTATCCCACCATACTTACACAACACCAACAGTCTTGCTAGTGTTTATACAAGTATGGTGGGTGACACGCACTTAGCATTACAGTATAAAACACAGTTCATGGTTCCCTGAATTTATCTGCACTTAAATTGACAGTTGCTCATGATATTTCTTCCAAATTACCCATGCTCTAGTCAGCTATTTAACGGATGGCACAATATATGGAATTAAATACAGTGAGTGAGTACACTTCAACAGTACCTCATGCTTTCTAATGAATTTACTGAAAACAAAACTATACAAATGCAAGTCTGCTTGTTCTTCAGCAAATACTTTTTAATCTTTCCCAATAACATCATCCATACTTCCTTCGGACATTAAAATATTTTCTGCATTGGCCAATGTGAATTAGCCAAAGGATCTGCTTAAGCATGAATGAAAATAGGTTGTCCTTCTGAGGGTGAGCCGCTTGCTGTAGGCACAGCCGACCATCACCTAGGGAACTATATCAGTGTTCTGATTTTGGTTTGGTTGAAGGTGTTGGCATTCCGGCACTTACATTAAAGGAGCAAAGAACTCAGCTGAAGATACTCATTAGGCTGTGAAATTAATATACAGAGACATAAAGCACTACAGCACAGAAACAGGCCCTTTGGCCCATCTAGTCTGTGCCAAACCATTAATATGCCTAAACCCATCGACCTGCACCTGAACCATAGCCATCCATGCCCCTCTCACCCATGTATCTATCCAAATTTCTCTTTACTGTTGAAATTGACCCCACCATTTGCACTGGCTCGTTCCACACCCTCGCCAGCCGCTGAGTGAAGTACCACCCCCTCATGTTCCCCTTAAACATTCCACCTTTCACCTTAACCCATTACCTCCAGCCGTAGTCTCACCCAACCTCTGTGAAGACAGCCTGCTTATATTTACCTTACCTATACCCCTCATAATTTTGTATACCTCTAACAAATTTCTCCTCAATCTTCTACATTCTAGGGAATAAAGTCCTAACATTTCCCTTTAACTCACACCCTCAAGTCCCAGCAACATCCTTGTAAATTTTCTCTGCACTCTTTCAATCTTATTTACATCTTTCCAGTCAGTAGGTGACCAAAACTGCACCCAATATTCTAAATTAAGCCTCACCAATGTCTTACATAATTTCAAATTGCTAGGTATGTAGAGGAAAAAAATAGCTCGAGGGTTTACAATGCAACTACTGATACACACCACTGAAGTGCAACTAATACTCTGAGTTGCATATATTTCAATGCAAGAAGTACTGTATTGTAGAAAAGGCAGATAAGCCCAGGGCATGGATCAACACATGGAATTATGATATTGTAGTCATTAGGGAGACTTAGTTGCAGGAGGGGGCAGGACTGACAGATGTTTAAGACGTGACAGAGCGAGAGAGATTAAAGAGGGAGGGGTGGCATTACTAGTCAGGGAAAATGTCACAGCAGTGCTCTGTCAGGACATACTAGAGAACTAGTCTTATAAGGGTTTATGGGTGGAACTGAGGAATAAGAAAGGCATGACCACTGAAATAGAGCTATTATAAACCAACCAGCAGTCCCAGGGAGATTGCAGACTGTTGCAAGGAACAAAGTTGTTATAGGTAGGTGATTTTAACTTTCCACATATTGACTGGGACTCCCATACTGTAAAAGGACTATATGGGATAGAGTTTGTCAAACATGTTCAGAAAACAGAAAACCCAACGAGTGAGTGTGTGATACTTGATCTGCTCTTAGAAAATGAAACAGAACAGGTGACAGAAGTCTATGTAGGATAACACTATGCACTTAGTGATCAAAGTAAATATGGAAAAGGAAAGGTCTGATCCACAGGTTGAGATTCTAAGTTGTAGAAAAGGCAATTTTGATGTTATCAAAATGGTTCTGGCAAGTATGGATATGGACAAACTGTCTTCCTACAAAAATATACTTGGTAAGTGGGTGGCCTTCAAGAGTGAAATTTTGAGAGTAGAAGGTAAAGGTAACGGGTTTAGGGAACCTTGGTTTTCAAGAGATATTAAGGCCCTGGTAAGAAAAAAAAATAAAGAGATGCATAGCAGGTATAGGCGGGTAAGAACAAATGAGTTTAAAAATGCAGCAGACCATCTAGGAAAGAAATCACAGGGGCTGAAAGAAGTCATGAGGTTGCCGTAGCAGACAAGGTGAAGGAGAATCCCAAGGGATTCTACAGATTTGTTAAGAGCTAAAGGATTGAAAGGGACAAAATTCATCCTCTGGAAGAACAGAATGGTAATCTATGCATGGAGTGAAGGTAGATCGGGGACATCTGAAATGGGTTTTTTTTTTGCATCTGTATTTACTCGGGAGATGGAAGAAGAGTTTCTAGAAGTTAGACAAAGCAGCACAGAAGTCATGGACCCTATACCAATTACAGAAGAGGAAGTGTTTGCTGTCTTGAGGCAAATTAGGGTCAATAAATCCCCAAGGCCTGACATCCATCTACCCATCTTTAAGGATCCCCACTATCCTGGACACAACTCTCTTCCCATTACCGTACTACCATCAGAGCCTGAAGCCTGAAGACACACATTCAATGTTTTAGGAACAGCTTCTTTCCCTCCGCCATCAGATTTCTGAATGACACTGCCCAGAAGAAGGCAATGGCGTACTACTTCTATAGAAAAAAATTGCCCAGAATAGTGATGGACAGACCATGATGGTCCATATCAAATGGCATGGCACACGATGATGATAATGCTTATAATTTATCATACATTTTGCGTACTACTGCTGCAAAAGAACAAGCTTCATGACATGCAGTACGTCAGTGATAATAAACCTGATTCTGATCAAGGTTGCCGCAGTTACATTCTGACATCCCATACGCACAAACTACAGTAGCCATGCCCTTATTTGAGTTGGATTTAGAGGACTTCATACTTTACACAGGAGCACAAAAATCAGCAATCTCTGCCCTCAGATTCAAAACTAGATGTTGGAATTAGAAATTGTCCAAACAACAATTTAATTCCAAGTTTTATTCCAAATTGCTATGTTGGCCGCACCCGTCAAGATACCCTGAGCTGATGGAGCTTTATACTTTATCACTGACCACTCAAAATGTAAAGTGCACTTCAGTACTAAATCTGGCACCAACCACAAGACAAATCCCTCTTTGACCTACAATGCATATAATTTTTTGACAATTTGATTGCTGACCTAGTTCCAAAGGCTAATTACTGCTATGGAAATAGATCTGGTCTTAAAGGATCACTTTCTATCATTTTCATGATCTTGAATAAGCTCCTTCATGCTGCCTGCTTATCAGCTCATAATTTTTGAAGTTATTTTTCAATAGAAAGACCACCTGAGAGTAAATGAATAAAATGAAATTAAGCACAGGTGTAGTGCAGAGCACTTAAATTTATCAATACTTGTGCAGCCTTTAAATGGGAAGAAACTGTTGCACTATAAAGGCTCCCTGATGATGAAAACTCAAATCAGAACTGAATAGTGCAATTCTCAAAACTTAAAAATGTTAAAATATAATGGCAAAAAGTAAGGGGGCAGGGAAGGACTTAAGGACTTGTCCATGGGCACAACTCAACTATAACATCCCAGTCAAGTATAATCATCCGGCTCATGTGACAAATGTACATTAAGTTAAGCATTTCCACCCCCATACATGTGAAAAGAGCATGTTCCAGACATCTGCTTCATTTGCTGTACCGTTTTCACAAGGAAAATGATAAAGTTGCATCTCTCAGCACATTACTTAGGTCACGGGTATCCTCTTCCCCTCCTTTCATAAAGGTATCTCAGATACCACAACTTCACAACCTCTGACTACAGACCATGGCACTCTTTATTAAAATGCCATGTGGCCAAACTACTTGCTTGTGTGACTTGCAACGGAAAATTGGGAAAACACATCCAGTCAGTTAGCACAATGCTTTACAGTACCAGTGACCTGGGTTCAATTCCCTCCACCGTCTGTAAAGAGTTTGTACATTCATCCTGTGACCATGTGGGTTTCCTCCGGATGCTCCTGTTTCCTCCCACAATCCAAAGATGTACTGCAGGGGTAGGCAACCTTAAGCACAAATGATTTTCTAGCAATGCGTTATTCATTAATTTGAGGCAAAACATAACTAGATGTATTTAAATGGATAATTCCCATATTTCAAGTGTTTTTAAGGCATTTCACCATCCACTCATTAATACGCGATCCAGCCCACAGAAGCAAAAAGGTTGCCGACCCCTGATGTACTGGTTGGTAGGTTAAATGGTCATTGTAAATTGTTCCCTGATTAGGCTAGGGTTAAATGGGAGTTGCTGGGCAGCGTGGCTCAAAGGGGGCAGAAGGGCCTATTGGGCACTGCATTCCGATAGATAGATTAGATAGATAGATAAATAAATATTTATATATTTAGTCATAGTCATACTTTATTGATCCCATGGGAAATTAGTTAAACATATTTTTTAATTTATTTAGAGAATCAGCATGGCAACAGGCCCTTCCAGCCCAATTACACCCATGTGACCAATTAACCTACTAACCCATGTCCTTGGGATGAGAGAAAAACTGGAGCACCCATAGGAAATCCATGCTGGTGGTAGAGAGGGTGCCAAACAACAGTCCTCTTTGCCCAGAGTGCTGTCAGAATTCTTGATCGACATTAGACCTGCATTTATCTAGTCTGGTGAAGAGTATTCCACCATGTTCCTGACTTGTGCCTTGTAAATGATAGGGGTAAAAAGGCTTTGGCATGATAGGAGATAGAATCATAGAAAACCTACAGCACAAAACAGGCCCTTCGCCCCACAAAGTTGTGCCGAACATGTCCCTACCTTAGAAATTACTAGGCTTACCCACAGCCCTCTATTTTTCTAAGCTCCATGTACCTATCCAAAAGTCTCTTAAAAGACTCTATCATATCTGCCTCCACCACCGCTGCCGGCAGCCCATTCCACGCACTCACCACTCTCTGAGTAAAAAAACTTACCCCTGACATCTCCTCTGCACCTACTCCCCAGCACCTTAAACCTGTGTCCTCTTGTGGCAACCATTTCAGCCCTGGGGAAAAAGCCTCTGACTATCCACATGATCAATGCCTCTTACCATTTTATATACCTTTATCAGGTCACTTCTCATCCTCTGCCGTTCCAAGGAGAAAAGGCTGAGTTCACTCAACCTATTCTCATAAGGCATGCTCCCCAATCCAGGCAACATCCTTGTAAATCTCCTCTGCACCCTTTCTATGGTTTCCACATCCTTCCTGTAGTGAGGCGACCAGAACTAAGCACAGTACTCCAAGTGGGGTCTGACCAGGGTCCTATATAGCTGCGTCATTACCTCTCAGCTCCTAAATTCCCAATCAAAGCGAATTTATTATCAAAGGATGGATAAATTATACACCTTGAGACTTACTTGCTTACGGGCAGCCACAAAGCAAGAAACCCAAAGAATCCAATTTTTAAAAAGATCAGAGAAAGACAAAAAAAAACATACATTATGCAAACAACAGATGCAACTGACAGCATTCCAAACCAGACTGAGTACCTAGATCCAGTCCCCGGAGTAGCAGGCCCAAGCCTTGATCTCAAGTTCATTATATTAGCAGGGCAAAAACACCACGAAACTCACAGCAGTGGCAGCCACTGATAGAGGAATGAACATCATGGGAGAGCAAGCAAAATCAGCCCGATCCTCGCCTCCGCACTTGGGCTTTCCAGTCTATGTGGGCCAGCGTTTAAACTGTCCAAGCACCGAATAGGGCCTCACTCTGGGACCCAGATCTTGGCGCAATGACACACTTGGGCCGCACAACCCAAAGCCATTCTCCATCTCAAACACCATCGGCTCGGTGCTTGGAGCAATCTAACCTCACACCTGGGTTAGGTGGACAGACATGGAAACTCTCCTGCATCGTCTCCTGTCCAAATCGTTCACTGCGACAGTGATAACAACTCAGTCTGCAGCCACGTCTTGAACACATTGTTGCATTCTGGCTTTGCGATGCTCCCACATGGTCCACCCTTTGAATCAGCTTCAGCTCTGCTTGCTTTTTCATTGTTTACAGTGACAGCTGATCACAATTTACTTCAGTTATTAGTAATGTTTTTAGTCATATTTCTTGCCTTCTGATCTACCAGCAGGCTGTCGCATAGCTTCAGTTGCGCCATCTTAAACCAGATGGCACGAGTAAAGCTGACCTTTAATTTTTGTTTAAACCTGTTCTAGATAAACGGTGAAACAGTGGCCACTAAACAGCAAGTTGCCCTCATCCTAAAGAATAGCTGAATATAACAACTCACTTAAAACCTGCTCACCATTTTCAGTTTTACCCACTTTCACCTGCTCAAAAATGCTCAATAATGTTGCATTTTGCTGAGACCATTTGGCTCCTGATCCATGCTTTGATTCAAACATGGACAAAGCAGCTAAGCTTCAGAGGCAAGGCTTGAGTGTCTGTCCTTAACATCAACACAGCACTTGATGGAGTGTGGTATCAATGACTCCCAGGTAAACGGGTTCAAAGTTATGAAGGGGAAAACACGTCAATTGCTGAACTTATCCCTCACACAAAGAAAGGTGATTACAGCTGCTGGATATCAATCAACCGAGCCCCAGGACAGTGCCACGGCAATTTCTTCCTTCAGAAGATCATAATTAGGAATTGCACAATGTTCAATTGCATACACAACTCTTCAGAAAATGAAGCAGTCCATCACTATACGCAGTAAAATTCAGATACCGTTCAGGTTGAGTAATGGCAAGTAATAATTGTGCCACAGCTGTGCTAGACAATGAGAGAGTCCAGTCATCTAGCACTTCATTCAATAACATCACCAATTTCAAGAGCCCACTGTCAACAGGAACAGTGGCATATAAACATCAGAGCTGAAAGAGCAGGTCAGAGACCAAGTATCCTAAAGATCAAAGTAAATATATTATCAAGGTACATACATGTCACTCCCTATAGATTCAATTTCCTGCAGACATTCACAGTAGAACAAAGAAATACAACAGAATCAATGAAAAACTACACACAGACAGTACGCAAAAGGAAAAAAAATGCAGAAATACAAAAATAGATAGATAAATGAATAGATGGATAAATAAATGGATAACTTATTTACTTACTGCCAGTTACGCCACTGGCGCTCAGGGCAGTAATGAAGGTCTTCCATCCCTGTCGGCCAAAATGTCGCGCACAGATATAGAAGGATTTGCTGCTTCTGTAACAATTTTATTTTTGACCAGTCAGGGTTGTTAGCCTTGACATAAAACCCTGAAAGCTGAAGGACCGGTGGACCATTCTTAGTCTGGCCTCTACCCTTTAACCTCTTTGGCATGGGTGACCCTACCAAAAGTCAAAGCACAAGGCCCTGACTCTAGCCAACATAGCTCCCTAGGTCACTGAGGCACTCAATCCTCCAAATGCTACAGCAAGGTTGTGGTCTTCTTGCAGGATAAGTAAATACATACATACATACCACTGAGAACACAAGCTGTATTGTCTTTGAAAGTGAGTCTGTAGGTTGTGGGATCACAAGATCCTATGAAAGATCTCCTAACATGCCAAAGTCTTTTTAGCCCCATCATCTACACTATACATGTTCTTCTACTATAGTATACATGTTCTATACTAGACGGGAATATGGAGGAATTTAAGGTGAGGGGGTTATATGGAAGGCAGGGTTTAAGGGTCGGCACAACATTGTGGGCCGAAGGGCCTGTACTGTGCTGTATTATTCTATGTTCTATCTACAAAGCACAAGTCAGGAACGTGATGGAATATTCTTCACCAGACTAGGTAAGTCCAGGTCTAATGTCTATCAAGAATTCTGACAGCACTCTGGACAAAGAGGACTGCTGATTGGCACCCTCTCCACCATCAGTGCACAGTGGCTGCTGGGTATCCACCTAGAAAAGGCCCTGGCTATTCCAACAGCACCTTCCTAATCCACTGCCCCAAACACCAAAAAGGGGCAGTAAATGCTCAATAACACCACCACCTCCACATTCCCCTCCAAAATGCACAACACCCTGACTTGGAAATCGCTAGCTCACAGCACTATGCTTCACCAGAAGGAAAGCAGTCACCTCATCTAGAATTAAGGATCAGCAATAAACACTGGCCTTGTCAGATTCAAAAGAATTAAAACCTACTGCAGTCTTACTGCTATGGGAGGGACCAAGATCCCCCAGGTAGTAATTTCCAGCTTGCTGTGTGTCACACACCAGTGAGAATAGAAACAGGATGATTTGGCAGATTGATGTGTGGCTGAGAAGCTGGTGCAGGGGGCAGGGCTTCAGGTCCTTGGATCATTGGGATCTCTTCAGGGGGAGGTATGGCTTCCCCTAAAAGTGACAGGTTGCACCTGAACCTGAGGGAGACCAATATTCCCACAAGCAGGTTTGTTAAAGTTGTTGAGGAGAGTTTAAAATAATTTGGCAAGAGGGTGGGCACTGGTGTGAAGGGACTTGAGATAAGACGGGATGGAGTCACTGTCAGGAAGGGCAGGCAGATGATAAGACAAAATTGCAGCCATCAGGGTGAGTATTGGTGCATTAGGGATGCAGAATCAAAGAGTAGCAAATACAGTATGCAAAGTGTTATATCTCAAAGCACAAAGTATAAAAAATAAGGTGGATGATCTTGTTGCACTATCACAGATTGTCAGGTCTGATGTTGTGACCATCACTGAATCGGGGCAGAAGGATGGCTGTAGTTGGGAGCTGAATGTCCAAATTTACACGTTGTATTGAAAGGACAGGAAGGTAGGCAGACAGGGTGATGTGGCTCTACTGGTATCAAATCCGTAGAAAGATGTAACATAGGATTGGAAGATGTTGAATCCTTGTGGCTTGAGTTAAGAAACTGCAAGGGTACAAGGACCCTGACGGCAGTTACATACGGGCCTCCCAACAGTAGCTGGGGTGTGGACCGCAGATTACACAGGAAATAGAAAAGGCATGTCAAAATGGCAATGACTTGACAGTCATGGGAGATTTCAACATGCAGGTCAATTAGGAAAATCAGATTGGTAATGGATCTCAAGATAGCGAGTTTGCTGAATGCCTATGAGATGGTTTTTTTTAAGAGCAGTTAGTCATTGAGCCTATTAGGGGACCAGACATACTGGATTGGGTGTTATGTAATGAACTGGAGATGATTAGGGAGCTTAAGAGTAAAAGAACACTTAGGAGACAATGATCACAATATGACTGAGTTCAACTTGAAATCTGATAGGGAGAAAGTAAAGTCTGACATAGCAGTATTTCAGTGGAGTAAAGGAATTTACAGTGGCATGAGAGAGGAGTTGGCCAAAGTAAATTGAAAAGAGATGCTGGGAGGGATGTCAGCAGAGCAGCAATGGTGAGAGTTTCTGGGTAAAATGAGGAAGGTGCAGGATAGATCAATTCCAAAAACAAAGAAATACTCAAATGGCAAAATAGTATAACCGTGGCTGACAAAGGAAGTCAAAGCCAATGTAAAAGCAAAAGAGGGGTCATACAACAAAGCAAAAATTAGTGGGAAGACAGAGGATGGGAAGCTTTTAAAAACCTACAGAGAGCAACTAAAAGAATAATTAGCAGGGAAATGATGAAATATGAAAGCAAGCTAGCAAACAATATCAAAGTGGATAGTAAAAGTTTTTTCATGGTATGTAAAAAAGTAAATACAGGATTGCAAGAAAATGAGGCTGAAGAAATAATAACGGGGGACAAGGAAATGGCAGATGAACGAAATGAGTATTTTGCATCAGTCCTCACCGTGGAAGACACAAGCAGTGTGCCAGGCGTTGAAGGGTGTGAGGGAAGAGAAGTGAGTGCAGTTATTATTACAAGGGAGAAGGTGCTCAAAAAGCTGAAAGACCTAAGGGTATACAAGTCACCCGGACCAGATGAACTGCACCCTGGGGTTCTGAAAGCAGTAGTAGTAAAGATTATGGAGGAATTAGTAACAATCTTTCAAAAATCATTGGACTCTGGTATGGTGCCACAGGAGTGGAAAATTGCAAATGTCACTCCACTCTTTAAGAAAGGAGGCAGGCAGCAGAAAGGAAATTATAGACCAGTTAGCCTGACCTCAGTAGTTAGGAAGACGTTGGAGTCAATTGTTAACTTAATTGTTAAGCATGAGGTTATTGACTACTTGGTAACACAGAAGCAAGATAGGACAAACTCAGCATGGTTTCCTTAAGGGAAAATCTCACCTGACAAACCTGTTGAATTCTTTGAGGAGATTACAAGTAAGATAGATAAAGGGGGAGAGAGGATATTATATATTCGGACTTTCAGAAGGCCTTTGACATGAGGCTGCTTACCAAGTTAAGAGTCCATGGTATTACAGGAAAGTTATTGGCATGGTTAGAGCATTACCTCCTACCAATCAGCCAGCAAGTGGGAATAAAAGGATCCTTTTCCGGTTGGCTGCCAGTGACTAGTGGTGTTCCACAGGAGTCAGTGTTGGGACCATTTATTTTTATACTGTATATCAATGATTTAGATGATGGAATAGATGGCTTTGTTGCCAAGTTTGCAAATGATACGAAGATTGGTGGAGAGGCAGGTAGTGTTGAGGAAACAGGTAGGCTGCAGAAGGACTGAGACAGATTAGGAGAATGGGCAAGAAAGCAGCAAATGAAATACAATGTTAGAAAATGCATTATCATGCACTTTGGTAGAAGAAATAAGTTGCAGACTATTTTCTAAATGGGGAGAAAATCCGAAAATCTGAGATGCAAAGGGTACAGAAATTCTTGTACATAACACCCTAAAGGTTAACTTGCAGGTCGAATTGGTGGTGAGGAAGGCAAATGCAATGTTAGTATTCATTTCAAGAGGTTGAGAATACAAGAGAAGGGATGTCATGCTGAGGCTTTATAAGGCACTGGTGAGGACTTACCTTCAGTATTGGGAACAGTTTTGGGCTCCTCAGCTAAGATGTGCTGGCATTGAAGAGGGTTCAGAGGAGGTTCACAAGGATGATTCCAGGAATGAAAGGGTTATCATACAAGGAACTTCTGATAGCTCTGCTCTGGGTCTATACTCGCTAGAATTTAGAAGGATGTGGGGGGGAGGGGATCTCATTGAAACCTTTGGTATGTTGAATGGCCTAGACAGAGTAGATCTGGAAAGGATGTTTCCCATGCTGGGGGAGTCCAGGACACCAGGGCAAGAGGGCACAGTCTCAGGATAGACGGGTATCCATTTAAAACAAGAGATGTGGAGAAATTTCTTTAGCTGGAGGGTGGTGAATCTGTGAAAGCTGTGGAGGCAGAGCTTGATAGGTTCTTGATTGGCCATAGTATCAAAGGTTACAGGGAGCAGGCCAGGGAGTGGGGCTGAGGAGGGGGGAGAAAAGGATCAGCCATGATTGAATGGTGGAACAGACTCAATGGGCCACATGGCCTAATTCTGCTCCAATGTCTTATGGTCTTATTTTTCAGAATCCCTTTTCATTCGTGAAAGAGAAACGCAACAGGCAATAATGAAGTTTAAACCTGCTAATATCTAAAAGCTCATTTGATGGATATTCCTGTTTTCCAAAATTAATTGAAATTCATTTCGTGTAAACTGCTTACACCAGAGATGTCAGGTTCCCTCCCTGCATTATTGCCCAATCCAACTGCCTCCTGAGTTTTAACAGAGGTTAGGTTTGTTCTCCACATGAGCTTCAATAGTAAAATGATGATACTCAGTGAGTCAATTCATTCGTAGAAAACCATTGTGTTGTGAATCACAGATTACCTGCATGGGAACTTCCGCATGTTATGAACCAGGTCTTTTCAATACGCATTTTATATCTTTCAGTATGGCTCAAACTCACAGCAAATTACCTCAGTGGATTGGAAACAAGAGCAGGAAATCAAACAACTTTTGCTTCATGTTTTAACTGTGACCCAATTACTTCAAAACTTGCTTGTTACAGAATAGTATTATCGATCAACACAACTTGGACTTCCCAGAACATTCAAAGTACACCTGCTAACTTTGACACAACTATGGGGCAGGGTAGCAGTTATCGCAACATTTTTTTTTACAGCTCAGGGCATCGGAGTTTGCTGTTCAAATCCAGCTCTGTCTATAAAAATTTGTATGCTCTTCCCGTGAACATGTGGGCTTCCTCCAGAAGCTCCGGTTTCCTCACACAGAGCAAAGATGCACTGGTCAGTAGGTTATTTAGTTATTGTAAATTGTTCCATGATTAGGCTAGGGTTAAATAGATAGGTTGCTGAGTGTTGTGACTCACTGGGTCAGAAAGACCTGTTCCTTGTGCTTTTTTGCAAAGATTATTGATTCACGCTGTATCAAACTTAAGGCCAAAGAGGGCTTTTTTTTTTGGTCCTTAATGTAATTTTCCTAAAATTATTACTGCAGATAATATTCCTCACTTCACTGACGTACAGTTCTTTCATTAGAGCCACTTATTATTTTCTTTAATACTTGGGGCTGAGACACACCAGTCTTACTCCTGCTACATAAAAATCCAATTAATGTCCATTAAAAGGAAACATTAACGATAGAGTGATCACAAGTGAAATGTTAACAGGGAAACAATGACTCCCTTGGAATGAAAACCAGCCAGCCTCTTCCCATGGCGCCTTTGATATACTATCATCCCCTCAAAACTAATCAATACGCTTCAAGACCTTGGCCTCAATGCCTCGAAGTTCAAATGTTCAAAGGTTCATTTATTATCAAAGTATGTATGCAGTATACAACTGAGATTTTTCTTCTCCAGATAGCCACGAAACAAAGAAAAACCATGGAAATCAGTTCAGAGAGAAAGAGCAAACCTAACACCCATGCTTAAAAAAACAGCAACACGATTATCAACTCCCCAAACCCTCCTCCTACAAAATGCAACAAGCACATCGGCCCCCAAAATCCCCTCCTCGCCACACAAAAAACCTAAGAAAAACACATGAACATCGACCCCCAGGTGCACCTCTCCCTTGCACAATACACAACAAAAACATTGATCCCCAAACTCCCCCTCCTCCCACACAAAAAAACAAGAAAGAACGGGCAAAAACAGAGAATACAAAAACCATCAGACTGGAAAAAGTCCATAGTCCAAATCCATTAACACAGAACATCAGTGAAAGAATGAGACACGCAGAGGCCTACCCTCCAGGCTCCTTCTCCAGTAGCAGAACAGTGATAGGCCACAGAGGCTCCTTCTCCGGATCAGCAAACAGAAGGCAGGTACAACTGGATCTTCGATCTCCTCACTTTAGTGACAACATCTCCTCCACAATTACCATCAGCACAGGAGCAACACAAGGCTGTACACTTAGCCCCCTGCTCTACTCACTTTATATTTATGGCTATGAGGCCAAACACAGCTCAAATACCATATACACGAGAAATTGGGCAGATGCTGGAAATTCAAGCAACACACATCAAAGTTGCTGGTGAACGCAGCAGGCCAGGCAGCATCTCTAGGAAGAGGTACAGTCGACTTTTCTGGCCGAGACCCTTCGCCAGGACCAACTGAAAGAAGAGCTAGTAAGAGATTTGAAAGTGGGAGGGGGAGATCCAAAATGATAGGAGAAGACAGGAGGGGGAGGGATGGAGCCAAGAGCTGGACAGGTGATTGGCAAAAGGGATATGAGAGGATCATGGGACAGGAGGCCCAGGGAGAAGGAAAAGGGGGAGGGGGGGAACCCAGAGGATGGGCAAGGGGTATAGTCAGAGGGACAGAGGGAGAAAAAGGAGAGTGAGAGAAAGAATGTGTGTATAAAAATAAATAACGGATGGGGTACGAGGGGGAGATGGGGCATTAGCGGAAGTTAGAGAAGTCGATGTTCATGCCATCAGGTTGGAGGCTACCCAGACGGAATATAAGGTGTTGTTCCTCCAACCTGAGTGTGGCAGGGCCCCAGACAGTCCTTCTAGGTGAGGCAACACTTCACCTGTGAGTCGGCTAGGGTGATATACTGCGTCCGGTGCTCCCGATGTGGCCTCCTATATATTGGCGAGACCCGACGCAGACTGGGAGAAGTTTTGCTGAACGCCTATGCTCCATCCGCCAGAGAAAGTAGGATCTCCCAGTGGCCACACATTTTAATTCTGCATCCCATTCCCATTCTGATATGTCTATCCACCGCCTCCTCTACTGTAAAGATGTACTTTAATAATAAATTTACTTTGAACTATTCCTGTGTCTTGGACTTACAGATGAATAATCTAAGCACTATCTGGAGCAAGTTCGGACCTTAATAGTTCATTCAACTTCTTTGGGAAAATGCAATTATTCATTCACGCCTGTTGTTGCATACAAAACCATAAAACCCAAAAACTAAACATCAAAATTGGTGACAGCTCTGAACAAAAGAAGCACAATCCAATCAAGTTACATTTACACTACTGCTTACTTTATTATAATAGTGCCAGTTACTTTGTACCGGCTTGCATAAACATGCAGCTTGTACTTTTTGTCAACTCGGCAATCTTTAGGTCATGTCACTCACAGACTTGTGCTAATATGTGACTGTATGTGCTGGACTGTAAGTATATGTGCTGCGTGTGACGCTGTATACTGCATTTTGCACCTTAGCCTCAGAGGAATAATGTTTTGTTGAGATGTATACGTGTGTTTAGTTGAATGACAATATACGTGAACTGTTCTACGAGTCTGTGGTGGCCAGTGCGATCACGTTTGCTGTTGTGTGCTGGGGCAGCAGGCTGAGGGTAGCAGACACCAACAGAATCAACAAACTCATTTGTAAGGCCAGTGATGTTGTGGGGATGGAATTGGACTCTCTGACGGTGGTGTCTGAAAAGAGGATGCTGTCCAAGTTGCATGTCATCTTGGACAATATCTCCTATCCACTACATAATGTACTGGGTGGGCACAGGAGTACATTCAGCCAGAGACTCATTCCACCGAGATGCAACACAGAGCGTCATAGGAAGTCATTCCTGCCTGTGGCTATCAAACTTTACAACTCCTCCCTTGGATGGTCAGACACCCTGAGCCAATAGGCTGGTCTTGGACTTATTTCCTGGCATAATTTACATATTACTATTTAACTATTTATGGTTTTATTACTATTTAATTATTTATGATGCAACTGTAACGAAAACCAATTTCCCCCGGGATCAATAAAGTATGACTATGACTATTTGAACTTGGAAGTTCTTAATTGACAAAAAAAATTCCAGTGTTATGGAACAAAAATTCAAAGATTAGTTGCTCTGGAGAAAACATAAAATGATTTCCATTCTTTTCATCTATGGAGCATTCCAATAACAGTACCAGCATGCAACCATTTACTCAGTCACATCCATCACTGAGGACCCCCACCACCCAGGACATGCCCTCTTTTTATTGCTACCATCAAGGAGGTACAGAAGCCTGAAGGCACACATTCAACCATTCAGCAGTTCTGCTGAAGGGATTCAGCCCAAAATATCGACTGTACTCTTTTCCTAGATGCTGCCTGGCCTGCTGAGTTTCTCCAGCATTTTGTGTCTGTTGTAATGATTCAGGAACAGCTTCATCCCCTCTGCCATCCAGGTTCTGAATAGATATTGAACCCATGAACACTACCTCACTACTTTTTATTTCTATTTTTTCACTACTTAATTTAAATAAATTCATTTATTGCATTGTACTGCTGCCACATAGTTAACAAATTTCATGGCATATGCCAGTGATATTAAACTTGATTCTAGTTCAACACTACAGCAAGAGGGAGGAGAAAAAAAAATAGAATAGCTGTTCACCTGCATTATTTTGGTCACAGAAGTTACATAAAAAATGCAATTCCTCTGTGTTAGTTCACTATGGATCAAGTCCATTCTATCACTGACTACAATGCCCTTCATTTGGTTTTTCAGGTCGTACTTACAGTAAGTGCAATCTTGAAACATTATCAAAAGGCATCTATTTAAAGCCCTATTGATCCATTTAAAAAAACTTAATGATTCATTACAACAGGATGTCTTTTCCTTATCAATAAAGGAATGTACCAGGAAACAAACACTAGGAATGTTCTTAACTCTCATCTTTTTGCAAATCATAACAGTGATGTTGTATAAACTAGCTTGATGCAGTAATGATCCACGATAGGTACTGACATCATTCATACAAAATGGATTCTTAACCATTTTAGAAGTCAGGAATCTGAAATGAAATCTAGAAATACTTGGTCATGCAGAATCTGTGAAGAGATAATTGGAATTGACGTTTTTAGTCAATGCCATTTCATCAATGCACATGTTGGATCTGATGAAAGGTCACTAACCCAAAACATCATCTCCTTCTCTCCCTATTGTTGCTGCATGACCTACGAATTATTTCCAGCATTGCCTGCTGTTAAAGCAATGTGGTTGGTGAAATGACAATTACGCTTTAAAATTACTTAGTATTCTTGCATAACAAAAACTGTAGGTGTATGGGACTGTCTTCTTCTTCAGCCCTTTATCTGTTTCACCTATCACCTCCCAGCATCTTACTTCAGCCCCCCTTCCCCACCCATCCACTCTTTCCTGTCACCTGGTTTCAAATATCACCTGCCAAACTTGCACTCCTTCCCCTCCACCCTCATTTTCTTATTCTGACTTCTGCCCCACTTCCTTTCTAGTCTTGATGAAGCGTCTGAGACCAAAACATTGACTGTTTAATCTCCTCCACAGATGCTGCCTGACTTGCTGAGTTCTTACAGCATTTTGTGTGTTTTGCTTAAATATTGGTTCTTTCTTGCTTCACTAAATTATGAAAGAATAAAAGGTGGTCAGTCAGCCTGTTGAGGTCATAGCAGTCCATAAAATACCAAACTAGCCAGTCCTATTGCCTTACAATCTCTATGCAGACGTGTAAATTACTTTTTCAGATCCATATCCAATTCCCCTTCAAACCTTAAAACACTAGATCTGACAGAACAGAGTTCCAGATTTCTATTACCCAAGTGAAGTACTTCCTGACAACGGCTGAAGGTAGATACTTTCCCAGTTCCTTTTATTCCGAATTTATATATCCAATCAAAACATTTTAAACATTTCAATTAGATTTTATGAAATTAATTTACAGGGTTCAAGGCCATTCACTAAGTATCCTCAAGATAATGAAATCATAGAACTGCATCATTCCAAGACAATGCCCCCTTCCAAAAGAGTGGTGCCCAGACTAATCATGCCAACTGAGGGTGAAGAGAAGATTTATACAACACAACATCCATGCCTTCAGATCAGAGCCTATTAGTGAAAAAGGCCAACATAGTGCAAACAGCATCTTCAAATAGACAAAATAAGGCACTCAAAGCCAAATAACAGGCATTTTCTTCAAAGTAAAACTTCTCGGCAGAGGATTCTATGAACAGCAGAGGATTCTATGAACGGCAGAGCACTTGAAAGACTAATAACAGACTCTGCAGTCATATCACATCAACCATAAAACTTTATTCTCTCAACGGCTAAAATGCAGAGAGATCAAACATGTCACAGTTTTGACAATCAAAGGATGAGGTGTTAATGCACTAACAGCGTTCTGGAATCACATTCACTGCCTTGATTCCTGAGGCCCTTTGCCGTAGCCTGTTGCAGCAACTGAGCATAACATAATTTTGCTGTGCTCTCCAACACTCAATTAGAAAATTGTAGGGGCTTCCTGGAAGACAGACTGGATTGCCTTCATCTACAGCTAACCCAACGTGAGACAAGCTGATTTGCCTTCGTCTGCGGTTGACCCGACATAAAAGAAGACCTGCTGCGTACTTGGTTTTGCAGAAACATGGCTCCAGGACAATATCCCATGCATGATCAATCTTCAGGCCATGCTACTCAGGGACTTGTGCTAATATTATTTTTGTGACTATATGTGTCATCATGTGCTATCTGTGACTATATATATGCGTTTTGCACCTAGGCCCTGGAGGTACGCTGTTTCATATATATGTGTATGGTTGAACGACAATTAAACTTGAACTTGAATTTAGAAATTGCTCACCTATCTACTATCTCAATGAAACAGGGCAGCAAATTTCTCTGGGCTAGTTCTCCAAATTATGAAGTTTACTAGTTGTGATCT
Organism: Mobula birostris; assembly: GCF_030028105.1. NCBI lineage: Eukaryota > Metazoa > Chordata > Chondrichthyes > Myliobatiformes > Myliobatidae > Mobula > Mobula birostris. The sequence goes on along the minus strand of NC_092393.1, from coordinate 52,687,864 downwards.
GGCATGGTTATGATTTGTGGCAGTCAAGTAACATTTACATGACACAACTATATGACAGAGTTTATAAACCTACACCAATATTCACACTATTACTTTGACAGACCAAGTCTCCCACTTCCAGCATTAAGTAAACAAGCAAATACATAAATCAGACATAGAGTATTCTGTGGTGGACAGCATCCCATTAATTTTGAATGGTAGTTCCATTCCCACAGAACATTTGCAAAAGGTGAGAGAGATTGAGAAAATTACTGGGCATTCACACAGCCTTATGACATCAAGTCTTCCCTGGGAATGGTTCTGTTGTAGAAACATCAGTTGTCCCTTATTCATTCATCCCTTCACACTAACCTCCTCCCTGCTATTTATCCATGCAAGTGGCCAAAGTGCTACACCTGCCCATTCACCTCCTCCCTCACCTCCATCCAGGGCCCCAAACGGTCCTTCCAGCTGAGGCAACACTTCACCTGAGAACCTGCTGGGGTCACCCATTGTGTCTGGGGCTCCTGATACGGCCTCCTCTGCACTGGTGTGACACATTGTAAATTAAGGGTCCGCCTCACCAAGTAGTTCTGCTCCATTCACCCAAAGCAGAACTTCACGGTGGCCAAAACATTTTAATTCTGATTCCCATTCCCATATGTTGGTCTATAGCCTCCTCTTGTGCCTCAATGAAGCCACCTTCGGGGTGGAGGAGCAAAACCTTACATTCTGTCTAGGGTAGCCTCCAGCCTGCTGGCATGAATATCGGTTTCTCCTTTCAGTAATAAAAAAATTCCCTCCCCTCCCCCTGGCCTCTTACTCCTTCTCACCTGCCTATCACCTCCCCCGGGTCCCCTCCTCCTTCCCTTTCTCCTATGCTACACTCTACTCTCCTATCAGAGTCTTTTCTCTCCAGCCCCTTACCTTTCCTACCCACCTAGCTTCACCTATTACCTACTATCATTATTTCCCTCACCCCACCTTTTTATTCTGTCATCTTCCCCCTTCCTTTCCAGTCCTGAAGAAGGGTCTTGGCCTGAAATGTTGACTGCTTAATAATTTCCATGGATGCTGCCTGATTTGCTGAGTTACTCCAGCATTTTGTGCATCAGTTAATGTCATCGCTTCCATGCCGTCATGGAGCAAACATAAGATAGAGATGAATTTCTGGAGGAAGACAAATTTGAGAAAGGCATCAGCACACACCAACAGTCATCCCGTTTCATCTCCCCTCCCCTTCCATATTCCGATCAACTCCCCTTAAGCTTCTAGCACTCACCTCCAACTTGGGGCAATTTATAGCAGCCAATTAACTCAGATTTTCGGGGGCAGGGTGAGAGAGGGATGGGAGGAAACCAGAGTACCTAGAGGAAACAAATGGATTCACACAGAGAATGTGGAAAGTTCACACAGACAACAGTGGAGGTCAGGAATGAACTCAAATCACCAGAGCAGCACATCAATAACTCCACTGGCTGTACTATTAACATGGTTTTGACACTAGTCCCCCTCAATGCATGGAGATTATATGTGCGGCTGCTATTTTTGTCATATAATGTTATTAATATTTATAATAAAATTAATGTCAAAGCAGCCAAAAATTCAAAACTTTCAGGAGCAGCAGAGATTATAGTGGACACCCTCGAGGCTTCATGAGTGCTGTTATATTGACTGAATACCGGTGAATGGAAATGTAATGGGTATACTAACAAAATCTGAATTTTAAAAGAACTTTTGCCCGCACCAGATTTTATTGTGTTAAGAGCAATCAATGCAAGTGTCCACTTAAAGGCAATGGTAATTCTGATATAATAGAGATTCGGAGAAGTGTCACCTTCCCTACACAAATTATATATTGTACTATACTGCTACACAAAGCAACAATTTCACAGTATTTAAGTGATAACAAACCAGATTCTGATATTGACAATCATAATTAGTATTCAAAAATCTTTACGTTCACTGAGGAAAGCAACTAAAACTTTAAATACTAGTATCTGAAACAAAACAGAAAATTGTGGAAGAACTCAGCCCATCATGCAATGACATGGTAGCGTAGAGGCTAATGTAACACTTTACAGAGTCAGCAATCAGGGTTCAATTCCTGCCGCTTTCTGTAAGGAGTTTGTACATTCTCCCCGAGACCACATGGGTTTCAAAGACATAGGTGTTAGGAAGGACCACTAAGCTGTGGACATGCCATGTTGGTACCGGAAGCATGGTGACATTCAGGCTGTGCTGGTTGTTGGCACAAACAGCACATTTCATTGTATGTTTCGGTGCATATGTGACAAATAAAGCTAATCAAGCAGCAGCTATGGAGTGTCATCAACATCTCCTCAGAACCTCAAACCTCTCAGGAAAACTCCCCAACCCAAAATGTTGACTGGCTTCTCTTTCCACTGATGACACTTGACTAATGTTTGCACTGTGCCAATAAAAGGGCCTGGACCCTTCAAGGCACTTTGTTTTTGTTTAACTTCCCTGTTCTGGTTACCTTTGGCATGTCCAGGAAATGGCTGATGGTTAATCCTATTCTTACCCAATCAGATTATTTGTGGTTAGCAGCTTTGACTCACAGGAGTTAAGAAATGGAGCCCACACAATGAATGACAGTGAACATCCCTCTGTACTTAGAATATTCACACAAGGAAATCAATATAATTATTTAGTCATACACCCACCAGACCCCCCCAACCCAATTTGAAAATGTACACTATTATCCAATATTTGAGGGGGTGAATATAAAACTAAATGTCAATGTTTTGGCAGAACCAACTGAAAATTGGCTATTATGTTTGCAATATCTTAAAGGTCACATTCTTTCAACTTCCATTTGTGTACCTATTCAAATCTTGGTAGCACATTGGATAGCATCAATTAAACATGAACAAAATATAACCCCTCAAAAGAGCACTTATTTACTGTTATAAATTATTATTTAATAGACTGCTAACTAGAGAAATGTCAGGTTTCTGCATCTTCAGAAATAAAGCTATTTGGAAAATGCCCAGATCCATAAACCTATTTTGAAACTCCAAATATAATATGGAAAGGGAAAGGTCAAGGACATGGTTATTTTGCACTATTTATTTTATATATATTCTGTTTCTACACACACACATACATATTCAGTGGTTGCTTTATTAGATACCTCCTGTACCTAGTAAGAGGGCACTGATTGTATGTTTGTGGTCTTCTGCTGCTGTAGCCCATCACTTCAAGGTCAAAATGCACTTTCACAGATGCTCTTCTGCACACCACTGTTGTAATGCATGGTTATTTGAGTTACTATCACCGTCCTGTCAGTTTGAACCAGTCTGGCCATTCTCCGCTGACTTCTCTCATTAACAAGGCATTTTGCCCACAGAACTGCTGCTCAATGGATGTTTTTAGTTTTTTTTTTGCACCATTCTCTGTAAACACGAGACTGCTGTGTGTGAAAATCCAAGCAGATCAGCAATTTATATGATACTCAAACCACCCCATCTCCCACCACCATGCCACTTATTTGGGGTAGGAGACCGTTGTCAAACACATTCTAATTAGTGTTGGTCACACTCGCTTGTACGGCCAATGGAAGCTACACCGTGCAGAGTGAAGATTTTAAAATAGCATTAGTTGTGTGTGTTTGTGTTCAAAAAGCAATGTTTTTTTTCATTGATGGTTGGCAAGAAATAAGCAAGACAATTCAAAATTGTTTTATTCGCTGCAATTTTAAGCATTCAAACTTCAAGATGCCACTTATATAGCTAGGGTGCCTAAAGACTTTTGCACAGTACTGTATATTATGTCTTTCCAGTTACCAAATCACACATAATACTACTGAGCTAATTCAAAATTATGTACTGCTTCCCAACCGTCTTATTTTAACCAATATACAGTCACGTGCAAAAGTCTTAGGCACCCTAGATATAGATATATGTGCCTAAGACTTTTGCACATTGCTGTATTTTATATATAGATATTCATCAGCCCGAAATTGTCCTCAAATGGAAGAAATTCAGTACTGTTGCTACTCTCCCAAGAAGCAGGAGTCCTGCAAAGATCACAGCAAGAGTACAATGCGTAATGCTGAAGGAGGTCAAAAAGAACCCAAGGGTAGCAGCAAAAGACCTGCAGAAATCTCTAGAACTTCCTAAAGTCTCTGCTCATGGTGTCCACTATAAGAAAAACACTGAACAAGAATGGTGTTCATGGAAGGACACCACGGAGCAAACCACCACTCTCCAAATAAAACATCTCTTCACATCTCAAGTTTGCAAAAGACCACCTGGATGTTCCACAATGCTTCTGGGACAATGTTCTGTGGACAGATGAGACAAAAGTTGAACTTTCTAGCAAAAATGCACACTGCTACGTTTGGAGGAAAAAAAGGTACTTCACACCAACACCAAAACCTCATCCCAACTGTGAAGCATGGTGGAAGGAGTATCATAGTTTGGGGTTGCTTTGCTGCCTCAGAGCCTGGACAGCTTGCAATCGTTGAGGGAACAATGATTCAAAATTGTATCAAGCCACCTACAGGAGAATGTCAGGGTAGCGGTCCGTCACCTGAAGCTTAATAGAAGTTGGATGATGCAACCAGACAAGGATCCAAAGTACAAGAGTAAATCCACAACAAAATGGTTTTTAAAAAAAAAAAGAAAATTCATATTCTGGAATGGCAAAGTCAGAGTCCAGACCTTAACCCAATTGAGATGCTGTGGCATGACCTGAAGAGGGTTGTCCATGCAAGGTGTCCCAGAAATACTGATGAACTGAAACATTTTTGTCTGGAGGAATGGTCTAAAATTCCTCCTTGTTATTGTGCAAATCTGATCAGCAGCTACAGGAAATGTCTGGTTGAGATTATTGCTGCAAATAACCAGTTATTAAATACAAAGATTCACATAACTTTTTCCAGCCTGGACTGTGAATGATTAAACAATGTGTTCAATAAAGACATGAAAAGTACAATTGCTTGTGTGTTATTAGTTTAGGCAGATTTTGTTTGTCTATTTTGTTCAAGCCACATTTTATGAGCAATTAATGCAGAAAACCACATAATCGTAAAGGGATAACATACAAGTGGTTAGAGACTCAGTGCTTCAGGTCTATCCATCAGAGTCTGCAGGTCTATCCATCAGAGTCTGAAGCAAACAATCCATCATATTCCTGAAGTGATGGTCAAACTTTTATGAAATTCTACCGGTCTGGACAAGGCGGCAACAACCGTTTATAAAAGCCAAGGCTAAACAGCTCATAAACAAAACCTGTGGGCTGTAGTGGGAGAAGGGAAAGTGGGGTGCAGAGTTGGCTTAATGGTTACATCCTTACCAGTGCAGTGATGCAATAAGCTTTTACATCCTGTTGTCAGATCTTGCAACTCTAGTTTCTTGCTTAATCTCATGCTGCACATTTATGAAAAAAGGGGTGATTATTTAATTTGAACACAGTTGTCTGCCAGTGAATTATTTTGCCTTTCAAAATGACATGAGGGAACACAAAACACCCAATATTTCTGTTACATAATAAAAGTGATAAACGAGGCACTTAATTCTAATCAAACCGTCCCACTCACAAAATACAAAAAGATGCTAGTTTCCCTTTGTAAATTATTCAGCCTGCCTCTGGAAATGGCCACGTTGCTGAGAGCACAAGTTAAGAGTGCTAGGGAGAACACAAACCCCACTCACAAGCATTACACTTTCACATCAATAATATCCAAATCAGCTAACACCCACAGCAGTTAACCAGAACCTCCACTGATGCAACATTTTTTAAATTTCGGAGTGGTTTCTGCCTGGAGAAAATCTACCAACATACTACTGCCAAGCAGATTTCGCCTCCAATACTATTCCCATTACTGACTCATCCCCACCAACCACACCCCATCTTAGGGCACTTGTCCATTCAATCACAAGACGGGCAACACTGGCCTTTCACTTCTTCCTTTTTCACCACCCACAGACACAAAAATTGAAGCAGCAATTTACTTGCACTTTTTTCAATCTCATGCACTGCTTTTGGTGCTTACAATGTGATTTCCTCTGCAGTGGAGAAACCACATGCAGATCAGATTGTATTTTACATTCTACTTAACTAGGGAGTTCACATCCGTGATCCGCACTGCAGTTTACATAACACCAGCAGCTGACTACTATCAAGCGCTTCAGATACTGTGATGATGCCATCTCCAAACAAGAAACATTCTATCCTGACACATTTCAAATCATAGTTGGGGACTTCAGCCAGGTTTATTTGAAGAAATCCCTGCTCAACAATCATCAGCATATAACTTGCAGCACCAAAGGTCCCAAAACACGAGGCCACCGTTATACTAAGATAAAGAATCCCTACCATTTCATAACCAGACCACAATTCGGTAAATCAGATCACTTGGCTGTCATTCTACCCACATACAGGCACAGGCTATAAAGAGCAAGACTCCAGAGATTAAGATTACAAAGAAGTGGTCGTGGGAGGCAGAGGAGAGAGACGAATGGACAAAGGAGTCGCATAGGGAGTGATCCCTGCGGAAAGTAGAAAGCGGCGGGAGGGCAGCGGGGGGAGATGTGCCTGCTGCTGGGATCCCATTGGAGAAGGTGGAAGTCGCAGAGAATTATGTGCTGGACGCGGAGGCTGGTAGGGTGGTAGGTGAGGACAAGAGGAACCCTATCCCTGGTAGGGTGGCATGAGGATGGGTGAGAGCAGACGTGCGTGAAATGGGAGAGATGCAGTTGAGGGGAGTGTTGATTGTGAAGGAAGGGAAGCCCCTTTCTTTGAAAAAGGAGGGCATCTCCTTTGTTCTAGAATGAAAGGCCTCATCCAGAGATAAGATGCGGCAGAGACAGAGGAATTTTTGGCGCTTTTCCAAGTAACAGGGTGGGAAGTATAGTCCAGGTAGCTGTGAGAGTCTGTGGGTTTATAACAGACATCAGTACATAAGCTGTCTCCAGAACCAGGGGAGAGGTCGTGGAAATGGACCAGATAAATTTCATTTAGTGTGGATTTACAGAAAATGGGAGGAAATGAGTTTGAAGGGCTAGCACCCACTCAATGGCCAGAACAGCCTTTTCCCACGTTGGTACTAGATTTTAATAATGCTAAGTTTTTCTTCACCTCAAAATGGTGTAAAAATAAAACAGCAAAAGGACATTTCCTCCACCTGCCTTCCAGGCAGCATCGACAGAAAGAGCTACAGACTTAATATTTCAGGTAAGAGATAAAATTTTTATGGAGGGAGAATCATATTGATGTTAAAATAATGATGCATAATATTCAGAGAATACCTTTCAAAATTGGGGTCAGAAATAGCTTTTTATACAAACAGAAACCACAGCAAATGATTAGCCTTTTATTAAAATCTATCTGAATGCCATCTTAGTTTACTAGTCAATATTCTTGAAACATATTTAATGAGTTAACATCTGAGTGCTATATATAATCAAGTAAAAGAAGAACATTTTGAAAGGGTAAAGAACTGCTAAGTTCAGTTACTAAGAATAAATTCTGAAATACTGTATACACAATTAAGCAATGCAAAATACTTGAACTTATTTTACTTCAGCGCAGAAGTGGTGATACTTTAGTGCCAAAGTTTACATGCATTTTTACAAAATAATGAAAAGGATTAAATACCAACTCTTGGAAAGGTACAGTAAATATACTACATTCTAGATTTCATTGACGACAAAGAATAATGACCTCTTAAACCAGTTCCACTTTTTAAAAAACCACACATCATATTAGTGACATTTATTAAACAGACTCTTAGATAGAGACATGGATATAGAAAAATGGAGGGAAATGTGGGCGAGAAGGCATAGATTGATCTTGGAGTAGATTAAAATATTGCCCAACATTGTGGGCCTAAAGGCCTGTACTGTGCTCTCTGTTCTATTTTAATCATCAATATATTGAAATGTTCAATTGAAACAGGAACCTTTATGAGGCTGGTTACAAACTTGGAACACCTGACTCCATCTTATGCTAAAGGACGACATTTTTCTCTTTAAAGTAGCACTTCAAGGTCAAAAACATTGTGTTGAATGTATTACTTTATACAAGTAAAATTTGTCAAGCAGCGCTTGATTGCTTATTGTGATAACAAAATAGTCCTGACCCTGTTGTTCATGACTCATTTGAAATATTTTTGAAGGTCACTATAATGCAATTTCATAGATATTTCTAACCTCTGCATGTGAATAACACCTTATGCACAGGGAAAAATGCTTTTTTAAACATATTGATGTAAAAATAGCTCACTTTCTTTACACTTTTTAAAAGAGTCATCTCAAACTTCATTTTCACCTAACTAAACAAAATTGAACAAATTGTGTAGTTTAATACTTGTTACATACAGACTTATCTGCAGTTAAATCAAGATAAAAATAAACACAAGAGTCCTGGTGAAGGACCTCGCAGGAACGTCAACTCTTTATTCCTTTCTTTCCATAGATGCTGCCTGACCTCCTCAAACATTTTATGCATGTTACAAGACAAAAATATTCGTAGCAGATGTACGCATCCTAAATTTCACTGCATTGTTTAATAACAAAACCAGATAAACCTGCACAATTGAGTTCGGAGTAAAAAGACATTGCTTAGAACTTGACAAAGTGATGTTTGGCTATTTAGAAAACTGGCTGCCAGATGGATTAATAAATCCATTGCCGCAGGGAAATTCAGCAAACTACTTTCACTTAATCTGCAGAAATCACTGAGAGTGAACATTATGAAAGATATGTCAGCTCTCATGAAGGGTCATTGACCTACTTTCACTTTCCACCAATGGTACTTGACCAGCTGAGTTTTTCCAGCATTTCTGTTTTTGTTTCTGATTCTACTATCAGCAATTTTATTTGTCTTCCATTTAATCTGTGGTAATTTACAATCATGTGCTTAGTTTAAGCAGAATCAAGGATTCAAACCCAATTCTGCAGGAAGACTACAGTCTTCATGAAATGGGCATTTAGAAACACACACAAAAAAAAATGCTGGTGAACGCAGCAGGCCAGGCAGCATCTATAGGAAGAGTACTATCAACGTTTCGTGCCAAGACCCTTCGTCAGGACTAACTGACTCTTCTTTCAGTTAGTCCTGACGAAGGATCTCGGCCCAAAACGCCGACTGTACCTCTTCCTAGAGATGCTGCCTGGCCTGCTGCGTTCACCAGCATTTTTTGTGTGTGTTGCTTGAATTTCCAGCATCTGCAGATTTCCTCATGTTTGGGCATTTAGAAATTTAATTGAAATTAATTTTGGTGGGAACAGCTATGGATATTTAAACGTTAAACTACTGGACAAACTTTTCGTGCAAAATGGCAAAAGTTCCACACAAAACCACCAGCAATGTTCTACACATTACCTACACATTTATGGGATTCTATGGTGAACAGGGAAGTCCCAAATTTAGAACAAAACATTACAGCACAGTACAAACTCTCCGGCCCACAATATTGTGCTGACCTTTTAAATTACTCTAAGATCAATCTAACCTTCCCCCCTCCCACATAACACACCACATTTCCTTCACTAATGTGCCTAAGAGTTCTTAAAATGTTCCTGAAGTATTTGTCTGTACCACCACCTCTGGCAGGGCATTCCATCTTTTTATTCTGGCCTCTTCCCGCCCCCCCCCACCCCCAGTCCTGATGAAGGTTCTCAGTCACAAACGTCAACTGTTTATTTATTTTTGTAGATGCTGCCTGACCTGCGGAGTTCCTTCAGCTTTTTGTGTGTGGTGCACCTCTATTAAGTCGCCTCTCATGCTCCTTCGCTCCAGAGAGAAATTATCAGAAGCCCTTTGATGGCAAATTTTCCAAATGTGCTTTTCAGGGAAATCTGTCTGCAGAACCGCTGCTATATTAGATTGAGCCTAAATATATGCTCATTTTCATGAAGAACATGGGAACATAATGAAGCCAGGAATTAGGCACTGAAGTGGGCCACCTAACCCTTCGAACCTGCTCCTCTCACTTATCAAGTTCATGGCTAATCTGCTCTTATTTTCCAACAATATTCCCATATCCATTGATATTGTTAATATCCAAATTAACTATTTCAGAGTTTCCATAGCTTTCCAATGTAGAAAATGACCAAGATTTACCATCTTCTACGTAAAGAAATATCAGCTCATCTCATTGGCTGCAAGTTACCAGGTAAATGCACGGACATTCATGTTTTATTTTGTAAATTGAGTTTAGTTAAATGTTATTGAAGGTATTTTTTGAGGTTTGATCCTTTAAAAGCTTTGCAAAATTTTTCAATTACATTTTTTTTGGCGTTTGCGTGCGCGATGTGGGCGGGACAATGTCTTTTTCATGCCTTTGTAAGGCGTGAAGAGAGAGAGAGAGACAGACAGACAGACAAACACAGACTGTGTGGCGCGCCACTCCTTACATAGACATTTTGCAGTATTTTTCCCTTTATTTTACGAGGTCGAGTTGCGATCTCGACACTCAACCCAGCACGGACAGAAAGTGTACTCGGGAGCAGACCCGACTGGGTTTGAACCCAGGAACCTCCATTCCAGAGTCCAGCGCTGATGTCATTGCGCCACCAGACGGCCTCAATTACATTTTTCTGAAACAATTCTTTTTTGATTATTTTATGTCAGGCTGAGAGAGTGGACATGGCTTCCCGTTTACACCATGGGGGGGGGGGTGGGAAGAATTAGAAATATTCATATTCCTCCTGCCTCCACTCAAGCATTCTCCCATATAGCAGTACTGCAAGGGACCTTGCCATTTAGGATATGGTTAGGTTCTTCGCAATGGTGAAAACCATAAATTGACAATTTATGCCAACATGTGCAAAATTGAAAAAGTATAATGTATTTCAATCCTATAGAATGGACCGCAGAATATTAGTGGCAATGTTCAATTATTTAATATTTTAACTACGGTTATACGGTGGCTATGGGTTTCCCCCAGTACTAGATGACTCAATCAGGCCAAGGTGCTCATCCTGGCAAGAAATCTTACCACTGGTGTGGCCAATGCACTTTTTGCAACCACTATTCCCAAAGATTGATGCACTGATAATTTATGTTAATGGATTTTGGAAATCTTTCTTCCATGAACAAAGTTTCATACTTAATGAATTTTGACTAGCTTTAGTAGAACTGTGGATCAGTCTAGATATCAAATTCAACTCATTAGAGATTAAACCCCTTGCAGCTTCCAGGAATGCAGACTAGATTCAGACAAATTTCATGCCAAAATTTTGCTCAGTGCATCCCTCAACAGCTGAAGCCAGAGATTAATTAAATTCACTTCATTCACTGGAGCTCAGCTATCATAAGCCTGCACACCCAAGCAGGCAGTTTAACAGGTCTTTTAATTGGCCAAGTCCAGATATGAAGAGGTGAGCAAGGGTCATTCACTGAGCACTCAGATAAGAAAGAATAGTGAAGTCTATGGAAATCCAGACAGCAAACTATAGAGATTGAAAATCCTAAAAATGTATGCCTGAGAACTATGACTTGAAATAAAACTTTATATCTATCATATATATATAAAAAAATAAAAATGAGAGAGAGAGAGAGAGAGAGAGAGTGTGTGAGTGTGTGTGTGAGTGTGTGAGTGTGTGAGTGTGTGTGTGTGTGTGTGTGTGTGTGTGTGTGTGTGTGTGTGAGTGAGTGTGTTTTATTTCAAGTTACAGTTCTCAGGCATACATTTTTAGGATTTTCAATCTCTGTAGTTTGCCCTCCGGATTTCCACAGACTTCACTACTATTCTTTCTTATCTTTATACTGTGTGTGTGTATATATATATATAGATAGATATATATTTATACACACACACATCTGGACACAATATTTACATTTTAAGCACCATGGTTGGAGTGCTTATAAGCTTATTTCCTCCATCATAAAGCCACAGGGTGGTACAGTATTGCATGTTATCCTGCTGTTTTGGATCATGACCTTGGAAGCTGTTTCAGTGGAGTCTGGCCTGTGGCCACATGGGTTTCTGCTGGATGCTCTGGTTCTCTCCCACATCCCAAAGCTGCACTATCTTTGCAGTTTAACTGGTGAGTATTAATCATACTCCGTATAGATGGCTTGCAAAAGACTCATGGTAAACTTGACAGACACATGAGGCGACAGAGACAATAGAGAAAAAAGCTTGGGAATGGGACTGAGGGAAGGGCTCTAAGAGCTTGCATTAACTCAACAGGCAGAACAGCCTCCTATGATGCACTGAATAAAATGCATTGAATAGTGTTACACAAAGTTACCTTAACTCACACAGCAAGACCACTTGAGATTAACTATACCTTATGTAGTTAGTTGTACTTTCATCCATAAGTGTGCAATATGCAACACCTAATTCACAGAATGTGGTCACCAATACCATAATTTCCCTATTAAAATATTATATAGCAATCTTTTGTCATGTCTTCCACCATTACACAAGAGGTGCACTAACTTCAAGATGAAATGCCACCAGTTGAAACAACTATCAAGTATTGCAACACCGTACAGCGACAGTGATCAGCGTCCAATTACCGCCACTGTCTGTAAAGAGTCTGTACGTTCTCCTTGTGACCTTGTTGGTTTGTGGGTTTCCTCCCACAATCCAAAGACATAGTGGTTAGAGTTAGTAAGTTTGGGGCATGTTACATTGGTACAGGAAGCATTACAACACTTGTTGGCTCCCCTCCCTCGCCCCCCCCACCTTTTCGGACTGTGTTGGTCGTTGGTGTAAATGGTCCATTTCACTGCATATTTCAATGTACATGTGACAAATAAAGATCATCTTTAAATCGGTATTATTGCAATAATTTACTCCAATTATCTCTAGTATTTAACTAGAGTTTCAAAATTTAAATTGTTGCTCATAGACTCAGAAATCTAATTGCAAGCAAACATCTCAAATGTTCAACTCTGTGGTGATCACACAAATGTCACCAGAAACTCCTAAGACCAAATTTTCCATTTAAATAACACAACCCTGGACAAGAAATTGCCATTAATTCTTCAGTTTCACTTTTCAACCATATTTAAAACTGAAGAACCCTTCTCTGATCTTGCCGTATTTCCATTCACTATAAAATGCTTTGATATCATTTCAGAAAGAACGATGACAATAGCTTCCATAAATAATCTACAGTACTGTGCAGAAGTCTTCGGCACCCTAGATTTTTTTTATATATGGTTTCAGATGGTATGGCCTCCACTGAGCCCTGATAAGACCTGGTAAGACAGAAGCAAGTGAGACAGCCAAAGTCTGCAGAACTGTGGCAAGTTCTCCAGGATGGTTGGAACAACCTACCTGCCGATTTTCTTATAAAACTACATGATAGTGTATCTAAGAAATTGATGCAGTTTTAAAGGTGGTCACACCAAATATTGGTTTTGATTTAATTTTTTTTTAAAAAGAACTGTTTATTGCTCTTTATAGTAAATAATCTGTTATTTAGAAACTTTTAATATTATTTTTGAAACCATCTTTGCGTTACAGAATTTTTTTTACATGTGCCTAAGACTTTTGCACAGTACTGTAGATTATTTATGGAAGCTATAGTGGAGTTGTCATTCTTCTTTCTGAAATGACCTTTTTCTAAATATATTATTGTATTGAAATTGAAGGAATGGGAAGTTTGGACAGACAGTTGACATAAAATACTCTTAAATTATTTATTACAAGCAACTGGGAACTCTTACAATACCAATAAAATGGTGCTATTCTGTCTCACAACATAGCAGGTTCATTTATGTGAGTCAAATTAAGCTTTTTTTCTTACCTCCACAACATTACAAGGAGGGAGGAAAAACTCACAGAAATATTACATAATTAAGAATTGTACATATCAGTATCAGAAAAAGTCTGCACCCATGATAAAGTTATCATTTCAAATTGGTTTGAACTGCAATGGAAAAGACTTGAAGCCCATTTGGCTCCAGTGTTATATTTCCATTATTGCTGAGACTTCAGAGATGCATAAATATAGGAGTTTTTTTTTTATTTTGTGTACCTTTTAGAGATACTGTTTGGAGCATTTTTATTCTACATTGAAGTGTACTCAATCAAAATAATCTGTGTGAAATAAGGAAGTTGTTGGTCAGGAAATGGGAGTCTTGCAGTTTGAAAGAAAATGAACTGAGATCTGGATTGGCAAGGCGTCACCATAAGACAAGAAATTCTGCAGATGCTAGGAACTCAGCAGGTCAGGGAGCACCGATGGAAATATATAAACACTCAAGATGTTTCGAGCCGGAACCCTTCTTCAGGACAGATAGGATGTGACAATAATCATTTCTCAGGCATTTGTACCAGAGCTTCATATTAATAACTTGAATGAAGTGAAAAACAGATTTGAGAGGATATTATATGGAACATGCTTTATCATCAATATATATATATATATATATATATATATATATATATATATACTGTTTACTCTGTGAGGTTCATGAGAGCAAGTAATTTCATTCCGCCCTGATATATATGACAATAAGCTGGAAATGCTTCCAACACAAATCTAAAGATACCAAGTATTAAACCTTTATCTAATAAGAAATGCTCCGAGGGTACCTGGCCAAGTACCAAAAACTTGTGCTGATCAACTGGCTGGAACGGCCATCGATATGTTTAACCTATCACTTCAGCAGTCTGAGGCACCCACCTGTTTCAAGCAGGCTTCAATTACACCGGTGCCTAAGGAGAACATGGTAACCTGTCTCAATGATTATCGTTCAGTAGCACTTGCATCCACAGTGATGAAGTGTTTTGAAAGGTTGATAATAAAACATACAAACTTCTGCCTGAGAAGTGACTTGGATCTGCTCCAATTTGCCTACTGGAGCAACAGGTCTAGAGCAGATGCCAACTCATCGGCTCTTCAACCAACTCTGGAATATCTGAACAGCAAAAATGCTTTTTTATCATCTACAGCTCAGCATTCAATATCATCATCCCTTCAAAACTAATCAATAAGCTCAAAGACCTTGGTCCCAATACCTAATTGTGCAATTGGATCCTCGATTTCCTCACTTGCAGACCAAAATCAGTATGAATTGGCAACATCTCCTCCACCCTCTCCATTAGCACAGGTACACCATAAGGCTGTGTGCTTAGCCCACTGCTCTACTCATTTAACACTTATGACTGTGTGGCAAAACACAACTGTAATGTCATATTCAAGTTTACTGACAATAACACTGTCACTGGCCAAATTAAAGGTGGTGATGATTCAGTATATAAGGGGGAGATTGAAAATCTGGCTGAGTGGTGCCATAGCAACAACCTCTTACTCCATGTCAACAAGACCAAGGAGCTGATTATTGACTTCAGAAGAAGGAAACCAGCAGTCCATGAGCCAGTCCTCATCAGAAAGAGTGAGCAACTTTAAATTCCTTGGTGTTATTATTGCGGGAGAAAATCCTACAAAAAGCTGTTGAAGTGGTCCAATCCATCATGCGCAAAGCCCTGCCCACCACTGAGCACTCTATATGAAACGCTGTCGCAGAAAAGCAGCAATCATCATTAGAGACCCCCATGACCCACGATATGTTCTCATCTCGCTGCAGCCATCAGCAAGGTGGACCTGGAGCATAAGCACTCATACAACCATGTTCAGAAACATCAGGCTCTTCAACCAAAGGGAATAACTTCACTTGCTTCATCATTGAAATGTTCCCACAACCAATGAACTCACTTTCAAGGACTCTTCACCTCATGTTCTCAATATTTATTGCTTATTTATTATTATTTTTTCTTTTTGTGTTTGCACAGTTTGTTGTCTTCTGGTCAAGAAGGTGCCAGCAAACAACGATTCCTCAGCCGAAGTATTCTGAGATTTGTGGATTGGACTGTAGTTCAAACTAACTGTAGTTCATATTGGCCGCTTTCAGTTCTATGTTTTTATCGTGTTCTCACCCATTCTTTCTTGTTGCGGGTTGGCGGGGTGGGGGCTTGTAAGCGCTGATCACAAACAAGAGAAAATCTGCAGATGCTGGACATCCGAGCAACACACATAAAATGCTGGAGGAACTCAGCAGGCCAGGCAGCATCTATAGAAAAAAGTACAGTCGATGTTTCAGGCCGAAACCCTTCTGCAGGACAGGAGCAAAAAAAAAAGCCGGGGAGTAGACTTGAAAGGTGGGGAGAAGGGAGAGAGAAATACCAGGCGATAGTTGAAACTGGGGGGTGGGAGGGGGGAATGAAGCAAAGAACTAGGAAATTGATTGGTGAAAGAGACAGAATGCCATGGAAGAAAGAAGAACGGTTGGGGGGAGTACCAGAGGGAGGAGATGGGCTGGTAAGGAGATGACATGAGAGAGGTACAAGGGAATGGGAAATGGTGAAGGGGGGGGGGAGGGGTTGGAGGTATTACTGGAAGTTTGAGAAGTCTGGGTAACCTGTTAGTTTTTGTGCCAGGGAGGGGATAGCAGTGTTTGGGGTTTGCAGGTTTTTCTTTCTTTTCCTTTTCGTGCGGAGGGGAGGGATTGATGTCTTTCTTTCAACTACTTATATGGCTTTCTGTATTCTGCATGCACACTTAGATAATAAAATGAACTTTTGAACACTGGTTGAATGTCCAACTTGGTGAGATATTTCATTGATCCTGTTATGGTTATTATTTATTGAGTATGCCCACAAGACAATGAATCTCAGGGCTGTATATGGTGACATATTTATTTATTGATTGATTGATTGATGTATTGAGATACAACACAGGATAAGCCCTACCAGCCCTTCTAGCCACACCACCCAACAATCCCCTGATTTAATCCTAGTTTAATCATGGGATAATTTACAATGACCAATTAACCTACCAACTGCAGGAGGAAACCAGAAAACCCAGAGGAAACCCACATGGTCCTGGGGAGAACGTACAAACTCTTACAGGAAGCGGAGGGAATTGAACACGGATCACTGGTGCCGTAAACACTATGCTACAGTGATGCATTCCTTGATAATTTACTTGAGCTTTGAACATTCTAAAAGATAAAGACTGATTGATCAACATATCAGTTTGTGAATAACAATTAAAATAACTCCATCTGGGTTTACATCAACAATGTGACTAGTAACTCAATAGCTGTAGCTCCAGGCATTTATCTGCAGTGGGGGGGGGGGGGGGTGGCAGAAATGAAATTACTCCTGCAAAACACTAGAACCTCACCTGTGCAATTCCCATAACGTCCAAAGACTATAGTCTATTGATCCAGCAAGAAGCTAATATGATTTTCACTCATGGAACCGCAAACCTGAAAACACAAGATGACCTTACCACCTCCTCAACCTATTCTGTTATTTAGAACCATAAATGAATATGCACCTCAAATCCACTTCCTCAGCAAATACCACTCCATAGATGCTGCCTGACCTACTGAGCTCGCCCAGCTTTTTGTGTGTGTTTCTCAGCAGATAACCATTAATCTTATTCTTGATTCCAGCGTTGAATATACTAAAAGACTAAACATCACAAACCTCTGGGGAAGAAAAAAAAATTACAAGCCTTGCAACTCTTGCCTGAAGGTATTTCTCCCCAACTCAGTCTTGAGCAAGTAACCCATAACCTCAAAACTATGGGCCCTTGCTCTAGGCTTTCCAATTATTCTGACTCTAGCTGGAATCACAGAAATAGGGGCGTATGAACAAAGAATCTATACTGAAACTTTAACTCATCTGATCTCCACATATGACAATGACAAGCCTGTGTTTTCTGCAGCTTTTTTTGGGATGCACTGAAGAAATTTACTGCTGGTAGCTGTACACAATGCTGTTTAAAAGATTTTTGCAATATATTCAGAAATTTTAATTTTAGTTTTCATCACATCAGCATCAACAGTTCTCTGCCATTGTCCAAATAAAACATGGGCATACTTCCAAAGTTTTGTGTTCTATTCATCACTCAACTAAGCACCTTAAGTTTTAAAAAAAAAGTGATAATTAAAAATGCTATTATGCAGAGCTCATGTACACTACAGCTAAAGTCCTTTATAATCATAGCTATGATCACAGAACAATGCCACACTGAAAGTTTCACTGAAGTGAAGCAATGTACCGTACACTCCGGGATGCCCAAAAATTCACAAGGGTAAATAGAATACAAGAGAGGGTTAGCTCTTATACATGTCAAAGCCATAAAGCCAGCAACATATGCACCATTCATGCTTTTAAAGAACTCCCAAAACATAGTCATTAGACTGATTTCTCATCTGTAACTAGTTCTGAGATATTCAATGAGAAATGTACTTCAAATAGGTCAGACTGCATATTCTTTGGCTATGGTAGATGCTATCTTACAGCAGAATGCAATAATTGCATTTGCTATTTATTGCAGTTATTTTATATTTTGTCATAAATATACAATTGAGCATAATGCTTTCTTTCTCCTATATCCAAACAATGTTCCTACACACCAATGAATATCAAAGTTGAACTCTCACTCAACTTATCAGTATTCAGAGGCTGTGAAAACACAAATTTAACAGATTCCAACTGTGCTTTAGATCTAGCATAACAAATGTGAGACTTAAAATTACTAAATCATGAACTAATTTTCTCTGCAGAAATTACCACGTTATAAGCATAGTACCCAGTAAACAGGTTGGTAGTTTAACTTCACCCCAATCCTTCAAAAAGGGAAAATGATTTTCTGAAGAAAAACTATGAATTCAAATTTCTTTCTTCTTCAATAGTGTACTTTCCTTGATAGTGTTCAGATTAAGAAATCCATATCTTTCAGTGTACACATCTTCAAAAAGTCAAGATACTCTAGATCTAGCCCACTTCTATAGATTAAGATGTCTGTTTATTCAAACTGAAAGTTTGAATACTGTAATGAACATTGATGTTTGGCTCACAAAGCATTTCTCATTCATTGAAAGTATATATCTTCCATTCTAAAGGGTTACTTCCTCACTGAACATAAAATGTCAAATCCTGAACAGCAAAACATTTTGTTATTTTTCTCATTTCAGCATGGAAGATGAAATTATAAAAATAGAATCCTATCAGTAAAACCCAATTACAATGATTTTTTAGTATTGTCCAATCTCTTCCCTCTTTCAACTAATGCCTTGAT
The DNA here is from genome assembly GCF_030028105.1 of Mobula birostris. NCBI lineage: Eukaryota > Metazoa > Chordata > Chondrichthyes > Myliobatiformes > Myliobatidae > Mobula > Mobula birostris. The sequence continues at coordinate 52,668,854 of NC_092393.1, read as the reverse complement.
TATTTTAATAAAGATAAAGATTAGCTTTGTCACATGTAAATTGAAACATTCAGTGAAATAATTCTCAGATTTCCAAACACCAATTCTTTTTAAAAAAAACCATGAAGGGCATCATAACATTCTACCAATCCAGTTCCCAGCAAAATGGCGTGAAGGTTCACAACTAGAACAGCAGCTTAACCACCCCCAAACATCCACTACAACATCTACTGTCAGGTCAGTGTTTTCAACAGGCAATGACTCAAGAAGGACCCAACGTAGATTGAGAGACTGCTTCGCCGAGCATCTACACTCCATCCGCCAGAAAAAGCGGGATCTCCCAATGGACACCCATTTTAATTCCACTTCCCATTCCAATATGTCCATCCGTGACCTCCTCCACTTTCGGGATAAGGCCACACTTAGGTTGGAGGAACAACACCTTATACTCCACTGGGGTAGCCTCCAACCTGATGGCATAAACATCGATTTCTCAAACTTCCACCCACCCCTTCATCATTTCCCATCCCCTTGTCTCTCTCTCATGTTATCTCCTTGCCGGCCCATCACCTCCTTCTGGTTCTCCTACCCGCACCCTTTCTTCCATGGCCTTCTGTCTCTTTCACAAACCAACGTCCTAGCTCTTTGCTTCATCCTTCCCCCTCCGTTTCACCTATTGCCTGGCATCTCTCTCTCCTCTCACCCTGCCTTTCAAATCTACTCCTCAGCTTTTTTCTCTCCAGTTCTGCCAAAGGGTTTCTTCCCAAAATATCGACTATATTTTTTTTCCCACAGATGTTGCCTAACCTGCTGAATTTCTCCAGCATTTTGTGTGTGTTGCTCAGATTTCCAGCACCTGCAGACTTTCTCTTGCTTAAGAAGGACCCTCACCATCCAGGCATGCCCTGTTCTCATTACTAGGAGGTCCAGGAGCTTGAAGACACACACACACACACTCTCAATGTTTTTGGAACAGCTTCTTAGCCTCCACCATCAGATCTCTGAATGGTTCGTGAACCAATGAACACAACCTCACTAGTGAGTATATTGTATAATATATTTATACCATACTTATACAATGCAATACATACACACACATTCTTCTATTTTACTTGTTGAATATAGTCATTTTCATGCACTGTACTTCTGCTACATAATAACAAATTTCACATCTGTCAGTAATAATAAACCCGATTCTGAAATTAACCTCTCCGAAGTCCATTCATCTCCCCAGATAAAAAAGCACAGCTTGTCAAAATTGTGCATATGCTAGCCATGGCTGCCTCTTAATGGGTTATTTTGGAACATTTTGCATCAGTCCTGTTCACATCTTTTCTGATACTCCCTTGTCTCTATTGTACCTTTTCCAAACTGGGCAATGTTATTATAGCAACACGCATCTCTAGGAAGAGGTACAGTCGACATTTTGGGCTGAGACCCTTCGTCAGGACTAACTGAAAGAAGTGCTAGTAAGAGGTTTGAAAGTGGGAGGGGGAGGGGGAGATCCAAAATGATAGAAGACAGGAGGGGGAGGGATGTTGCCAAGAGCTGGACAGTTGATTGGCAAAAGGGATATGAGAGGATCATGGGACAGGAGGCCCAGGGAGAAAGAAAAGGGGAAGGGGGGAAAATACCCAGGAGATGGGCAAGGGGTATAGTGAGAGGGACAGAGGGCAAAAAAGGAGAGAGAGAAAGAATGTGTGTATATAAATAAATAACGGATGGGGTACAAGGGGGAGGTGGGGCATTAGCAGAAGTTGTTACCCCATCTGTTATTTATTTATATACACACGTTCTTTTTCTCTCTCTCCCTTTTCTCCATCTGTCCCTCTCACTATACCCCTTGCCCATCTTCTGGGTTCCCCCCCTCCCCCTTTTCTTTCTCCCTGGGCCTCCTGTCCCATGATCCTCTCATAACCCTTTTGCCAATCAACTGTCCAGCTCTTGGCTCCATCCCTCCCCCTCCTGTCTTCTCCTATCATTTTGGATCTCCCCCTCCCACTTTCAAATCTCTTACTAGCTCTTCTTTCAGTTAGTCCTGACGAAGGGTCTTGGCCCGAAACATCAACTGTACCTCTTCCTAGAGATGCTGCCTAGCCTGCTGTGTTCACCAGCAACTTTTATGTGTGTTGCTTGAAATTCCAGCAACTGCAGATTTCCTCGTGTTTGCAATGTTATTATATTCTGTTATGAATTTCAGCATTCTTTCATTGTAAAGAAATAGTTATTTTTTCAGGCCAAAGACCTTTTGTCACCTGTGGTCTTTATATTTATTATATTAGAATCAGCATTCTAGTCTTGCTGATTTAACTGTTCTATTTGAGGCAAGGTTATTTTAATAACAACTAATATTTAAGTTTTTTTTCCATTGTTTCATTAATGCCCATTTCATGGCTTTGAGAGAATTAAATTTATTATTTGTAAAATGCAACAGCACAGTCCTAGTGAAATACAAGGTTCTTGTACTATTTACCAACAAATGCTCATTAAACTATGGGAATTCCAATGAAATACAAGGCTTCAGAGCATTCTCCGTTCTCTTCACCTACTGGGGATTATTTTAATTTCCTTTTCTGTCGGGTGCGTTTTCCATTGAGAACACTGATGTATAATTTTTGGTAAAATTGCTGTTCTGATTTATGCAAAACAAAGAAACTTTATCTGCAGGCCTTATTACTTTGTTAATTCTATTTGCATTGTGCTCTGCCAGGAATTGCATAAGTAAGTCCATAAAAACCTGCCCCATACCCAGAAAACAATTGCAGCCACTGCTTCTTATTCCCATTAAAACAATACCTGATCTGAGAGCTGGGGAAATAAACAAGTATTGAACTTCTGAAGATTAATACCATTGCAATCAAAGCTCTGAAGTTCTCTCCCTAAACTACTCCACTGCTTTCTTTTCAGACCTCTCTTAATACCAGCTCTCATATTTCTTTATGGGAGTCTGCCTAATTTTAATTTCCATCTGTGAAGCATCTTAGGACATTTCAATGTAATTATAAGAGCAGATTGTGTAGCTGACTATGCTTTGCGGTATGTATTGTCTGAGATTTCTTGGCTGTAGACTGAAATACATTTCCATAACATTGTCCATTTAAAACCTTATTGGTCCCTCAATAAATACTTTGATTCTCAAACTTCTTCAAAGTTCAAAAATTCAAAGTAAGTTTATTATCAAAGTACATACATGTCACCAAATACAACCGTGAGATTTGGTTTCTTGCCGGCATACTCAATAAATCAATAATAGAATAATAACCATAATAGAGGCAATGAGTCCGCACCAACTTGGGCATTCAGTGTGCAAAAGACAACAAATAAATCAAATACAAAAAGAAATAATAAATAAATAGACAGACAGATAGATAAGCACGCAATAAATATCAAGAATATGAGACGAGGAGTCCTTGAAAGTGAATCCATAGGCTGAGGGAATATTTTAATGATGGGGCAAGTGAAGTTGAGTGAAGTTATCCCCTTTGGTTCAAGAGCCTGATGGTTGAGGGGTAATTACTGCTCCTCAACCTGGTGGCGAGTCCTGAGGCTCCTGAACCTTTTTCCCAATGGCAGTAGCGAGAAGACAGAATGGCCTGGGTAGTGGGGGTCCCTGATGATGGATGCTGGTTTCCTTTAACAACACTCCATGTCAATGTGCTCAGTGGCTTTAACTGTGATGGACAGCCATAACTACTACTTTTGGGAGGACTTTCAGTTCAAGGGCACTGGTGTTTGCATACCAGCCTGTGATGCAGCCCATCAACATGCTCTCTATCACACATCAAAAGAAGTTTGTCAAAGTTTTAGGTGTCATGCTGAATCTTTACAAACTCCTATAGAAGTAAGACATAAGAGCAGAATTAGGCCACTTGGCCCATGAAGCACAAGAGTAGAGTGACATTTGTAATTTTCCAATGCTCTGCCACCAGACCAGAGGATTGCAAAAGCATTACTCATACCTCCACAAACTCTACCGCTTTCAAAAGCCTAGGGTACAGTTCATCTGGTCTAGGTGAATTATGTACCTTAGGTCTTTCAGCTTTTTGAGTACCTTCTCTCTTGTAACAATAACTGCACACACTTCTCTTCTCACATACCCTTCAACATCTGGCACACTGCTAATATCATGCACAGTGAAGACTGATGCAAAACACACATTTAGTTCATCTGCCAACTCCTTGCCCACGTTATTATTTCTCCGGCCTCATTTTCTAGTGGTCCGATATCCACTCACATCTCTCTTTTATATTTTATATACTTGAAAAAGATTTAATATCCACTTTGATATTGTTTGCTAGCTTATATTTAATCTTTTCCCTCCTAATGATTATTTTAGTTGCTCTCTGTAGGGTTTAAAAAACTTCCCAATCCTCTGTCTTCCCACTAATTCTTGCTTTGTTGTATATCCCCTCTTTTGCTTTTACATTAGCATTGATTTCCCTGTCAGCCACGGTTGTCCTATTTTGCCATTTGAGTATTTCTTTATTTTTGTATTTCTTCTATCCTGCATCTTCCCCATTTTCCCCCAGAAACTCACACCATTGCTGCTCTGCTGTCATCCCTGCCAGCATCACCTTTTAATTTACTTTTTCCTCTCCTTTCTCATACCACTGTAATTTCCTTTACTCCACTGAAATACTGCTACATCAGACTTTATTTTCTTCCTATCAAATTTCAAGTTGAACTCAATCATATTGTGATTGCTGCCTCCTAAAGGTTCTTTAACCTTAAACCCCCTAATCGCCTCCAGTTCACTTCGTAACACCCAATCCAATATAGCTGATCCCCTTGTAGGCTCAAAGACAAACTGCTCTATAAAGCCATCACATAGGCATTCAACAAATTCACTCTCTTGAGATCCATTTTCAACCTAATTTTCCCAATTGACCTGCACGTTGAAATCTCCCATGACTATCATAACATTGCTTTTTTGACATGCATTTTCTATTTCCCATTGTAATCTGTGGTCCACATCCCAGCTACTGTTGGGAGGCCTGTATATAACTCCCATCAGGATCCTTTTACCCTTGCAGTTTCTTAACTCAACCCACAAGGATTCAACATCTTCCAATCCCGTGTCACATCTTTCTAATGATTAGATGCCATTCTTTACCAGCAGAGCCACACCACCCCCTCTGTTTACCTCCTTATCCCTCTGATACAACATGTAACCTTGGATATTCAGCTCCCAACTGCAACCATCCTTCAGCCACGATTTAGTGATGGCCACGATATTATTACTGACAATCTGTAATAGTGCAACAAGATTATCCACCTTGCTTCTTATACTCCATGCATTGAGGTATAACACTGAGTACTGTATTTGCTACCATTTTTGATTCTGCATACCTAATGCACTGATACTCACCCTGCTGGCTGCAATTATGTCCTATCAACTGCCTGCCCTTCCTGACAGTTTGACTGCACGCTATCTTTGCTTTTTACCAGCCATCCTATCCTCAGTCCTTTCATTTTGGTTCCCATCCCCTGCCAAATTAGTTTAAACACTCCCCAACAGCTCTAATAAACCTACCTGTGAGAATATTGGTTCCCTCAGGTTCAGGTACAACCTGTTGCTTTTGAACAGGCCATACCTCCCCCAGAAGAGATCCCAATAATCCAAGAACCTGAAGCCCTGACCCCTGCACCAGCTTATCAGCCACGCATTAACCTGCCAACTCATCTTGCTTCTACCCTCACTGGCACGTGGCATGGGCAGCAATCCAGAAATTACTACCTGGGAGCTCCTGCTTCACAGCTTTCTATCTAGCTCTCTGAAGTCTCTTTTCAGGACATCTTTGCTTTTCCTTCCTATGTCATTGGTACCAAGACATCTGGCCGCTCTTCCTCCCTCTCCAAAATGTTGTGGGCGTGATCCAAGATGTCCATGATGATGCAGTGCTTCCTTTGTAATTGCCCTTGCTCACTGGGCCCACAGCAGATCCTTCTTGAACAATATTTGAATAATCAAATCTTTACTTGCTTTACTGTTATTAATTACACTGAATGATAGTATCTGTAATAGTTTGTAATGAGTTCTTAATTTGTAGCCATGGTTAGGTTTTCTCCAGCCAATAATGGTTCCATAAACTTTCCAGTCCCAAAGACCAAAAGTTCAAAGTAATTTTATTATCAAAGTACCTATATGTCACCATATACTACCTTGAGATTCATTTTCTTTTGGATATTTACAGTAGATACAACAAAACCCATTCAGCATTTGAAAAAGCTGTCTTACCATGGTGTAGAAATGTACAAAATTCTTACAGCTTGACAATAATAGACATTGAAAAGGCTTTATCCCAATTATTAAAGATAATAATTTCATTAAGTCAACAATTTTGTAACAGAATAATTTCTGAAGCAGGAACTTTAGCCCAAAACATCAGCAGCATTTCTCTTTCCGCAGTTGCTGCCTAATCTGCTGGATGCTTCAGCAATTTTCTGTTTGAACTTTAAACATCCACCATTTGCAGCTTTTTTTTAAATTCTAGCATTCCTTCACTTTCACATGGCTCACCTCTAACTCTTACCTTCCTTTACTTCATTCATCTCTATTGCCAGTGACAGGACTGATTAATATCAATGACAAACTCAGTATCATGTCTCTTTAACTGCATTTTATCCTAAACTACTTTCTAGGAGGACTCTACTCCATTTCTTCAGTCTCTGTTCTGGTGGATCTACCTTCCATTTTAGCTTATCCACTGAATTTTCCTTCAACTGAGAAATCTCTCACTTCATAGTTGACAGAACCTTTATAACACACATCAAGATGCTGGAGGAACTCAACAGGCCAGGCAACATCTACGGAGAAGAATTAAAAAGTCGACTTTTCAGGCCAAAACCCTTCATCAGGACTGGAAAGCAAGGAGAAAGAAGCCAGAATAAGGTGGTGGGGGGAAGAGGGGGAGGTTAAGAAGGAGAAGCTGGCAGGTGATCGGTGAGGCCAGGTGAGGGGGAGGCTGAGGTGGGATGAAGTATTGGGAGGTGATAGGTGGAAGATGTAAGGTTGAAGGACTCTACGGAGAGGAGAGTGGACTATGGAAGTAAAGAAAGAAAGGGGAGAAACAGAGGGAGGTGATAGGCAGGTGAGGAGAAGCGAAAGGATAGAGGGGAACCTGAATGAAGAATAAGAAAAAGAGAGAAGGGGGATTTTCTACCCGTTTCCCTCCTGCCCAGAAACAAGGTTCCACAAGGCTAAACAGACCTTCCTGCATAATTTCTAACACACCTGCTACTGTGAAACACCAACTTTTACCTTTCAACGTTTCAGGGAGACACCTCCATAACCCCTTCATCTGCTTCTCTATTTTCACCAATAATCCCTCCTTCCATACAACCATGATATCCATCGCGCATGTCCTTTTAGTTATTCTCAATCACACCACTTTGTAGTTGAATAGCAATTTTTTAAAATTTTACCTAAAGATACAACACAGCAACAAGCATTTCCAGCCCAACAAGCCTACATCACCCAATTACACCCATGTGATCAATTAAGCCACTAATCAGTACCTCTGGAGCACTGTGCTACAAGGTTGCAAGAAGAATGCACAAACTCCTTTCTTTGCAGTTGATTCAATGTAACACATTTAATCCTCTCAAAACGCTCTCTGTTGCATGGTGGTAGCCACAGATAGAATAAGCACTTTATGAGGCAATTCTGTTCAAGCTACAAGCGTGACCTCAACCTTCCAGTCACCTATCCTTTCAATTATATTACAGCTCCAAGTTTTCTCTCTCTGTCCTTAGTCCTCACCAAAACCACACCATTTTTTTCAATACCTTAAGGTATTTTTCAATTAAATACCTTATGCCATCAGCATCATACTTGCTTTAATGCTATTAATTACACTGAATGATAGTATCTATGATAGCTTGTAATGAATTCTTAACTTGTGGCCACAGTTATGTTTTCTCCAGAACCCAAAATAATTAATTCACTAACTTCTGATGATCTGATTGTTCTAATGACCAAGAGAGTTTGATCTGCCAACCATTCTACCTCCACAATCCTGACTACAGCTTACATACCACCAAAAGCCAACGTTAAAGCAGGCGCATGAGGTACTGAGTGCCACCATCAGCAAACAAGTGACAGCCTACCCTGAAGCCTTTCAAATCATTGTTGAGGATTTCAATCAAGCTTGTTTGAAGACATATCTGCCCAATTATTATCAACATATCACCTGCAGCACCAGGGGTGTCAACACACTTGGCTGCTGCTATTGTACCATAAGGAGTGTTCACTGTTCAATCTCTAGACTGCATGTTGGCTGTCCTCCTCCTACCTGTAAACAGGTAATGGCTAAACAGCAAGGCTCTGGAAGTAAGGAAAACAAAGAGGTGGTCGCAGGAGACAGATCTGCAGCTACGGGCTTGCTTCAAGTCAGTGGACTGGGCCATGCTCAAAAGACTCAGAGGATCTGAATGAATACAGATCGGCATTGAAAACCACCATCCCCTCAAAACTAATCAATAAACTTCAAGACACCTATGTCTCAATAACTGCTACAACTCAATAACTAGATTCTCAATTTCCTCACTTGCAGACCCCAGTCAGTTCAGATTGGGAATGCCTCCACAATCTCCATCAGCACAGGTGCACCACAAGGCTGTGTGCTTAGCTCCCTGCTCTACTCGCTTTATACTTATGACTGTGGGACTCATCACAGCTCCAATGCCACATTTAAATTTGCTGACAGCACCACTGTCATTGGCCAAATCAAAGGTTGTAATGAATCAGCACAGAGAAGAGAGATTGAAAATCTGGCTGAGTGGTATTACAACAACCACCTTTTACTCAATGTCACAAAACCCAAGGAGCTGAGTATTGACTTCAGGAGTGGGAAACCAAAGGTCCATGAGCCAGGCCTGTTTTTGGGGGGGTGGGGGCAGAAATCAGAAGTGGAGAGGGTCATCAGTTTTATTCCTTGGTGTTATCATTTCAGAGGATCCGTCTTGGGTTCAGGACACAAGTGCCATTGCAAAGAAAGCAGAGCAGTGTCTCAACTTTCTTAGAAGTTTTCAAAGATTATCACGTCATTGAACACTTTGACAAACTTCGATAGATTTTCAGTGAAGGGTATATTGACTGGTCGCATTACAGCCTGGTACAGAAATACCAATTCCCAAAGTACTGGATACAGCCCAGTCCTTCACAGATAAAGTCCTCCCGACCATCAAGCACAGAAAAGCAGCATCCATCATCAAGGACCTCAACCAGGAAGAATGCACAGGAGCTTCAGGACGCACACCACCAGGTTCAGGAAGTTACTACCCATGAACCATCAAGCTCTTGAACCAGAGAGGATAACTTCACTCGCCCCATTATTAAACTGTTCCCATAACCTATGGACTCACTTTCGATATTCATTGCTTATTTATTATCTTTCCCTTTTGGTTTTGCAGAGTTTGTAATCTTTTGCACATTGGTTGCTTGACCGTTCTGTTGGGTGTGGTCTTTCATTGATTCTATTGTGTTTCTTGTACTTACTAAGAATGCCTGCAAGAAAATGAATCTCAGGGTTGTATACGGTGACTTTGATGTACTTTGTAAATGATGTATTTTGATAAGAATTTTACGTGAATATTACCATTTGCCACTTTAGTTATTTTCCAATACAGTGCCTATAGGCAATGATTTTTATTGTTTGGTTTATAATCACCCAACATTTGTAGATTTGGATTAATTCATTTGTAGATTTTCATTCATAATCTATTCCAATTTTGATTCTGTCATTGACTCTGTAACAAGTTTTGACTTTAGACTCTGTCTTCAACCCATTTACAATCCCTCTCTTTTGTTCTTTCCCCTTTTCCTTTCTCTGTGCTTATTTGAAAACTGTGACATTGCTAACTCTCTTCCAATTCAGAGAATTAACATCAACTTCCATAAGTAAATGCTGCCTGATATTGTGAGCATTTTCTGACTTTTCTCTTACTTTAACGAGAATCTCAAATCACCCAAAAAATGGATTCAATCAATTATCTTAATTTTTTTTGAAGTAGCAAATGGAGAATAACAGATTACACATCTGCAAAATGGACTCCTATTGAAACACATCAGCAAACCATAAATGTGGAGAGCATCCCCCTGAAAACGGATTGCTAATGTGAAGTACTTCTAAAATCTAATTAAGTGCCAGAATTCCAAACAACCACATGAACATCTACCAAACTTTTACTTCATGTTAAAAATTCATGAAGAAATGTATAACAATAGATTAATTTCAGTCCAAGTCAAGCACTTCATACCTCCTTGAAATACCATGCAATAAATGGTCTTCAAATGTTCACATCGTCATTGACAGACAACACAATTCAAGCTGGTATGCACGAGGACAAGTTCCAAAACTTGACCCACCATTCTGCACACCTGAATGGGTGGTCAGACAACAGGCTGTATAGAGCTCATCATTACCGAACACTTGTACTCAATATCTTCATGTGCAACAAAGCACACTAAATAAATGACCTCCTAAGTGCAAACAATCACTCATCACAGAAAAGGTTTCAGCATTTGACAGAATAAAATCCTATTATCCAAGGAGTACATAGCTCCAACTACGTATGCAAGTTATTTGAGGAATATTTGAATGATGCAGCAGAACACTGAATACGAAAAATCAGCATTTCATGGTAACTATAAAATGTTCCTTAAAGACTTACACATGTCAAAATGTAACTAGGGAGTCCATAAGTCACACAGATCATTGACGTCAATCCCAGCTAGAAGTATAGAACAGTTTTATAGAACTTTTTTTCATTTGCTTTTAAAAATGATGCAGTGGTATAATAAATCTTCCTCAAAACCCAAGTTTAAAGTGAAAATGGATGAGCCGCTGGGACTCTCAAGCAAAGAGAGAGCAGATTATCAACATTTTATTGTATAAATTAACAGATTTCCAATAATCACTTGACATGCTCTCATCTAGATGTTTGTTTGAAATTAGCCAAGATAAATAATTGGAACAGATGTCAGAATCAGGACCAGGTTATCACTGATGTGTTGTGAAGTTTGTTGCTTTGTGGCAGCAGTACAGTGCAACACATAAAATAGGCTGTAAATTACAATCAGAAATATGTAACACACACAAAATGCTGCAGGAACTCAGCAGGCCAGGAGGCATTATAGAAAAGAGCACAGTCGATATTTCAGGTCAAGACCCTTCAGCGGGGCTGGAGAAAAAAAGATGAGGAGTAGATTTAAAAGGTGGGGGAGGGGAGGGAGAAACACAAGGTTATAGGTAAAACCAGGGAAAGCGGGGGTGTGAGTGAGGGATGAGGTAAAGAACTGAGAAGTTGATTGGTGAAAGAGATGCAGGGCTGGAGAAGGAGAAGTCTGACAGGAGAGGACAGAAGGCCACAGAAGAACGAAGGGGGTTGGGGGGGGTGTGGGAGGAGCACCAGAGGGAGGGGATGGGCAGGCAGGGAGATAAGGTGAGACAGAGAGAGCAAAGGGAATAGGGAATGGTGAAGGAGAGGTTGGGGGGAGGGGGGCCATTACTGGAAGTTGAGAAATCAATGTTCATGCCATTGTTCAGGCTACCCAGGCAGAATACAAGGTGTAGCTCCTTTAACCAGAGTGTGGCCTTATCGTGGCAGTACAGGATTGACATATCGGAATGGGAATGGGAAGTGAATTAAAATGGGTGGCCACTGGGAAACCCCACTACTTCTGCCAGACAGAGCACAGGTGCTCAGCGAAGTGGTCTCTCAATCCGCGTAGAGTCTCACTAATATACAGGAGGCTACACCCAGGGCGCCAGACGCAGTATATAACCCCAATAGACACACAGGTGAAGTGCTGCCTCACCTGGCAGGACTGTTTGGGGCCCTGAATGGTAGTGAGGGAGGTGGTGTAGGGACAGGTGTAGCACTTGTTCTGCTTGCAAGGATAAGTGCCAGGAGGGAGAGCAGTGGGGAGGAACATTGGACAAGGGAGTCACACAAGGAGCAACCCTTACAGAAAGCAGAAAGTGGCCGGGGGGGGGGGGTGTGGGCGTGGGAAAGAAGTGCTTGGGATCCTGTTGGAGAAGGCAGAAGTTACCAAGAATTATGTGCCTGACGTGAAGGCTGGTGGGGTGGTAGGTGACCTCTGCCATCTCCAATGGGATCCCACCACCAAGAACATCTTACTGCCAGAAATGGGATCTCACAGTCGCCACCCGTTTTAATTCCACTTCCCATGCCCATTCCGAATATGTCAATCCATGGCCACTACAATCGTGATGAAGCCACACTTAGGTTGGAGGAACAACACCTTATATTCTGTTTGAGTAACCTCCAACCTGATGGCATGTACATCGATCTCTCGAATTTCTGGTAATGGCTCCCCACCCCCTCCTTCACCATTCCTCTCACCTTATCTCCTCGCCTGCCCATCACCTTCTCTGGTGCTCCTCCCCCCTTTTTCCTTCCTTCCCTGGTTCTGTCCTCTCCTATGAGATTCCCCCTTCTCCAGCCCTGTATCTTTCACCAATCTGTATTTCACCTTCCCCCTCCTGATTTCAACTATCACCTTGTGCTTCACTCTCCCCTCCACCCACCTTTTAGATCAACTCATCTTCCCCCCACCCCCCAGTCCTGCTGAAGGGTCATCGACTGTACTCTTTTCTATAGATGCTGCCTGGGCCTGCTGAGTTCCTCCAGGGTTTATGGGGGGGTGGGGGAGGTGTAGTGTGTGTGTGTGTGTGTGTGTGTGTGTGTGTGTGTGTGTGTGTGTGTGTGTGTGTGTGTGTGTGTGTGTGTGTGTGTGGTGTGTGTGTGTGTGTGTGTGTGTTTGTGTTTGTTTGTTTATGCTTGGACTTCCAGCATCTACAGATCTACAGATATTTTCTTGTTTGTGATTAGAAATGTATACTGTATTGGATATGACAAATGAAGTAACAAATTATGTATTTAAATGAAATACACAACAAATTACCTATAGCACTACAGTACTACAAAACACATGTATTAGTTCCTAATAGCTATCAATGGAGGAATTCATTCAGTGTAGGCAATGAACAAAATCAGCGCAGGCTCCTAGTACAGGTAATGGACTGCCTTCATACAATACTATCAATGAATACATCCTCCAAATCTTCATGTTCATTGCAACATTCAAGATGATTCTTGATACCTACTGAAGTAGAGGAATTATTTCATTTTCACACATGGCCGTTTCTGGTATCTCCAAGCTTAAATGCTTGAAACTGCAGTGAGCAAAACAGGTTTAGAATTGTCTTACTGCTTATTTCTCACAACTATCAGTGACAAAAATCACTGCTTTTAGAAGACAAACACATGCAACTGACATTATTTCAAAACTGTTCACTCTAAGCACACTAGCTTCTAACGGTCACGCAAGTGCACGTGACTGAGGTCAGTAGAAACTGTTCAACTACAACAGAAATTCTGCAGATGCTGGAAATTCAAGCAACACACAAAGTTGCATGGTGAATGCATCAGGCCAGGCAGCATCTCTAGGAAGAGGTACAGTCGACGTTTCGGGCCGAGACCTTCGTCAGAACTAACTGAAGGAAGACGTTAGTAAAGATTTGAAAGTGGGAGGGGGAGGGGGAGATCCAAAATGATAGGAGAAGACAGGAGGGGGAGGGTTGGAGGTAAAGGGGATATGAGAGGATCATGGGACAGGAGGTCTGGGAGAGTAAAACAAGGGGGGGGGGGACCCAGAGGATGGGCAAGGGGTATAGTCAGAGGGACAGAGGGAGAAAAAGGAGAGTGAGAGAAAGAATGTGTGTATAAAAATAAATAACGGATGGGGTATGAGGGGGAGGTGGGGCATTAGCGGAAGTTAGAGAAGTTGATGTTCAGCTATAGTTTCCCAAATACATGAAAGGAATCCCATCTATCTTCTCAATCAGTTTTTTTTAAAAGTGTTTTCTCAAATAAGTGGCTGACCCAACTAAACAATGGCCAATTAACTGGAATCCATAGGATACAAAAAAATAAAGTAGTGCAAAAAAGAGAGCAAAAATAGTGAGGTAGTATTCATGGTCCATTTAGCAATACAATGGCGGAGGAGGAAGCTGTTCCTGAAATGTCGAGCAGTGTCTCTAGGGATCAAAGTAGGCGCCACTGCTCTGATATAAATGTGGTCTGGAATCCAAACTACCACATTTTCAAGTCCATAAAAGTAAACTACAGGCAACCGAGGAGAGGATGGGTCAGTGCAAATTATTTTATTTCCATTCCAAGAGGAAACAAAATAAGGAAGAATTTGTTCATTAAATAGTAAAACTCAAGAAATTTACTTCAGACAAGCTGACCTTTACATATGCAAAAACCATAAGACCACAAGTTGGTTTATTATCCCTCTCAAACCCATTCTTCTGCCTCCTCCCTGAATAATCAAGAACCAAAACATAAATATACTCAATAATCTGGCCTCCACAGCCGTCTGTAACAATTAATTCCAAAGATTCACTAGCCTCTGGCTAAAGAAATTCCTCATCTCTATTCTAAGGCTGTAGCCTCTAGCCTTAGACTCGCCAACTAAAGGAAACATCCTCTCCACATACACTACATCTAGAGCTTCAATATTCAATAGGTTTCAAGGAGATCTGCCTCACTCTTCTAAACTCCAGCGAGTATAGGCCCACAGCCATCAAACGCTCCTCAAATGTTAACCCTTTCATTCTGAAATCATTCTTGTGAACCTCCTATGGACCCTCTCCATTTCCAGCACATCATTTCTTTGATAAGGAACCCAAAACTGCTTACAATACTCCAAACACGACTGACCAATGCCTCATAAGGCCTTTGCATTCATTACATGCAACACACACAAAAAATGCTGGTGAACGCAGCAGGCCAGGCAGCATCTATAGGAAGAGGTACAGTCGACGTTTCGTGCCGAGACCCTTCATTAGGATTAACTGAAAGAAGAGCTAGTAAGAGATTTGAAAGTGGGAGGGGGAGGGGCGATCCAAAATGATAGGAGAAGACGGGGAGGGGGAGGGATGGAGCCAAAAGCTGGACAGTTTGATTAGCAAAAGGAATACCAGGCTGGAGAAGGGAGAGGATCATGCGACAGGAGACCTAGGGAGAAAGAAAGGGGGGGAGCCCAGAGGATGGGCAACGAGTTATAGTGGGGGGGGGGGAGGGGAGGAGAGGAGAGGAGAGGAGAGGGGAGGGGAGGATGAGGAGAGGGGAGGGGAGGAGAGGGGAGGGGAGGGGAGGGGGAGGGGAGGGAGGGGAGGGGAGGGGAGGGGAGGGGAGGGGAGGGGAGGGGTAGGGGAGGGGAGGGGAGGGGAGGGGAGGGGAGGGAGGGGAGGGGAGGGGAGGGGAGGGGGAGGGAGGGGAGGGGAGGGAGGGGAGGTGAGGAGAGGAGAGGAGAGGAGAGGAGAGGAGAGGAGAGGAGAGGAGAGGAGAGGAGAGGAGAGGAGAGGAGAGGAGAGGAGAGGAGAGGAGAGGGAGAGATAGATAGATAGATAGATAAATAAATAAATAAGGGATGGGGTGCGAAGGGGGAGGTGGGGCATTAACGGAAGTTAGAGAAGTCAATGTTCATGCCATCAGGTTGGAGGCTATCCAGACAGAATATAAGGTGTTCTTCCTCCAACCTGAGTGTGGTTTCACCGTGACAATAGAGGAGGCTGTGGATAGACATATCAGAATGGGAATGGGACGTGGAATTGAAATGTGTGGCCACTGGGAGATCCTGCTTTCTCTAGCGGACAGAGCATAGGCGTTCAGTGAAATGGTCTCCCAGCCTGCGTCGGGTCTCGCCAATATATAGAAGGCCACATCTCAGGATGAGGCGTTTCATTCCAGACGAAGGAGATGTCCTCCTTTTTTAAAGAAAGGGGCTTCCCTTCCTCCACCATCAACTCTGCTCTCAACTCTCATCTCATCCCATCACGCACCAATAGTCTCTCATCCCACTGCTCTCCAACCATCCTCCGCACCTAGGAATAGGGTTCCCTTGTCCTCCCCCACCCACCTATCCAACCCCCCAGCCTTCAGTCCAACTCCATAACTTCCGCCACCTCCATGGATCCACCACCAAGCACTTTTCCCTCTCCCCCCCTTTCTGCTTTCCGCAGGGATCACTCCCTATGCGACTCCTTGTCCATTTATCCCCCCATCCCTTCCCACCGATCTCCCTCCGGCACTTATCCTTGTAAGCGGAACAAGTGCTACACATGCCCTTACATTCCTCCCTCACCACCATTCAAGGTCCCAGACAGTCCTTCCAGGTGAGGCAACACTTCACCTGTGAGTTGGCTGGGGTGATATACTGAGTCCAGTGCTCCCGATGCAGCCTTCTATATATTGGCAAGACCCGACGCAGCTGGGAGACAGTTTCGCTGAACACCTACACTCTGTCCGCCAGAGAAAGCAGGATCTCCCAGTGGCCACACATTTTAATTCCACGTCCCATTCCCATTCTGATATGTCTATCCATGGCCTCCTCTACTGACAAGATGAAGCCACACTTAGGTTGGAGAACAACACCTTATATTCCGTCTGGGTCGCCTCCAACCTGATGGCATGAACACTGACTTCTCTAACTTCGTAAATACCCCACCTCTCCCTTCGTACCCCATCCCCTATTTATTTATTATTATTCCCCTTTTTTTCCTCTCTTTTTTCTCCTTCTGTCCCTCTCACTATAACTCCTTCCCCATCCTCTGGCTCCCCTCCCCTTTCTTTCTCCCTAGGCCTCCTGTCCCATGATCTCTCCCTTCTCCAGCCTCGTATCCCTTTTGCCAATCAACTTCGCCTGCTCTTAGCTCCATCCCTCCCCCTCCTGTCTTCTCCTATCATTTCTGATCTCCCCCTCCCCCTCCCACTTCCAAGTCTCTTACTATCTCTTCTTTCAGTTAGTCCTGACAAAGGGTCTCGGCCCGAAATGTCGACTGTACCTCTTCCTATAGATGCTGCCTGGCCTGCTGCGTTCACCAGCATTTTGTGTGTGTGTGTTGCTTGAAATTCCAGCATCTGCAGATTTCCTCATGTTTGCATTCATTACATCCTTGTTGTCATATTCTACCCCTCTAGAAATGAATGCTAATATCGCATTTGCCTTCCTGACTCAACTGCAAGTTAGCCTTTGGGAAAGCTGCATGAGGACTCCCCAAATCCATTTGCACTTCTGATTTTTGAATTTTCTACCCTTTAGAAAATGGTCTACACTTTTATTCCTTCGACCAAAGTGCATGAACATGCACTTCCCTACACTATATGCCATCTACCTCTTCTTTGCACATTCTCCTAATCCATGTCCTTCTCGAGACTCCCTCTACACTACCTGCCCCTTACCCACCTTCATTTCATCTGCAAACTCGGCCTCAAAGCCATCAAAGAAGCAGACCCAACACGGACCCCTGTGAACACCACAGTCACTGGCAGCCAACCACAAAAGGCTGCCTTATTCCCATTCTTTGGTTCCTGTCAGTCAGCCAACCAGTCTTCTAGCCATGCAAGTATCATGTTAATAAAGGTTAAAAATTTGTACAAAATGCAGAGCAAGTTGCCAGATTGTCAGCATTTGTAACTTTTTAGGTCAACACCGGAATATGAATGTTACGCAGCAATAATTCATGCAATACTT